>NC_140498.1:38301956-38676956 GCF_964271855.1 Acomys minous | reverse complement strand
GGAGTTCCCAGCCAGCCTGGGCTCTACCTATATGATAAAGCCCACACTGTAGGTGATTTACCTGCAGCAACAGGAAAGGGAATTGTCTGGCTGACTTGTAGACAACAGCTGAGGCAGGAATTGAACCTGGGCCTATCAGCTCCCAATGAAAATAAATGGGTGCACAGTGGTCTAGATTGGTAGCAGCTACTGTTGCCATGGCAATGGGGGGCTGCAATGAGTTTGAGGAAGCCAGATGTGCTGTATGGGTGGGTTCCTATCCTTAAAGGCTCAGCCCTAGCCCAGTCTCATACCCTAATGCCCACTACTGACTTGCTGAGAGCAACCTCTGTCTCAGGCAGGGGCTGGGGTGGGGTGGGGTGGGGTGGAGGTGGGGACAAAAAAGCTGCCAGAGCAACAAATCAGTCTGCAGTCAAAGCTACCAAACAAAGCAAACGGGCAGCTGACAAGCAGATGGCTGAGCCCTTCAAGCCCCTTTATGAAGCTATCAGCATGCAGCTGCAGAGGAGGAAGGCAATCCACAGCACTTGGCACGTGCTCCCTCAGCCAGGAACACCGTCTCCCGCTATGAAAAGTACCGAGTAGCTCAGTCCTGCTCGGCAGCCCCTACTTAGAAGGAGAAAACCAGGACTGACCTTGAGGCTTTGTTCCATGTTTTCCCTCTGAAGTTGGGAAGAGGGCCCCTCTTTTCCTTGGGCGTAAGGGCAGTACTTAAAGCGAGGGAGACAGAGATCAGGCAGAGCGCAGCATTAATTGGCCAGCAGAGGGAGCATCTTTATCTCCTCCCCCCCCCCCCCCCCACTCTGCGGGCCAGACGTGCTGCCCTTCCTTGAACCATTCATGAGGTCTCTGAGGTCCACAGTGACTTCCGCCGTGGTTCCTCCCCCTGTACATGGTGACAGGTGCCCCTTTGTCCACTCTCTTAGAATACAAACCCTGAGTGCTCCAGGAGGCCAGGAGCCGCTCTGTGTGCCTCTCCAGGCCTTGGACAAGGGCAAAGGCAGAGCAGGAGGAGTTCCTTAAATGGTTCAAGGATGGAGGCTGCAGTTGCTTGTTGCTGTTTGGGATGTGTTTTGAAACGAGCTTCCGTGTGACCCAGGCTGGTCACTAACCTGTCCCTGTAGCCAAAGATGATCGCTTGGAATTCTCGATCTTCTGTCTCTACCTCCACACTCTTGACAGTAGAGGCTTACACCACCGTGTAATCGTCATTTACTGTGTCACATTTGTCAATAAGGATCACAATTCACTCCTAGGCCCTTGTCAGCACCTTGTGGACACTCCACAAGGAATTTTGAGAAATAAGTTGGGGCTACGTTCTGTCATAGCAGTCTAGCTGACCAAGGCAAGGCTGAAGGAGGGGTACAGCTGTCCCCCTGGGAGGGTGAGAGCCAGGACTCTAAGGCAGCAGGTCCATTTAGATTACTGGGATCTGGTACTGAGTTCCTGGCGGGAACCTTGCGGGAGTCCCAGATCCTCTCTGACACACTCTGGTGTGGAGGGGAGGCCAGCGGCTCTAAGTGTAACTTCCAACCTGGTGAGGTTGTGCACACCTGGCTTGGGCCTGCATCACGTTAAGTCCTGGAGAACTGAAGGCGGTCTTGTTACTCCTAGTATACTTCCTGGTGAACGTGGCCTTTGAGCGGGACACCGTAGGGTTCCCTGGCGTGGGAGTTGCCTGTCTGACCTACATCAACTTCCAGTGTCTCCTGACATGCAAAACTGATCCCAACCTGATCGCTCACAGCCTTTGGAAGGATGCCAAGCACATCGGTTCTCTAGGAATGTTTTCATGACTCAGCCTTGAGAAGCCTTTCCTCACAGAAACCTAAGCGTAGGGACCCATCAGGATGGGGGAGTCCTAGATACAAAGGAGGGGGGGGAGGGAGAGAGGGGAGGGGGGAAAGAAGGGGTGAGGGTGAGAGGAGGAAAAAGAGACTGAGAGGGGGGAGGGGGAGGGAGAGGAAGGGAGGGGATGGGGGTAGAGAAGGGAGAGAGAGAGAGAGAGAGAAAGAGAGAGAGAGAGAGAGAGAGAGAGAGAGAGAGAGAACTGATGCTAAATGCCACCTCCTTGTCTCTCTCCTCTCTCCCATGACCCAGTTCCTTCCTGTTTGGCAGGGACAGCTTAGCAGGGAAAACGCACTGGCTGGACTTTCCTTCTGGCCTGTTTCCTTTGGCTTTGGTTGGAGCTGACAGACCTGCTTAGATTCTTGGCCAGAATCCTAAGGCAGTCATCACTTAGTGTGAGCATCCATACTTACTTTGTTCCTGAGTCATGCTAACCACTGGCCTTATGACTTCCAGTTTTGCACCTCCCGTGCCCTTTCTACCCCTCAGTGAACCCTGGCTTTAGCTTGGCTCAGCTGTCACTTACTGAGCATCTGTGCAAACTTGGGCCTCAGTGGGTTCTTATCTCAAGGAGGCTGGGCTGAGAATCTGGTCACAGAGTTTTCTTCAGCCTTCTGGAGGCTAACTGAGGAAGGCATCCTGGGCAGGGAGGGAGCTTTCTGGGCAGATCCCACAGCTTGAGGGAGCACAGGGTGACCCTGTGCATAGCGGGGTGGAGGAGGGTGGGGGGGTGGGGGAGGGTGGGGGGGTGGGGTGTGTGTGGGTGGTGTGGGGGGTGGGGTGTGGGAGCATAGGGGTGGGGGTTGAGACAATGGGAGTCCCTTCCAGTGGGGGAAGGGAGCCTCGGACTTGTAAAAGCCCAGGTGACCAACCACACTTGTTTAAAATAAAGACAGAAAGGGTCCAAGAGCTAGATTTTAATTCACTAGCTTAATGATAAAAGAAAGACAAAGGCAGGTAGTTAAGGAAGGGTAGTGCAGTGCGTGTCCCCACCCCAGACCTCTGGGTTTTTTAACCAAGGGTATCTGAATTGCAGGGGCCACACCCAGGACACCTCTTGGTGCTTGTCTCCAGGGCAGCTTTGATATGTATTTCTTTAAAGAGCCAGCTTTTGACACCTTTTGTGTGGTTTAAGGTCTGTGCTTTGAAAGTGTCCCTGCAAGGAACTAGCCTTTTAACACATTTTGGGGTCTGGTGGGTTGTTGCCAGGAGGGGGTACACTCACCTATTTCTGAGCACAGGAGAGAGAGCATCTCCTGTGCCTTACAGACAAAGGCCCACAGGTCTCAAACTGGCACAGGGGCTGTGGAGCTGAGTCCCTGCTTCCACAGAGTGCAAGGCGGGTGCAGGTTGGCCTGGCCTCTTCTGTTGTAGATCCTTGATGTGTCATAGAGGCAGCTCTTCTGCTTGCGGGACACAGTGGGCCAGCCTCCTCTGCCTTGGAGCGCTACCACAGGTTAGGGCTGAACTTTGTCTACACAACGTCATACGATGAAATACTAGCCTCTATAACCTAAACCGTGACCTCATTAGGTGTAATTAGTTACTATGGGGCCATGTTAGGGTGTGGGTTCTAAGCCAACTGGACTGGTAACAGTTAGACACACACAGAGGGAGGAAATCACATGTGTCCAGATGAAGGCAGAAATCAGGCGGAGGCATTAATAGTCCGAGGAGCGTCAGAGGTTTACAGAGCACCCACAGCTGTGGGAGAGGCAGGCCTGGTCCTCGCACACTCAGAAGGAACCAGCCCCACCAACAGTGCAGTCCCCAGAGGAAGGAGACGATGCATTGCTGTTGTCTTAGCCACTTAGTTTGGAGTGCTGGCTACCCAAGCGAACTCATATGCCGTGTGACTGCTTTTGACCAAGGCAGTGTAACTGAAAGCGACACATGGTCTCGGTAGCCCTGGTCCATGGCCTATGACCTTTCACTCTGTTTAGGCTTTCTGCCTTAGAATTGTCAGCATCAAGGGTGACTTGGGTACCATGTGTTGGAGAGGCTATGTCTCCTGTTAGCCCGAGTCTCTTCATGTCTGCGTGGGACAGAGCCTCCCAACTCTGACCCTGACTGGATTGACAGAGATTCTAAGTTGTAAGCCACTAAAATGCAGCGGCCAGTCCTTATTTCTTTGTCCTTACATCCGCCACGATGACTATTTTGGTTTCTCATTTGTGTGATTTTCAGCCTCTGCCACCAGGTGATTGTAAGGATGAAGCCTTCGAATCCGGCTGTTGCTCAGCACACAGAGCACAACCCCCCCCCTCCCCCACATCTGTTCTCCACTGAGGCATTGCCTGGGAGCCCCTTGCTAACAGACTTCCAGGGGCCAAGATCTCTCATGCAGGGGAAAGTGAGTTCCATCAAAGAGGGTATTGGTGGCCGCATACCCTGCCCCTCGCAGCGTCTTCTGACTTCTGCCTGGGAGGCGGAGAGCCTGGCTGCAGGTGTGTGCTATGAAACCTCTTCCATCCTCAGAGAGGTACCGGAAGAGACTCCTGCTTCTGTCACACGGGCCCTGACTTTCTCTCTTCAGAGCATCTCTCATGCTGCATACTGTCTGCCTCTGGTGCTGGGGTCTGAACTGTCCTCAGCATCCCCACCGTGCTGTTGTCTATCTGCCTGTCTGTCCACGACATTAATACATTTGTATTCCCAACAATCCATCCTGTAGCCTCATTGGAGACTGACCCCTCAGTGAGCTTCAGGAAAGCAAATAAGCAAGTCTGTTTTGCCAGCTACCAGATGCCTAGACTATTCTCCGTTAGCGCATCTGCAGCAGAGAAGCTGTGGTGGGAGGTTGGGGAAGCGGACAGCTGTTACCCACTACTCACAGTGATCAGAAAGTAAGTAGGTTTGGGAAAGCAATGTCACTGGAGCGAAGCAAAGAAGGGCAGAGAAACCTCAGAGGAGTCTGAGCAGGGTTCTAAGGGGGACACCGGAGTTTCTATGGAGACAGAGGATGTGTGATGCGCACAGAGAGACACACTGCAGGATGCGGACACAACTCGGACAGTGGCACAAAGAAGCAGAGACCCCATGTGCCAAGACCGAGGTGGAGGAGGGTGGCTTCTGGGCCACAGGGAGGGTGGAGGTGGAGAAGGTCGGAGGAGCTGGGGCACCAGGGCTTGGCACGCTTAGACACCTTTTCATCACAGTCATTGTCCTGCAAATCTCTATGTCCAAGAGCCCACAGGAAGACCCTCATTTCATGTCTAGTCCACACCCTTTAATGTCTCAGTATGACAGGGACAGCCATCTCAGTATCAGTATTGGCTTTCACCATAAAGAAAACAAAAGTCTGGGGCTTACATTTTTTTCTTCCTTACTGTGCATTTTAAAATGCTGGTCTTGAACCAGGCATGGTGACACATGCCTTTAATCCCCAGCACTTGGGAGGCAGAGGCAGGCAGATCACTGTGAGTTCAAGGCCAGTCTGGTCTACAAAGTGAGTCCAGGATTGCCAAGGCTACACAGAGAGACCCTGTCTCAAAAAAAAAAAAAAAAAAAAAAAAAAAAAAGCTGGTCTCTTTCACTAAGGTTCTGTCACTGTCAAGATGACCCATACTCCCTGTTAGTGGCCATGGAAGTAAATCCCAGGGACTATGGTGTTCTAGGGGGACTGAGGCAGTGTGGAGCCAAGGTAAGTGTGGTCAAGGGAGGAGGATCGAGCAGCATGCCAAGAGGAGGGTGGCAGCCAAGTGGAGACTCTCTGCTCTGAAGATGGCTGATGGATAGCCATCATTGCCTCTTGCTGGGTTTTCCAGAGCACTGGAGGAGACTCCCAAGGCAGGAGGTAGCCATGTGCTGTCGGGACCAGCTGACAGGTACTTGACCTGCTGTTTTAGAAGGGAGGTTTGCTGAGGGGAGGGCTAGAGGCATGGCTGGGAGAGAGCGCATAGAGGTAGGATGTAACCACACACGGCCTCAGTGTCCTCATCATTGTGACCAGCAAGCCTGCCACACACAAAGGCTGGGGTGTGCAGTGTGTGTGTGTGTGTGTGTGTGTGTGTGTGTGTGTGTGTGTGTACGTCCATCTGCTAGACTCCGATCACCTGAGTCTATTCCTGGAAGCCCGATTGAGAGACAGAGTTCAGAGTCCATGCAAAAGCAAAGGAATTTTATTGAGCCGACGCGCCGGGGTCCACCAAACTCAGAAGAGTTGAAAGACCCCGAAGAGCAGAAGCATGGACTTTTTATACCCTCACAGAAGCCGAACTAGCAGGGGATGATTAGTACAAACATGATTGGCTAGTTGACCTTTAAACCGATTGGCTAAGTCATGGCACGTGGGAGAAAAAGGCGTGGTTTTCTGAGTGAGCTAACAATAGTTGGGGACTTTTTCAACTAGGAGGGGTAAGCACATTTCTGAGGTAGTGGAAATTTAAGCACAAGCTGGCCATCCTTAGATCAGGCCGGACTCTTCACATCCCCAGGAGAGTCTTTTCTCTCCTCTCATCAGCCTCCGGGGCAGTGTGGCCCAACCCCAGGGTCTGACGGGAAGCTGCGCAGTAGCACAGAGTCTATGCTCAACCTTGGCTCTCGCTCCATACTCACATGTGACTCGAGCCTAGTCCCTTGTTCCTGAGCCCCAGTTTCCACATCTGCAAAGTGGGTTTAGCCGCCCTTTCCCTGCAGAGTGGCTCTGTGGAGCCCTCTGAAGTAGGTATGCGTGAAGGCATCACAGTTAGCATTTGATAAACACAATGGCGGAAGGAGCTGCCTCAGTGCCGTCCCTACTGGGTCCCTTTGTCCAAACCTCAGCCAGTCTGTCCCCTCTTATCCTGCTCTTGCTGTGGAGACCGCTGCATGAACAGAGTAGCGTTTTGCAACCTTCCCCCGCGTCTGCTGTCTAGCTGGCTCCTAAAAGAAGCCTGTGACACAGATCTAGGTTCTGCAATCAACCCCGCTCTTCCACACCAGCCCGTCCAGCCTCCACATCAGCTTCTCTGCAATGAGCGCAAGGTATCTGCCTCTTTCTGTAGGGCGCTGTGGCGATCTGGTGAGTGATCATACCACACTTGGGGGGTCGGGGGCTTTGTCGTTTAGGAGGGAAACCGGGCTGACAGAAATGGTGGCTTCTTAGGCGAGCTCCTCAGGAGTGCCTGCAATGAACTGGGAGCCCAGCATGACGCAGGCTGCCGGTGGCTGTAGGGAAGCCATCCTCTTCCTGCACGTCTCTCATTACTCACTCAAATTTGGGTGCAGATGTGCCTCAAAGGAAAACATAAGTTGTCCCAAGGAGCCCCTGGACCCCTCGCAGTTGCCTCGCATCCCAGAAAGCCCTTGGCCTCACATCTAGCCCCTCCCATCCCCAGCCCTGTTCCTTACAAATTCTGCTTCCTAAGCAGCTGGGGAATAAATCCACAGCCTTTAAGGGCTAGAATTCTCTTGATTCTTTCTGGCACCAGGTTTCCATGGCAACCCAGAGCACTCCTTCGCCACCTTTGAGAATGTCATTAGGCTGTGAGGGGGAGGCGACAAAGCCACAATGTCTCTGGCTGCTGCAGGTACTTGGGGGAGGCAGCCTGCCTGGCAGGAGCCCGCCCTTTGTGTCAGATGTTTGTTGTTTTATTTTCCCCTGAAAGGAAACACACACATTACCATTTCCTTATGTTTGACCAATAAAGGTTGTTCTCCTCTCAGGGGGAAAAGAAAACCAAAACCAACCAACCAACCAACCACAACCACAACTCAAACACAAACAAAAAAGACCACAAATCTAATAAAATATACCTCACTGCCCAGTCAAAGAATTGAGCAGCTGCTAGTGTCACAACAGAAATGACCCAGTAAAGAAAAGGACGCTACTTGCTTCATTTTTGCTAACTCTCTCATCCACTGATTTTATGGGTGAGAAAGCTGGCTTGAGGCAGGGAAAGAACCTGGCGGTGAGAGGCTGGGAGGAGTCTGCAGCTTCTTTCTGACAGAACTCCATCTTCAGAGTCCCACGCATCCCGCATCCTGAGGCTGCGCATGCCTTCACACTTCTGGGAACCCTTGGCCCTGGTGTAAGCAGCTGTATGTAGGACCGACCCAGCAGCCTTGGATGGAACGGAAGGATGTTGGAGGCTTTCGTGGCAATTCTTTGTCAGCTTATGGTACTGATGTAAGGCTGGAGGAAGCCCAGGTGTCTTAGCCTATTCCCCATGGCTAGACCCAAATGCCACAGACTAGGTAACTGGCCATTTATAAAGCATAGATATTCATTTGGCTCAAATTCTGAGGCCTGAGGAGTCCAAGAGCCTCCAGTGGGTTCTGGTGCGGCCTCTGCAGCATCCTGACAGGGTGACACAGAGCAAGGTGCTAGCTGGAATCTGTTCTTTTTCCTACAAAGGCACTGGTTTCATCAGGAGTCCCACCCTGGTGAGTTTGTCTAATGTAATTACATCCTTAAGGCACCACCTCAAAAATACCATCAACAGGCTGGTGGTGGTGTCGCACACTTCTAATCCCAGCACTTGAGGGGCAGGGACAAGCTTATCTTGTAAATTCAAGGCCAGCCTGGTCTACATAGCAAGTTCCAGGGAAGCCAGAGCTACATAGAGTAACCCTGTCATAAAAACAAAGACAAAGCTGGGCATGGTGGCGCCCACCTTTAATCCCAGCACTTGGGAGGCAGAGGCAGATGGATCACTGTGAGTTCGAGGCCAGCCTCATCTACAAAGTGAATCCAGGACAGCCAAGGCTACACAGAGAAACCCTGTCTCAAAAAACCAAAAAACCAAACCAAACCAAACCAAACCAACAAAAAAACAAAGACAAACAAACAAGTATCACCAATATGCAAACTTGAGGATTAAGCTTCTAACAGGTGAACTTTCGAAGGGACTCAGTCAAACCCGAGCATTCTGGATTACTCAGCCCGCCTCTGCCTCGTCCCTCATTCCCTAGGCTCCTTTCCCTGCGGCTAAGAGTCTTTTCAACCAATCTGGCCACAGCGTCCCACTTTGCTTAGACCCTACACCACATAAAGTCCAAGCATTATCTTCCTAGTGGGTTTGTGTTTGGCCTTCCAGCATGTGCTCGTTAATGCAGCTAAACTGAGCTTCAGCTGGTTAACTGAGCACTCCGAGTCCCCGCCCCTCCCCCCACCCCTTCCTTTGTTTAAGTTGAGTCCTCCGCCTGGAACAGGCCCTTCCTGGCTGAACGAGTTGCTGCTTGACCCTGCCCTGCGTGGGCAGCCATCCATCTCCACCTCCTTGCAGACCCCAGGGCACCCCAGAGCTGCCCACTGATGCTCCTGTCTCCCCCACTGACTGTGGATGCTATATTTGCTTCATTACTGGGATTCAACAGGTAGCAGGTGCCCAGGAGTCAGGAAGGGACAGAAAAACCCAAACAGACCAATACTCACAGGCAGAATTAGAAAGGTTAAGATTCCTATTTAGAAAGGCCTAGCCCTTAAAAGGGAGCATGAAATCAGGAGGTTTTTTGGAACGATCATGAGAAATTTCTCAGGAAGATGCCCTCAGGACTATGTATGTGGTAAACACTGAGCAAGGTGAACTTATTTTGCCTTCATATCAGAAAAATCGATTAATATAATAGCCAGTTTAATAGATAAAAAATGTGTGATTGCCTCAATACATAGTTAAAGAGGAACCACGGCAAAGGAACACTCTTTCTGTCTTGAAATAAACCCATGACCTAGTTAGTGGTCCATGCTGGCCAAACGCCAGCTGTACTGCCTCCCAGCGACCGCTCTGCTCAGCACTGCTCCAGATCCCAGCAAATGCAAGAAGGCAAAGAATAAACAAAAACAAACAAACAGAAAACAAAACAAAGCCCCAATACAACAACAACCAAAATCACAACCTCCAAAAACCCAAACAACAAAACAAACAAAAAACAAAACAAAATCCCAACGTAGCAACAACCAAAACCCCAAAACAACAACAACAACAACAACAACCCAAACAAAACAAACAAAAAGCAAAACGAAAAAAACTCCAAACCATGCTAAGTAAAAAGAGTAAAATTTCAAACAAAACTGCTGGTATTTGTAGGTCATATTATTTATTATGCCCCTCGAAAGTAAAATGACAAAACTAACAAGATAACAGAACTAGGTAGGATCTAGATGCGCACTTACATGTAGTTGGTTTTTTTTTTTTTTAGTATATAACAAACAATTTTTAAAAAGTAACTAAAGTTCCCATTTGTAATTAAAACAAAGATGCATGTAAAGGATCTAGAAACAAGCCCGATAAAAACTGTTCAAGACTTAGGTGAAGAAAATGATTACTTGAAAACCGTTTTAGATGTATTTATTTTCTTTTATGTGACTGAGTGTTTTGCACCATGTGTGTGGCTGGTGCCCGCAGAAGTCAGAAGGGGGCGCCACATCCCCTGGAACTGGCATTGCTGATGGCTGTGGGCTGCTGTGTGGGTGCTGGGAACCGGACCTGGGTCCTCCGGAAGGGCACTGAGCCATCCCAGTGAAGAGTATTAATCCTTACAGAACGAGCAACAACAGTGTTTCAAACCCTCCTATGAACAGGGATTTGCGGGTCAGGATGTAGTACAATGTGAGAACATTTGCCTAGAGTGAGCAAGATCCTAAATCCTAGCACAGAAGGAGGGAGAGAAAGAGAAGGGAAGAAAGGCAGGAGAGGAGGGGGAAGATAATTCGTGGCTTAAACCAGAGAGGGAGATAAATCATAAGCTGCCAAAACCCTTTCCACGTGTTTTCCTCATAGGCGATGTAATCATAATCACAGTCTGATGCGATTTTAGTGAAACTTAGTAAGGTTTTAGGTTTGACATTAAAAATGTGTGAAAACTACTGGGGAATTTTTCAAGAAGAGGAATGACACTGATAAAACCATGCGTGCAGCTACGGGGACTAAACAGTGAGTTTGCAGCTGGAGAGACGGCTCAGCACTTGTGAGCACAGACTGCTCTTCCAGAGGCCCTGGGTTCGGTTCCCAGCACCCACATAAGGCAGCTCACGACCACCTGAAACTTCAGTTCTAGAGGGTTCCAGCACCCTCTTCTAGCCTCTGAGGGCACTGGGCACGCACATCTGGTGCACACAACTCGTGCAGGCACACACACACATACACGTAAGACTAAACAATCTTTATAACATCGTGTTTATTGACTCAGAAACACCCCTCAATTAACAGAATAAAATATTATGGAAACAAGTCAATGTGAGAGAACTTATTTCACGGGGATGACCACTCAGGCAGCATGGCTTTCTCAGTAGGAAAAATGAGGGTAACGCTAACAGGTTTATGGAATTTAGGACGGGAAAATTGACACAAATGATTCCTCACAAACACTGTTAAAGTGAAAAGGGGTCAACTGTGCGGCAAAAGGCATCTTTAATTCCATTTCTGATTTGGACCGTATTTACCACACTAACCTACAAAGCGCCATGACTTAGCCCAGCCCTCTTAAACGGGCGAATCTGCAGAGTGAAGAGCATGTTTTGTTACACATCGGAGAGAGGGGTCCGGAGGGGGAGGGGAAAGGGGAGAGAGAGAGTGCTGGGTGCGGTGAGGGATGGCAGATTTTCCTCACAGCACCCCCCCCCCCCTGCGTTAGGCTCCCTGCCCCCACCCAGCACCACCAAAGACCTTACAGCACATCCCTAACCTGGGAATAGCTAAACCCAAGTCTAAAGTGCAGGGAACCCACGGGTCTTCCCCTCACCGCTTCTCGGTCCCTAGGCCACCCCCACCCGACCTCTCTCTCTGTTCCTTAGAACTGGCCACACCGTTGCTGGTGTAGATTCTGGAGTGGCCCCCCCTCCCAGACTCCATGACTTGGCTATTCCTCAGTTTCTCCACTCCACTGTGAGTGCTGGTCATCCCGCCCAACAAAGCAAATGGGTACCAAAACCACACGGCACCAGTGCGTCGGGAACAACCCCCCTCCCCGGAAGTAGGAGGCCGTGGGGTCCTTCTCAAGCTGGCATCTCTAGTCATCTTCTGCCGCCGCCGTTCCTTCACCTTTTGTGTGGTGGGTCTTCTCATCGGCCAAGCTATTTCTCACAGAGCAAAGCTCTGTGCGGGCACGGTCTTTGTTCTCTGTCTGCTCTACACCCAGTGCTTTGGTGTGTGTCCTCCTCAGGAGTCACTCAACAGTTACCGGTGACTTCGGTTTACATTTTCACAAATTCCCAAGCAAATATAAAAGGAGCCACTTCCGCCGGGCGCGGTGGCACACGCCTTTAATCCCAGCACTGGGGAGGCAGAGACAGGTGTGTGTTCGAGGCCAGCCTGGTCTACAAAGTGAGTCCAGGACAGCCAAGCCTACACAGAGAGACCCTGTCTCGAAAAAGAAAAAAATGGGGGGGGGGCACTTCCTCTGCCCAGCCCGGCCCATGTAATGGCGCTTCCAGACCACACACGGACCGCACATCTAGAGGGGGTGTGAGCACAGCCTTCTGGCTTCCAATCTGCAGGATCAGACAAAGGATGCCCTCAGTTTTTATAGGCACTATCTTTTTTTTTTATTTCCCTCATTAGATTTTTCAGTAGCTCTTTAGCTACCCACTTTGTGAGCCTCTAGCCTTTTCTCCCACTGAAGCTTCATTTCCGCAGCCCGAAGGGTGAGTGCAATCCCCAGGTTGCCGCTGTGGCCCCACAGTAGTTGCAGCCTGAGGGTTTGCGTTCTCCTAGGGGCTTGGCCACATACATTCTCAGCACACTGGGCAAGGATTTGTCAGACTAAAGGTTTTCTGCATCTCCTTCCCCGAGACAAACTCAAGGAGACTCACTAACAGCCTGCCCACCCCCAGGACGCTGCACACTTCACTCCCAGGGTGCTGCCTCCCCAAAGCATTGATTTCTGGAGGAAAATGCCACACTTGATCTAACCTTTCTAGGCGCTAACGAGAAGAGAACCCGTCAGCCGGGGCTGCAGCCAACAGTGGGAAGGGCTGGGCAAACAGCAGCCCGCAGGGGCTAAGGCAGAAGATGGAGGTGCAGGGGGAGCTGCGGACCTAGCGACGGGTCCCTGCGCGTCTGAGCTTATTGGGACCTTGTCCACAGTAGCCAAGTGTGACATCAGTTCAGGTGTCCACCAGCTGACAAACAGATAGAAAACACGGTAGGGACGTACGCTGGCATTTCCTCCAGCCACAGAGGAGAAGGAAATGACATCATCCGAAGCACACCGGGCAGAATGTGAGATTAGTGTATTAGATGGGGGGAAAAAAGCCAGATTCAGACAGACAAATGTCACTTATCTTCCTCCGTGGAACCTAGATTTTACATACACATGCTTACATATATGAGTATTCATATATACATGTATGATGACAGTAGAAGGGGTCTATTTGACCAATGGAAGGGGGCTGGGAGCAGGTGAGGGTGATGTGGTGAAGCTGGTCAAAGTTCCCGATGTATGTGAGTGAAGATGTCATTAAGGAAACTGTCACTTTTTATCTGAGTATTTGCTGATTTTTTTTTTTTTTTAAAGAAGAGAACAGTTTCCAGGGAGCAGAAACGATTATGTAAGGAGAAGCAAAGTAGTTACTGCATTAGGCAAGGCCTTGGGAAAGAAGGCAGACTTATCTTCCCAACAGAGCTCGGTCTCCATGCCTGTAAAGCAGACAGCCAACTTTACATGCAGTTCCTGAATGGTTAGGTGAGATGGTCACAGGGTCCAACAGCCGTTCCTGTGCCCTCTGGGATTTCCCTACCATCCTGTGACGGAGCCTTTACCAGGGAAACAAGACTTGAACAGTTACGATGTTCTTTGGGGGGGGACATGTGTAAGAGTCCCTCAAAAGTCCAGTTTGAGCACAACTCCTGTGCTTAGTGTTGGGCCAAAGTGGCTCCTAGGATGACAAGGAAGCCATCACGTGTTTGGGGATCACTTGCCAGGGCGAGCACACAGTGAGGCAGCCCTTTGACACGAACCCTGGGAGCCTGCCCTGCCGTGTCATGTGGGCAATGACTATCTGACAAAGCCCCGCTCTCTATCTGAGGAACTGTGCTTAGATTTTTTTGTTCTTTCATTTACTTTATAGCCCAGTCATAGCCCCCTCCCTCCTCTCCACCCAGTCTCACCCTCCCTACCTCTCCCCTCATCGCCCTCCCCTACTCCCCAGGGAAGGGGACCCCCCCACACACCAACCTATCCCAGCGTATCAAGTCGTATCAGGACTGAGTGTATCTTCTTCCCCTGTTGCCTGGCAAGGCAGCCTGGCTCGGGGGTGGTGATTAAAAAGCAGGCAGCAGAGTCCATGTCTCCTTACTAGGAACCCAGAGGAAGCCTGAGCTGCCCATTGGCTAAGTATGTGTAGGGGACCTAGGTCCAGTCCATGGACTGCCCTTGGTGGGTGCTTCAGTTTCCTCAATCCTCCCTGGGCTCTGGTTAGGTGGCGCTGTTGGTCTTCTTGTGGAGCTCCTGTCCCCTCTGTGTCCTTCTATCCTTCCCCCCACTCTTCCACAAGATTCCTTGCACTCTGTCCAATGTGTGGCGGTGAGTCTCAGCATCTGTTTCCAAACGCTGCTGGGTGGAGCCTCTCAGAGGACAGATATGCAAGACTCCCATCTGCAGGCATCGCAGAGTATCATTAATAGAGTCAAGGGGTTGGCTCTTTCCCATGGGGTGGGTCTCAGGTTGGGCCAGGCATTGGTTGGGCATTCCCTCGATCTCTGCTCTATTTTTATCCCTGCACATCTTGTAGGCAGGGTGAATTTTGGGTCGAACGTCAATTTAAGGACATTGATAGATCAATGGTGGTGAAACATTTACTTGGTGGGCAGGAGGTAAATTTTTTTTTTTAATATGGAATGCTTCACGAATTTGCGTGTCATCCTTGCGCAGGGGCTATGCTAATCTTCTCTGTATCGTTCCAATTTTAGTATATGTGCTGCCGAAGCGAGCACAACAGGTAAATCTTATAACTGAATAAAGAGGGGATATTAAATGCAACCTGCAGTCCAAGTATGGTGAACACAGCTCATGCATGAGAGCACGCCACATGGGGGCTGCGGCTGCTGCTGCCGCGCAACCTTCTTGACTCTCAGCAGTTCTCACAGTGGCGCTAGATTTCTCTCAGCCACAGGCAGGGTGCAAGCAAGTGCATGTGCACACGCTGGGAGCTACACACATTTAGTCTAAACCCATTTCCTAAAGGAGCCTGATATTTGGTCTAAGCTGGGCTGCTGTGGGGTTAATACAGCGGCCTTCTAAGCTAGTGAGGATTCAGTGGCCAAGGCCCTATGAAAACAGTTAATAAAGCAAGCAGGTGGGCACTCTTCGCTCACTGCGTTTGGAGGTGGACTCTTCAGAAAGTGACCAGATTTAGATAAACCAGTAGGGTGGAGTCTCCATAAATGGATCCTGGTGGCTTTATAAGAAGAGAGAGTAGTCACACACAACTCACTGTTTCTTATCATGCGACGTCTTGCACCGCCCTTGGACTCTGTCTGCAAGAAAGCTATTACTGGACAAGGCTGTTAGATTTTATAAAACTATGAGCCAAAGTGAACTTTTTTTTTTTTTAAAGAAAGTAGCCAGCCTCAGGTATTTTGTTGTAGTGGTGATACACTGATTTCAACCCCTATATCTTCCTTGTCTCTCAGTTGGCAGTGATGACAGTTACTCTCTTACAGTTTGTGTGAGGATGGTGTTAGTTGGGGTTTCATTGCTGTGAAGAGACACCATGACCACAGTAACTCTTAGAAAGGAAAACATTTGACTGGGGCTCGCTTACAGTTTCAGAGGTTTAGTCCTTTGTCGTCATGGCGGGAAGGGTGGCAGCAGGCAGGCAGGCACACTAGGTGCTGGAGGAGCTGAGGCTGAGGGTTCTCTGTATTGATCCTCCATATTGCAGGCAGCAAGGAGAGACTGGGTGCCACACTGGGTGTAGCTTGAGCACAGGAGACCTCAAGGCCCGCCTCCCAAAGTGGCACACTTCCTCCAACAAGGCCACACCTCCTAATAGGGCCACTCCCTATGGGCTAAGTATTCAAACACATCTATAGAGCCACGCCCAGTCAGACCACCACAGATGGGATGGTTTGGAGAACATGGTGAGGTTAAATAGATGTGAGCTAAAGCCAGGCAGAGCATCCATTTCTGCTACCACAAGCAAGTCAGTCCTGACGGTTTTTAAGGATGGGGTTTCCCCGGGGGTGCTGGTGAGGATCAGGGAAGAGAAAAATGGGGAAGAGGAAGCTAGGAGGTCAGTGTCCCTCACACATGTAGCACAGCAAGCTAGGGTTGGGCATCAGGACCAGGCCAGGAAGAAAAGGAGGTGAGATGAGCTCTCAGAGCATCCTAGAACATCCTCAAGCCCAGGAGAGCTGGACGGCCTTGACGGTGTGATGATACAACAGCGATAAGGTGTGGAAGATCTGGGCACAAGCAAAGGCTGGGAAGGGGAAGGGGAAGGACCCTCAGCAGGGTCCTGGTGTGACAGCAAAGCCCTTGCTCAAAGGAGGAGATCAACACTGTGGCTGCTTATAACGGGAGCTGGCCTGGCCCCTCCCCTACCAAGCCCTGCACAGATCTTAGCGCCATACCCTGTCTGCCACATCACCGGGGCCTCTTGCCATCAGTGACACAGACATGGACCGCCAGGGAAAGCAGTGATGTTGGCAGAGCTACCGGCCTTTCAGCTGACCTGAGAGGGCTCCAGGTAGAACCTCAAGATGGGAGGACAGAAGTCAGGCCTGTGACCCACCCACAGGCAAGGCGGGGTGGGCAGAGAGCTGCATCCTCAGAGGAGAACAGCAACCTGGTGGGTTTCACGCCACAGTGTAAAGATTCCACGAACCGTGGTGAGCAGCGTAGTTATGGCGTCACTGACGTTCCTGCCATCACTTCTGCGCAACACTGACAGCTTTTATCTTTTGAGCCACCCAGCAATGTGTAACCTAGGTTTGGCCTCATTGCCTTTTGGAAAGAGCAGGAGCCTGAAATTAAGGCTGCCAGGAAAACCAACAAGGTTCAGCTAAGCCTGGGCTTTACCTGTTAAAGTCCAAGGATGCTGAGAGCGGGGGGGTGCCCCACTGGAAGACCTTGGCCAAGGATGAGAGAAGGCCCATACCACCACGGAGGTCCACAGCCCAGTTGTGACTGTGCCCTGAGACACTGTCACCAAATGCTTCCTTGCGGCACCAGGTGCCTTTGGTAAAATCCTATCAGAAGCAGAGCGTTGCCTAAACCTTTTTTGCATTTCAGTTACGGGGGTCATGGAAAGAAAAAAACCTGACTACATGTCCCAACTCATGTCCCCCAGCTTCCGGAGGAGGCAATGTTCATACCGTATTTCCTCTGCCTTAGCTGACAGAAAAGAACGAATGTTCTCTACCAACAAAGCCTTCTTTTCTATCTCTGAGAAAAAAGGGTGTGTTGGTTATAAGGAACTAATTATCAGGTCCTCCAGAGTTGAGCTGCTTAGCCTGACGTGTGTGTGTGTGTGTGTGTGTGTGTGTGTGTGTGTGTGTGTGTGTGTTATTGGACTCAAGAATTGAAAACTGCACAGTAGTAGAATGACGGTGCTCTGGCACGGTCAGTGGGGTACTCTTCCCGGAAGGAAACAGAGAAAGCCTTTTTGTAATGACACCCGGAGGATGAGAGACTTAGTGGTCTGGGTCCGAAAGATTCGGCAACCCCAGGGGTCAGTTCTTCCTTTGCAGTCTCTGGGGCACGGGTTGGTTCCCAAGCTGTGGGTCACAACCCCAGCAGGGGTCACATAGCACAAAGCCTGCATATCAGATATTTACATTATGATTCATAACAGTAGCAAAGTTACGGTTTTGATAGTAGCAGTGGAATAATTTTATGGCTGGGAGGAGGGGTCACCGCAGCACGAGGAACTGTATTAAAGGGTCGCAGGGCTAGGAAGGCTGAGACCGCGGCACTAGAGGGCAGCATGGCTGTATGAAGGTAATACAATAGGACAGCAAAGGCTGGGCAGGTGGCTCAGAAGCTACAAGCACCTACTGTTCTTGCAGATGACGCAGGCTTGGTTCCCAGTGTCCCGCATCAGGCAGCTCACAACTCCAGGTCCGTGGGATCCAGCGCTCTCTTCTGCCCCCTACTGGCGTGTGATGTACATAGTGAATATGATAAATTCATGTAGGTGCACACACATATATACATACATTTAAAAAGATACTTAAAAAAAAAAATCAAAGCAAGTCCTAAAGCCGGATATACGGACACACACACCAGTAATCTATGCATCAAGGAAGCTGAGGCAGGAGGATCTCTAGTTTAGGCCAGGCTACAGAGCAAGAACCCATTCCGAATAGAACAAAAACAAAACACAAAACAAGAATAAAATAACCCAGAAAAACAGCCTGGAGTGTGTGGTCAGGACATATGTTTGTACGTGGTGGCATTGTTTTATTCAATGTCTTTAGATGATCTCATTGGATGAAGATGCCAGTGGAGGAGCTTAATAAAATGTTACTATCTCTTCTTACGTCCTTATTCATTGTTCATCTCTTAAGGCTAAAGAACTGCTTATTCCCTCCCCCCCTTCTTTCTCAAGGGGTGCACAGACCGTAAGCACACATTCACTGCCTGGTTTATCACCTCACTGATGTGTGGGAAGCGAGCCCCAGCGGCTTGGAAGGGCAAGGGCAGCTTCTGTGCTATTTACCCCCAGGCCGCTCCCTCCTCTCTTTTCCCACCTGTTCTTCCGTCTCTTCCTTCTCCGCTAGGACTTCTCCGCCCACCAACACAGCCAGCCAGGCTGTGATGCGGTTACTAATCAAGGTGTCATGTTTAAATGTTAGTTAGTTCCGGGGCGGGGGTGGGGGGCGGGGCAGGGGAAGCCCACCTGCCAAAAGGAAATCAAACCAGCTGGAGGAAATTTCCTGCTGGTCGAACACTTCCACACAGCCTGAGACACGGTCACAGCTCCCGCACATCAGTCTCCCTCAGAAAGGCCCCCTGAGGATCTGTTCAGGGTCAGGGATAAGCAGCATTTTCTGGAAATAACAATATAGTGAAGTTTTGAGGTCTGCAGTCCCGTGGCTTCTGTAGAACAGCTCAGGGCTGCTCTGGGGTTTCAGTGATACATGAAGAAGGAGGGTGGCCACGCTCTTGGGATGTCAGCAATATTTAAAAATCAGGGTGGCGGGCTGGAGAGATGGCTCAGTGGTTAAGAGCACCGCCTGTGCTTCCAAAGGTCCTGAGTTCAATTCCCAGCAACCACATAGTGCCTCCCAACCATCTATAATGTGATGTAGTGCCCCCTTCTGGTATGCAGGTGTACATGCAGACACAACACTGTTTACATAATAATAAATAATTTTTTTAAAAAATCAGGGTGGCTATGATCTAGTGAGTGGTACTTCATCAACATAAACAGGGGATGGGGTGAAGTTTGACCACCTCCACCCCAGCACACAGAACAGTCCCCAGTTCAGGCACAGACACTGATTGAAGGAAAGGAAGCTGCCACGGAGGCCCATAGTTTTTACCCTGAGCGCCTACTTTGTGGCAAACACTTTGCTTGGGTCTCCACTTACTTCTCCAACAGCCCTGGAGGCTGCTGTGACTTATCAGCGTTTGAAGACAAACGGAAGCCGAGAGGGTGACAGGGCTCATTGCTGCCCACGGCAGTGGCTGGCGGAGGACAGGGGGCCTGAGCAGAGAGATGCAGGATCAGGCTCACAGGGGCTGCGCGGTGGGACTCTGTTCAGCAGTGATGACAAGTGAGGAGAGGAAAGTCTGAAAGTGGATGGACAACAAACAAACCGAGTCGGGCTCAGGAAGGCAAATGTGCACTTCCTAGATTGTATATGGGGGGCACACATGTGACATGAAAATAGAAATAAACTAGACCAAAGGAGACCAATGGGACAGAGGAGAAAGGGGATGGTTAGCTGCGTGTCTCCACCGACACGATAAAACCCCATGGCCAAACCAACCTGGGGAGCAAAGGGTTACTCCACCATACAGCTTATTCATCCACCTTCCAGGGAAGTCGAGGCAGGAGCTGATGCAGAGGCCGTGGAGGAGTGCTGTGTACTGGGTCCATCCTTATGGCTTGCTCAGCCCGCTTCCTTATACCGCAGTGAGCCGAGCCTTCCCACATCAGCAGTCAAGCAAATGTCCTACAGGCCAGTGGAGGTTCTCTTTTGCTAAGTGGCTCTAGCTTGTGTCAAGCTGACGCGAAACCAGCCAGCACAGGAATGGTAGGGCGGTATGGGGGGGGCAGGGGGAGGGGACAGTCAATGTATATTGCAATCCTTATGAAAATGTCCCTATGAAACCCAGGTCCAAGTACAGCGAATACCCAACAATGGCAAGAAGTAGCTGCCTCCAGGGAGCCCCAGAGGATGAAGCAAGAAGCCTGCTGGCTTTGGGAGGAGCAGAGAGCTCAATCAAAGAATGAAGCTGCAACCTCAAATCCTTGCTGGCGTCCCCAGCATCCAGGCAACAGGGGAATGTTTGGAGGCTGGGGAGAGTGGAGAAAGTCTGAGGGCAGGGCAGGCATTATGCATGTACTCTGCCTCCCACATGCCAAGGGGGTCCCAGGCGCCCTCCCGAGCTGTTAGCTGGCCCCCACAAAGGGTTGGAATGAGACTGGGCGGTGTCTCACTTGTCTCGCTGCTGTGACAGAAAACCTGACAGAAGCAATTTGAAGGAGGAAGTGTAATTTGGGCGAGGGTCTGATGGCAGAGTCCATCACGGCCAGGGAATGATGGCGGCAGAGCTTGGGGCAGCAAGCAGGGAGCGATGGACATGGGCTCTCTGTCACTGTCTTCTTTTCACTCAGTCTAGGACGCTAGCCCATGGTAGCTCTTGCCTTTTGTGAAGCCATTCTGACTTCAGTCTTTCCCGACGTAGACACAGATATAGAGTAAAAATAATCGCCCCCCCCCCACCATTTCAAGTGAGCATAAACAGTCACCAAAAGTTCTGACCCATTAAAAAGTACTTTAGCTTGCCGGGCGGGGGCAGCGCACACCTTTAATCCCAGCACTCAGGAGGCAGAGACAGGCGGAACTATTGAGTTTGAGGCTAGCCTGGTCTACAGAGTGAGTTGCAGAATAGCCAGGGCTACAATGAGAAACCCTGTTGCAAAACAAAACAACAACAACAACAGCAACAAAAAACCCCAAAACACCAACCCCCCAAAAAAGCTTTATCTAAGATAAAAAAAAGCATGAATCAGGTAGGATGAACCGGCTTTCACTTCTGGTTTTCACTTTGCACTGGGGCATCTGTGAACTGCCTAGGATTGAAACGCAGCGGCCCTCACTCACTTTTGAAGATTTCTGCTCCAGGGCTGAGACTGCTGCAGGCTGCTTTCTTAGGACAGGCAATGAACCAAGGGGGGAGGGGGGAGGGTGCCAAAGAGAACAACTTTCAATCATTGACAGGGAGCTTGCTGCCAAGCCTTTTCTGCATAAATTGATGTATGTGTCACAGAAATATGGGAAGACTCTTAAAGGGACAGGAAATTATGTATCCCCTTTGGTTAACAGCATTTGAATGTTGGAAATAAGTTCCAGGACTTCCTCTCCAGCCACGGGCCTAAACTGCACCATTCCCCCTTGAGGGGTGCTTGCCGGCGGGCTCTGCGTGGACGTATGTGTGCGGTAGGTTTTGGTCTCCATTCAGAATGATGAATTAGAAATGCTCACTGGCTCAATTCTCTTGCTGGGGAAGCAGGCAAAAGAGACGCCCCAGCCTTCAGAGCCATGTGTTTGCAAGCATTTCCTTCCCGCGTTTGTTTCATCAAAACCTGGCTTGCTACATTGTTTCTACCTTCATGCTTTTTCTCTAGATACTCTTACTATTTCTGGAAAAAAAAAAAAAAGAAGCAGAATCTTGCCCTTTAAAATCCAGTTTAGGATTCTGGTTAAGGTGTGACAAGCTAATGTCTAGCAGACATCAATTCTCTCTGAGATCTGGGCAGCAGGCAAAAAACCCAAAGGCAAGGAGCCCCTCAGCTGTAGACTGAGGATGAGCTAGGATCTCACAAGGGGAAACCAAAGAGAAAAAGCCGCTGTCTTCTTGAGGAACAGGAGAACAATGCCCAGAGAAGTCACAGAAGGGAAAGGGCGGGAGATGAAGAAACAAGGAGACCCAGGCAAGAGGACCGCTTCCTCGCTCTGGAAGATTCCCCAAACCAGGCACACAGAGAGAAAACTCAAAGTAGCTGAACAGGGATTAAACGCTGACCAGAAAATTGAGCTACACTGCACTACAGGCAAACCACGCCATTGTTTAAATATGCTTAGCAGTCGGCTGCGACAAACGAGGCTGAAAAGCGTGCTGGGGAGCAGTGCAGCAGACACTCCGTTTCCGAAGCATGATAACAAGAAGTTCCAGAATAAAATGAAAGTCACGAGTGTGCGAAGAACCAGGAAGTGTGCCCCATTTTCAAAGAGAAAGAAGCCTCAGGAAAGAAATAGTTAACTCCCTCCTGACATTGTCAAGGCAATGAAATGTCCCGCATAGAGTCTGAGAAGAAATTTGCAAATCTCAGAGCTGACAACTGACCTTTATCCAGAATATATTAAAACCCCTCAAAACTCAGCAACACAAAAGCAATGTAGAAGGAGTGGGCAAAAGATTGACTAGGATCAGAGGCTACGCAAAGCAGGGATGGCGGTGTGTGGCTGTAATCCCAGTACCGGGAAGGCAGGACACGTGGATCCCTGGGACTCACTGGAGAGCCAGCCAAGCCTACTTGGGAAGCTCTAGGTCCTGTCATTCTCTTACACACACACACACACACACACACACACACACACACACACACACACAAAAGGTGGGCAGCACCTGAGAAATGGCACTCAAGGTTTTCTATTAGCCTTCAAATACATACCTAGACAGGTGTACACACACACACACACACACACACACACACACACACACACACACACGAGATATACAATGGCTATGTAAAGGAAACACACTTGGCGCCATCAATGCAAATTAAAGGCACAATGAGACGCCACTTACCACACACTTACTAGAACAGATAGCACAAACTGTTGGTGCAGTTGAGGACCCAATGAGATGCTCACAGACACTGGCAGGAAAGTGAAATGGCTTTGTCACCGTGGAAAGCAGCTTGGCGGTGTCTTATGAAGTTTATATTTGTTACAGGACCCAGCAAACCACTCCCAGGTATTTGCTCCAATGAAGTGAATGCATCAGCGAATGATAATAGTGGCTTTATCTGCAATAAACAGAGCCTAGGAACAGCTTAATGTTTTCTTCAAGTAAATGGATGAGTTAAGTTTGACATAGCATAAAAGTGAAATACTGTATGATATTAAAAAGGAAATAAATACTGATACATTGCTAAGATGCAGCAGGATGATAAACCTCAAGCTCATTGTGCTAAGCAAAAGAAGCTACAGTTTCTTCCTTTTTATGTAATATCCCAGGATCCACTAACCTGCAAGGACAGAGACCAAAGAGTAACCCTGAAATAATCCTCACTACTGATCATAGCATCAGCTTGGCAGACGCATTCTTGTGCAAGATCTTTTAAATCTTACATTTTAAGTGTATGTAATTTTTAAACATAGATTTTTGCCTTGATGAAACAGAATTTTAAATCCTGCTCAAATATTGTCCCCTTCGAGCTCTCTGGGGCATCATGCATTTTTCCTCTAGACCCCACTGACTGACGGATTGTGTGGTCGGCCCTGTTGGCACATGTGTCTAAGATTCCTTGTTTTTTTTCCAAAATTACTGTGTTTCCTTATTCTTCAACGGTAGGTGCCGGGGAAATGAACAATAAGTTGAAAGCTTCTAGGCCTCAGTTCCTTCATCTGTGAAACAGTCAACAACAGGAAGTGGGTGGGAGATGGATGGGTTGGTGGTTACAAGTGGCTGGGTGAGGGGCCGTGGAAGGATAAGCAGGTGGGCAGGGGCTGCGCTGGCACAAACTAGAGTCACTTGTGACGAGGGACTCTCAATTGAGAAAATAACTCTTGTCAGATTAGCTGGCGCGCAAGTCGGTGGTGCATTTTCCTGATTAATGATTGATGTGGGAGGGCCCCGCCTCCGCCCACTGTGGGCGGTTCCATCCCTAGGCCAATGAAGGGCTTGGGCTGTTTAAGGAAGCTATCTGAGCAAGCCGCCGAGAGCAAGCCAGCAAGTGGTGTTCTTCCATAGTCTCTGCCTCCACGTTGAGCTCTTGCCTCGGCTTCCCTTGGTGACGGTCTGCAACCTACAAGCCAAGTAAACCCTTTCTCCTCCAAGTCGCTTTTGGTCCTGGTACTTATCTCAGTAACGGAAACCAAACTAGGACAGGTGGGTAGGTAGGTAGTGGGTGAATAGAGGGAGATTATGGATGGATAAAGGGGGCAGGTGTGAGAGGGGACAGCAGGATGGGAGGGCAATTTTATACGCCGGACGCACGTTGTAGGAAGGAGTGTTGTGTATATCTGTAAATCGCTTACTATGTACACACCGCTGATTTCATTGCTCTGAGTTAATCTTTAACCTAGATGATGATTCAGGGCCAACACACGGCTCAGTGGCCTAGAGAGAATGCAAACCCCTCTGCAAACAAAGAGATGATAATGAGGGGGAAATGACAGGAGCCAGCCAACACCCACGCCGAGGATCTCAGAGATGAGTGGGGCACAAGACTGAACTGTGGGGTGACCGCCTGCCTCGGTTCTCATTCCCTTTACAAAGAAGGTATTTTAGGATGCTAATCCTGCACCTTCCCCAGATTGCTGCCTCTGAGGGAAGCCTGACTTACAGATGCAATTCACTGATGCTTGCGCTTGCAAGCGTTGTGAACTCTGCTATTTCAGTTGCAGAGGGATGGAGGATGAGGAGGGATGGATTGATAAGTGGGGGATGGGTATATAGATGGGAGTGCGTGGACCAGGGAAAGACAGGGATGGGATGGGTGGATGGGTGGACACGTCAGAATGTGTGACCACTCAAAGCAGAAAGCACACGTGTGAACACGAAGCTCTTGTGCATCTTAGCAGTTGTGTAAACAGATGAGGTGAATGGATGATGTGCACTGGGGTATCTTCAAGGCGGAAGCTCTTTGGGTAGGTTTTCTAATTTTAGCCTCACAACTGTGGGGTGCTCTTTTTAACATCATCTTCACGGAAATCAGGGCTTAGAGAGGTTATATTAGGCTTCGCTGTGAGGGCAGCTATTGGGTTATGGATATCACCGCATCTGGATAGTGAAGTAGTCTTGATTCCTTCTACATGACGAACAGTTCATGGGGGGAAACTCATGTTTTCTCCAGAGTGGCAAGTTAGTTTGATCATTTTCTGTGTGTTCCTTGATGTGGGAAAAGGTGTGATGCATCGGGGTAGTGGACTTCTTGGAAGTGCCCACTGGTCAGTGATGGAGGGGTGAGTCCCATCTGGATTGACATCAGGGAAAGCCCTAGACCTGAGGCCTCAGTCTTTGAAAGCAGGAGACAGCCACACATGGCTATAGTGAGCTTTTGCACAGCTGGGAGAAAAGCTATCATCCGTGAATGTGTAGGTGTGGATGTTGTGGATGTTGTGGATGTTGGAACATCCCTCATGCTCTACTCTCAACCTCTGATTTTTTGAGCTGTATCCGGGCTGTGTCCTCTCTGCCTATACAGAGCAGAGAGACTGTGGTTGATAGAGTCTGGTATGTTCAGCCTGCAACCTATGAGCATGTGTACATGTGTGGGTATATGAAACAAAAGATAGTTTACTTAAAACATTATCAGGTTTATTTTTTACAGTTTATTTTTGTAACTTGATCGCATTGTTCTTGAACTCGAACTTTGTAGATGACAATTCTGTGTCACAATATCAAAAGACTGGACACACCTTTTGTCCATGCATGCAGTGGGCCCTGGCCAATGAGAGAACCTAACGCTGAAAGTGTTAGGGAAAGTCTATGGGAGAGCACCCTTCTAGAAGTGTGGAGCAGCTACTGGAGCTTTTTGGGCCCGCTGTATAGCAGCCCCTTTGTATCTTTGTAATTAAGTCCTCAGCTAGCCTTCTGGGCTCCCTTTAAGTACCACCATTTTGTCCCACTGTAAGATGGGCTTTCTCCTCACAGCCATGGCTCTTACAGCAGCATCCTCAGGGGCTCAGCCTCAGCATCACCAGGTGCGAGTGTCTTAAGGCCTTGGAGGAACACGCATGGGTTGATTCCGCTTCCAGAGTTTTCAGTGCCTATCATGATGCCTCTTCTTTGGCATGATGGCGCTGAGGCTGGGATTGCTCCCCATCCAGATGCCCCACTGCTTCCTTCCGTGCCATCTCAGCAAAGACATCACTTTCCTCTGTTAGATGGAACAGAGTGAGGGGCATCCATGCCACCTTTGCTTCAAAGCACTCACTTATTTGGATAATGGAAGAACACAAAATGGCTAAGGATCTCTTCCGCCTTTCCTCTAGCCACCAGGAATTCTGTAGACCAGAATGGACAACTCAGCAGGGTATATGCCTTCTGTGGATCGCCCTTCTATTTGATTCTAGAATATATATATGAATATATATCTCCAGTGGCTATGGTGGACTAGCGGGGAGAAGATATTGGTATCCAGAGTCCTGGCCTTCCAGGCAGAAGCCTGCGGCTGCCCTGGGATCCCCTACATACCTTATCTCAGCTAAAATGCTGGGCAGCAATTTAGAGCCCCCTCTAATGATGACCTTTGCATGAGTTGCTTCTGTGGACTCTTTTCTCTGAATGTCACAAGAGTTTTTTCTCCCCAGCAATCGTTAATTGATCATATAGTCTTGGGAAGGGCATGAGAAGTCTTGGCTAGAGATCCAGGCCACTGTGACTGGGGAGGGGTGCTGGAGCTGGAAGGAAATCCGTCTTGTTAGCATCCCTGTCAGATGCAGACAAGGAGGCAGAGATGGCTGCGTGGATGCAGAGATGAAGGTGGAGAGTGGGTAGCGGCTCTCCTCACTGGGGCTGCAGCCCTAATGTGGGAAGACAGAGAATTCTTCACAGGGATGGGAAAGCTGAGAAAGCACTGTGTTGGGGGAAAGCTAGTAACGCCAGTTAGGTGTGCCAACGAAGAGGCAATGGAGTTGAAAAATTGTCGTAGTCTTGTGCTGGCAAAGCTGCCCCAAGCCTTAATCCAATACATGCTCATGTCTGTGGTGATGCTGACACAAGCAAACACCCTCCCGTGCACAGGCACAATGCACAGGCCAGTGCATGCACAGCCCAGTGAAAGAACATGCCCCGGTCTGTAAAGGATCATGAGTTCCATTCCCAGCACTGAAAAAACAAAAATAAAAACAAACAAAAAAAGAATGAATGAAAGAGAAGGAAGATGGAGGAGGTTAAGACAGGGAGTGGGGAGGAGAAGGCATTGCAGATGTGACTTAGGGCAGCACACAGTGTGCGATGCTAAATAGACATGGGATTGCTACTGGCACGGGTGGTTTACTGTGCTGCACTTTTTACACCAGTGTGAAGCAACCCACCCTACGGGCTGCATGCAGCCAGGATCTTTTGCTATGGATGCAGCCCAAAACCAAGTTAAAAAATTACTTAAAACATTAGATCTTTGCAAAGTTTTTGGTCAGTGGATTCTGTAGATTTCTGTAAGTGGCAATATTGTAGTGCCACACGAAGTAAATGTATGTGTACTATTTGTATATGCCCATAGCTTTGGCTTGATAACGATGCATGGCTTCCAGTATTTTCTTTCAAAGGCAGAGTCAAGTGGAATTGGCCCCATGAGATGTCCCATATGCTGGGCATAGCCTGGCCAACAAAACACCACTGCCAAGAAGGTTTCAGAGGACAACGGCAAACAAACACAGGAAAAGGCTCTTATTTAATTGTCAGGAGAACTTCCACGCACGTCACGGCATACGTTATGGCCAGCTCCCACTCCATGTTGCATCAGCAGCTGAGACGTGGGAAGACCCAACCTCACATTCTGTTTTCCTGTCAATTAATTTTCATAATAAAAGCATGCCTCCTTATCTACTGCTGTCTTTAATTCCAACGTGGCTTCTGTAATTGTCTCAAAGGGAAAAAAAATCTGTATAAAGGAAGATTGCTCAATGGAAAGTGAGCAGGCGAGGACCACTGTTTTGTTGAGCAAGGCTCACTGCTTAATTTGCAGGGACAGTTTTGCAAGTTCTCAAAGACTCTGACATGAAAGGCATTATGTGTAAAGTTGCTGCCACGTCACCCAGCATATGCCAAGGACAGGAGAGCAGCTCTAAAAATAAGTCTGTCTTCTCAAAAAGAAACAAACGAAATTACACCTCAGATGGATGTTACTGTAAAAGCTGCTTATGTGGTACTGTATTTAATACGTCCGTCCAGAATCAAAGCTTTTTACTGGGCTTGTTAAGCAGTCTATGCAGTCACACTCTGAGAAAGGGAGGTTATTTAAAAAATCACCAGAATGTGGAAGGACTTGTAGAAACTGTTGAGATATGTTTGGTGTGTAGATATGTATGCATAAACATATATATGTTGTATATATATGTATATACATACATATACACACATATACATATATGTGTGTATGTATATGTGTGTGTATATATATAAAAGTACAAAAATGTTAAAGCTATTATCTTTGTCCATGTAAATATGCCTGGTACAGTAAGTGATAGGGCCTGGCCATGGTAAGTTACAGAGAGAAACTTGTAAAATCAATAGATGGTGACAGGATCGTCACCCCAAAGTCATGTTTAACGAAGTGTCACTGTGCAGCATGTGCAGAAACTTGGGCACACAAACCTCTAAGGGGGACCGTGATGCATGCTGCATCAAGACTGAATTTTATGGGGCTGGAGAGATGGCTCAGAGGTTAAGGGCACTGTCTGCTCTTCCAGAGGTCCTGAGTTCAATTCCCAGCAACCACATGGTGGCTCACAACCATCTGTAAATGCTCTCTTCTGGCCTGCAGGGGTACATGTAGGCAGAGCACTGTATATGTAATAATAAATAAATAAATCTTAAAAAAAAAGACTGAACTTTATAAAGTCTTTATGAGGATTAAATCTTCTCCTGCCCAGGGCGCCTTACAATTATTCATGCTGACTATGGTGACATTTGCCTTGCAGAATTAGAACGGCTGAGTAGAGGCCCAATGTTGGAAAGATTTTATGATTTGTGACATGTCATCGAGTCTGCAATCTGTCCAGAACTTGACAGTGAAAGCCACCTTACAGACACAGCGTTTTAAAAAAGCAGATTTAACTGCTTATTTACATGAATTTAACATTTGTCTTCAAGGTGAAAAACAAATTACCAACACAGTGCTTCAAATCGTAACCGCTTCCCAAGGAAAATGAGCTGATGGCAAGCTCAAATTAAATCAAAGGATTTTATGCATTTTGGCAAATTGTCTAAATCCTGAACAGAAAAAAAAAAAATGTAGCCCTGCCTCCCGACTTGATACAAGATTTTCAAAACAGATTTGAAGATTTCTGGGGGAAATAATTATCCTGATATGTCTGCGACTCCGTTTTCCTCAGCCTAAGCACCCACCGGCTAGTCTCTGACGGGATTCATGGAATCTGATGTTCGCCTTAAAGGACAGCTTGGCTGCATCTCTTTACTAGATGGCTACAGGTCCTGGTCCTCTAGACTTTACAGGCGTCCCTCTCTTCACGATTGCGCTTTGTTCGTGTCTACTTTTGGGGTGCTTCCGGAAACTTAGAATCAGGATGCCTGACGCCACCTGGACAGCTCACGAGTATTACAACCTTACATAAAAACAGACATTGACACGCAAGTATCTCAGTTACAATATCAAACATCCCACTGGGTTCTGTGGGGTTTTTTCAAATTAAAATTTATTTTTTTACTTTTTATTTTCGAGATGGGGTTCTCTTTATATAGCCATGGCTGACCTGGATCTTACTACGTAGACCAGCTGGCCCCAAACTCACAGAGATGCTCTTGCCTCTCTGCTTCCTCAGTGCTGGAATTAAAGGTGTGTGTCACTATGCCTAGCTCTCTCACTAGTTTTATGTTGTCCTCTTTCCTTTGACTTTTATATAAAATGTCAAGAAATGAAGTCATATTACTTAAGTCCATTTTTAAATTTTAATTTTTGTATTTTCAAGACAGGGTTTCTCTGTGTAGCGTTGGCCGTGCTGGTACTTGCTTCTCAGACCAGACTGGTGTTGAACTCACAGAGATCCACCTGCCTCTGCCTCTACCTCCCAAGTGCTTGGATAAAGGTGTGTACCACCACACTCGGGTCATTTTTAATTTATCTTTATCGTATGTATATGGCTGTTTGGCCTGCATTTAGTCTATGCACCACATGTGTGTAATGCCTGTGAAGTCCAGAAGAGGGCATTGGATCTCTTGGGTGCTGGAAATGAAACCCTGGTTCTCTGGAAGAACAGCCAGTGATCTTAACTGCTGAGCCATCTCTCCAGCCTCACATTCATTTTCTTTGTTAGTGATCATGCATTTTGGGGCTGCTCAGTGCCTTTAAATTCTCTGAATGAGCTGCAGATTATGATGTGAAGATTTACTGGCCCATCTGTGCTGTTGGTTGTCACACACAAAAAAAGAAAATACAAAAAAGATCACACAGACCTTCATTTTGCTCGTCCGCTCTCACTAGTATTTGTGTTTCATATGTGACCCAAGACAGTTCTTCATTCAGTTTGGCACAGAGAGGCCCAAAGTTTGGATGCCATTGGTGTGGCGTACCCCTGCTGCTAATAGGAACAGGCCCACAGAACAGCTGTTGCCAGCGTCACACCCCTGGCCGTGCAGTGTCATCCTCTCCTGTCCTTGACGACCTCATGAAGCTTTAGTGCTTTATGCGTTGTGGTCCTAGATCAATCCGCTGTACCACATGTGTGTATGTATGTATACACGAGTATATACACACACACCGTGTAGATGTGCAGTACACGGCAGTGTCTGGGGCTGTGCAAGCACACTTTAGGATGCTTGTGCACTGATGTAGTTGCCCAGTGAGGTCCCTCATTGTTAAATGACGCATGACTGTAAATGAATGAATGGGACTCAAGGACCTCTGTAATGTGGGCAGTGGGTCTCCTGTGAAAACTGTTGGGAGACCCCAGAAGTAGCAGGCAGAGGAAGTCACCCCGGCCTCCAGTGCACAGGCTTCCCCTCCCACCGCTGCTCAACCACCCGTCTTCTGGGGCACATTTCTCTAGAAGATGCTTTCTGGGAAAAGCTCTTCTACCCAGGGATGCACAGCCTTTGCCGTCTCAGGCGTCCCGCTGAGCTCCTGGGGTGGGGCCACCATGTTGGTGAGCCACAGGGACAAAGGTAGAGGTGTCTGCAGAGCATGATTTCCACAGGGCTTGGGCCGGATGCTGGGCAGGACCCACACCCAGTTTCCGCGACTCTCAGCCAGCTGATCTCCACACCCCTGCCTGGCCTCTTTCTGACCACTGCATTCTCTGAACTGAAGTGTGCCTGCACTGTGGGTGTGTGCAAGCGCCAGGGTTCTTAGTTCCAGTTTCATTTTTAAAGAGACCTGGGCCCTTACAGCAGAGCAGAAGAACCAGAAAACCTGGATTTGTATCTCACACGTTGGGTCAACTTGGGGAAGCTGCTTCCTGTCTCTGGGCTTTAAGTTCCTCACATACAAAATGGGCTACTGGCAAGGCGCGAGCACGTCCTTGCTCTAGTCCCCAGCACACCCGGCTCATAACAGACGCAGATCAAATATCAATGAAAGAAATGCTTCCTCCAAGAGTCAGCTTAAAGATCCCAGGGGGTGTTCAAATACTAACGGCCCACTTTTCAGACATGCACCTAGGGAGCTTCTACTGGGGTTCTTCTGTTTGCTGGGCTGGGACAGTGTAATATGGCAAACCAGTGTGGAGCCTCAGGGTCTAGTACAGGGGAGTTAGGCGTGTGAATGGGCAGGCTGGGAGATTTGCAGAGCCCAGCAGCAGCAGCAGCAGCAGCAGTAGCAGCAGCGCGGTGTCAGGGCTGAAGTCTAAAGAGCAGTGAGGTACTTCCAGATCACGGAGGAAGGAAGCAACACCTGTGTTGAGGCCAACAAGAGCAGGGCGCTGAGAGAGAAGGGCAGCAGATGCAGAATGAGGGAAAAGCAGTGTGAACAAAAGCGTGTGTAGCTCTCTGAGGTGCCGCAGCACCACTGACACACAGGGCAGCTTGGCCCATGCATACCTGCGGCTGGGGTGGACTTGTGGCAGAACACACGGTCTGGTTTATGTTTAACGCATTGCAGTGGCCAAAGTGCGAGGCATGGAGGAAACCAAAGCTTAGCTTCCCCTCGTCTCTGAAATCAGATGCCCGTAGGTTTATCCCTCAACATCACTGCCATGTAGCCCACGTGCGTGAGCCTCTTTCCTGAGCTCTACGTCCTAAGCTTGTCATTGGTAAAATAACAGTCATACAGAGCACACATCTTGGAGCTGTTATAAAAAAAATGAAATGAGCAGCCTCATTGTCCCCCAACACATACATGTCCCCTCGCCTGTCATACCCTGGCACTGACATCACCTCTTCTCACTGCTACAGCCATTTCCAAGTCAACACTGTCAGCAGCTTCTTCGGAATGAGAGAAGCAAGTGAAACCAAGGCCTCCTAGGATTAGTGCTGTAGTTCAGTTGCCTAGCAACAACAGCCACATCTGCATCACCGCAGAGCCAGGCTACATCAGGCATTAGTCAAAACAAAGGCAGAAAGGAGTTACAGCCAGTCTCTAGGAGTGGGGTTTTCCTTGAGTGCAGATCAGATATATCCATCACCTAGCTCAAGAGGGGGCCCAGCCCCCAGCTCCCCAATGGGACCCATATTCCTCACAATTCCCTCAGGTTCAAGGACGGTCGACTCGGCATGTATTAGCACTCATGGTTTTCAGAATGATGCTGATTCCCAATTTACAGCCCAGGCTGATGCAGCTCAGAGAGATGAATATTCAAAGTCCAAATCTATCCACAGATGAGCAAGTAGATGCCCAGAGGGTGAGAGCTGTGCCCGAGATCCCTTGGGATACACAGCCGAGACAGGGCCTAAACTAGCTCTACCTGACACAAAAGCCACTTCAAAGAGAAACTTCTAGAACCTCCTATCCTTCCCTCTATCTCAGGCACATCCGCAAAGCAGCGGTTGGTTGTGGCAGGAACTGAGCGTGTGCCTTGAAGCCACGAGCACTGGCTTTTGGAGAAGACATTTTCTATCTGGATTTCAGAGCCTCAGGGAGATTGTGAGAGCCTGCTTTGCTCAGGATCCTGACGCATACCCAGTAATCTGGCTGCCGCCAGATCTGCTGCCCCCGCCCCCCAATATCTGTGCTGAGGCCTCCAGCCAGACCTGAGCAAAGCCAAAAGCCTAAAGCCTAGAGTGAGGAAAGACCCCTCAGAGTCATTTCTGAGTGACTCCAGGGTTTCCCTACTGAGTTTCCATGGCCCATAGCAGAGGGAGGGAGGCCTTCTTTAAACTTATCTGTTTGCCCAACACCAGCTTCACGCTCCACCCAAGAGGCAGCTGTCTGTGACTGGGAACCAAACAATGACCTCTCGGGAGGTTACCACAGCCTAGCTTCAGTGGCTCTTTGTCCTGGGTCTCCTCAGCGCAGGGTGATAGATCATATAGAAGTGAGGTCTGGGCCTGAGTACAGCCGAGAGTGTCAGCTCAAGTGGCTGTATCCAGCTGGAAGGGTCATGCTCCCATGATTTAATAAGGGGGAGTTCAGAGCCTGAGTGGGGACCGAGAGGCCGCACGTGCTGCCTCACAGCCCATAATGACCTCTCCCTTCTTTGTCTATCTACTGTTTAAGAGCTTGGCACCTCCCCAGAAAGCCATTTCTAGAACCCAGATTTTGGAATTGGAACCCAAATACATAGATCAACCTGACTGGCATTTTCACTGTCATAGGTCCCAGCCACCTTTTCCTGGGGCAGGTCATGGTGTCACGGGACCATAGAGCTTCAAACACAATCACTGTCTGTGGATGTGTTTTTGAAGACAAGGGCTATTATTATTATTGTTAGGAAGCTGTCCCATAGTACTAATTGCTCAGGAGTTTCCCTTGGTATCGAACCCACGTTTGTACCCTAATAGTACCCACACCTTGGGTCTTTCCACTCGTGAGGGAATTGTGTTGGCTGTGGTAAGGATGCTAACAGTTTGTCAGCTTTGTTAACACTTGAATCCAGCATGTGACCGTCATTTGGAGATGGCATGTCCCAAGGACATGGCTTGAAGGCAAGGCCTACCTAACCTCTCTCCACGTGTCACCTCTTTTTGTTGGAGAAAATTTTTATATGTTCTCAGACATACATAGAAAGGAATATAAAATAGATATTAAGAAAAAGTAGGCATGGGGCTGTAGAGTTGGCTCGGCAGTTGAGAGCACTTATTGTTCTTCCAGAGGACAAATATTCGGTCCCCAGAACACATATTCATCTCACATTCATTGTAACCTTAATCCCAGGGGAGCCAACATCCCCTTCTCACCCCCAGGGCACCAGGCATGCATGTGGTACACAAGCATACAAGCAGGCAAAATAGTAAAAAAAAAAAAAAAAAAAAAAAAAGAAAAGAAAAGAAACGAAACATTTACTGATGATACAGCATAGAAAAATTATTTTTAAACACTTGCTTGGCATACATACAGTCTTGCCATTTATGAAAATGAAAGCAAACTTGCGTATTAGTGAGTTGGAGGCATTTGCTTATTTTTACATGAAGAATTAACAGCTGAACACTGATGCCAAAGGGTGTACTGCATCTTCAGTGCCTTGCAGAGTGGATCTGCTGCCCAGCATGGCATCCAAAGCTAGCATGTAACACCAACCCTTCAAAATGAAGAAGAGGCAATCTCTGATGAAGGTTCTTTCACAAAACAAGAAAACAAAAACAAACAAACAAACAAACAAAAAACCCAAACCAAAACAAAAGCTGCTGTGCTTAAAGAAAGCATGGGAGGTAGGAGACATGTCTGCCGACTTAACATATGAGCAGGACCCTGCCATGTGCACCAGTCCCTGCACACACATTACACGCAACTCCAAGTGCACGGACGATGGTAGCACACGTACCGGGAGCATCCTTTCGATCTGAAACAAGCTCCCCTTTGGCTTTCAGGTGGGGTGTCTCCTGGTTCCCACGTTACTGTCTGCCCTTCTATTTCCCTCTAGGGTCCTGCCTACCTCAGGAGAGGGACATGGGAGCCCAAAGCAGAGAAAAGGGGGCCTCTGCCTTACTTTTTTACCTACAACCTCTGAAGTCCAGAATGCTTGGGAGGAGAATGGCTCCAGCAGAGCAGAAATGCTTAGGAGGAAACAGGAGCTATATGAACAAGGAGTGCTCTGCTCTGTAGCCTCAGCCCCAGGCTGGGGAGGAACCCTTAGACAGGGGAGATGGGGAATGGGGACATAAGAAGAGGGGGACTAAGATACAGGAAGTGCACAATATTAACAGCACCCATATTGTGGATACTGGCGGAAGATCCAGGTCACCTGGGCCAGGGCCAAGGGGCGTGGGCATTGTGGTCTCCTCAGTTACCTTTACCACACATCTTGATCAGTTTTTATTGTTAAACTGATACAACCTAGAGTCACTCAAGAAGAGGGAACCTCCAATAAAGAATCGCCTTGGTTACATTAGCCCATGAGTATGCCTGTGGATTATTTCCTTGACTGCTAATTGATGTTGAAAGGCTCAGTCCACTAAGGGCCGGGCTGTACTATCCAAAGGCCAGTGGCCCTGGGCTGCATGAGAAAGCATGAACTGGGGGCTGGAGAGATGGCTCAGTGGTTAAGAGTACTGGCTGCTCTTCCAAAGGTTCTGAGTTCAATTCCCAGCAGCCACATGGTGGCTCACAACCATCTATAGTGAGATCTGGTGCCCTCTTCTGGCCTGCAGGTGTACATGCAGGCAGAATGCTGTATACCTAATAAATCTGAAAAGAAAAGAAAAGAAAAAAAGTGTAAACCAGTGAACAAACCAGTAAGCAGCATTCCTCCATGGTTTCTGACTCAGTTCCTAATTGCACTCCTGGCTTGACATCTTCAGTGATGGACTCTGCGCCCTGGAAATGCAAGCTAAATAGATCTTCTCCTTCATTAAGTTCTTTTGGTCGTGGTGTTTGTCACAGCAACAGAAAAGCAAACCAGGGCACTCCCCCAAGTCCCACATGGCTTTGCAAAGTGACCCAGTCTGACTGGATGCCACACCGTGGCTTAACGGTACAGAGGAGTTGGGCTTTAGCGTTCTGCGATGTGGGGCAAATCTGGGTGACTTTTGACTCAGAAGGGGACATTGTCTTTCCTATGTCAGGCAGTGAGTGAATCTGTCCTCTGCTCTGGAAGTAGATGCCATCTTTGTCTTCCAGGCTTGTCACTCACATATCCCAGAACCAAGGCTGTCAGTGCCTTCTCTCACTAGACATGAGGAGAGCCCCATGGAGAAACGCCTTCTAATGGTAGCACCAGCTAAGCAGTGACTAAAGCGCCTGGCCAGGCAGGGTCTTTGCCCATTATGTGTGTCGTAGAGCTTTCTCTATAGAGCTGGAGGATGAGAAAGAGACTAAAAGACCAGAAGGAGCTTCCTGTGGCCCTGGCCTACAGTGCTGTGCCCATATGCCGCTAGGCGGAACTCCGTCACTAAGCATCCCTGTTCCTAGTGAGACTAGGGGAGTGCTGACCAACCGCGTGCCCAGTCAGAGACGTTGGTACTTAGCTAAACTACCATGAAGACGCCACTGAGATGTTCTAGCTCTAAGCTAAATTCCACAAGATGCTCCAGGGATGTCTGGGAGTCTTCTGCGAGGTGGCGTCAGTAGGAGGTGAAGATACTAAGAAGAAAGGGGGAGGGGAGGGGAGTCACACTTCCGAGTCCATGGTAAAATATTTACTTAACAAGAGGGCAAGATCTGAAAAATCTACAGCCACTATTTTAAATTTCTGGGACGCCCGTTGATCCGAGACGGAAGCATTTCCTAGCATATAAGACTATTAGTTTTTCTGTTGCTGTGAGCCTGGACCATATTAGGAAGTTGGCTCAGCTTTTGGATGATTAGAGCACAGGCCGACATCTGTTATATGTGGCCTATGCTCTCACGGCAGGAGTGCTCCCACAGCAGGAGTGCTCCCAAAAGGGAGGGATCACACGACGAGATGGAAGTAGGAGAAGAGAAGCATCAAACTTGCCTCTTCACAACAACCTATTCACACAGGGACTAACTAGCGCCCTGTAAGACAACATTCGTCCCCCCTCAAGACCTTGCACAAGCCCCTCCTTAAAGCTTCTACGCTCTCAATCATCACCGCCCCGAGGACCAGACTTCTAATGCTCAAACTCTTAAGGAACAGACACACTCAAAAGGCATATTGACACCACACACAGGATTTTCAGTGTCGCTGCTAGGATTGTCCCAGGCAGACAGAGTCAGCTGGTATTTTCTTTTTTACATTTTTAAAATTAATTTATTCAGATTACAACTCTTTTGGTCTCCCATCACTTGTATCCTCCCGTTCCTCCTACTCTCCCACCTTCACCCTATTGCCCTCCCTTAGGTCCATGTCCGAGGGGGACCTCCTCCCCCACTTTATGGTCACAGGCTATCAAGTCTCATCTTAGTAGTCTGCCTATTCTTTCTTTGAGTGCCCCCAGGCTTCTCCACCAAGAGGAAGTCGTCAAATATGGGGCACCAGAGTTCATGTCAAAGTTAGTCCCTGCTCTCCACATAACTGTGGAGGATGTCCTGTCCATTGGGTAGATCAGAGTAGGGGTCCTGTGTTTACTACTTGTATATCCTTGGTTAGTGCGATAGTTTGAGCAGACACCCCTGGGCCCTGATCCACCCGTTATGATGTTTTTCTTGTAGGTTTCTAAGATCCTCTGGATCCTTCTATTTCCCCATCTCCTATGTTTCTCTTACCTAGAGTCCCAGGAGGATGTCCTCATACCTATCCCAATCTCCTGGTAAGTGAAGACTTTCGTGGGACATGCCTTTTGTGCTAGTGCCCAATTATAAGTGAGTATCTACCATGTGAGTCTTTCTGTTTCTAGGTTAACTCACTCAGAATGAATGGTTTCTAATTCCTTCCATTTGTCCACAAATTTCTGGATTTCCTTTTTTTCTTTTTTTTTCTTTTTTATAGCTGAGTAGTATTTCATAGTGTAAATGTACCACAATTTCTTTATCCATTCTTCAACTGAGGGACACTTAGGTTGTTTCCAGATTCTGGCTATTATGAATAAGGCTGCTATGAACATGGCTGAGCATATGTTCCTGTTGTGTGGTGGAGCATTTTCTGAGTATATTCCAAGGAGTGGAATAGCTGGGTCTTGAGGAAGCTCTATTCCCATTTTTCTGAGAAAGCACCAGATACCAACCCAACATCTGATGAAGGTCTAATTTCCAAAATATATAAAGAACTCAAGAAATTAAACACCACCAAACCAAATAACCCGATTAAGAAATGGGGCTCAGAACTAAACAGAGAATTCTCAACAGAGGAATATCGAATGGCTGAGAAACACTTAAAGAAACGCTCAACGTCTTTAGTCATCAGAAAAATGCAAATCAAAACGACTCTGAGATTCCATCTTACACCCATCAGAATGGCTAAGATCAAAAATTCAAGTGACACCACATGTGGGCGAGGATGTGGAGAAAGAGGAACACTCCTTCATTGCTGGTGGGAGTGCAAACTGGTACAGCCACTTTGGAAGTCAGCTGATATTTTAGTTACTCTTATATTACTACGGCCAAAATACCCAACAGAAGCTGCCTCAGCGTGAGGGTGGGCTGGGGTGTTAGTTTGCTCACAGTTCAAGGATCCAGTCATTGTGGTCCAGGAAGGCATGATGAAAGGCGGCTCCTCTCCTGGCTGGGGACCAGGTTGTTGCTTGCTGTCATCATGGAAACCGGAAGCCGAGAGCCCCACAGGCAGTGGGGCTGAGTGACAACCATCAAGGGCCACCTCTTATCAGGTCACTTCCTCCCCTGAGGCCCCAACCTCCCCCAAACACTGCCTCCAGGGGACTAAGTGTTCAAGTACACGGAAGGATGGAGGGATTGCCCCATTTAACCCATAAGAGCTGTTACACTGCACTCCCAGGACCGTCAGCCTCAGCCTCAGTCTCAGCCTCAGCCTCAGCCTCAGCCTCAGCCTCAGCCTCAGCCTCAGCCTCAGGGTTTTATTACTTCCCTCACTCACAGAGTAGAGCCTCACCTGGCCCTCATTATTGGGCAAATACCCGATGAAAGCTGCCTCAAGCTCAGGAGCAGTCTTTTTTAAAAGGATGTAAACATAGGAGGCCATCTTTGTCTACTTTATGAGAGTTTTAGAAAGTGGAAAGCTGGGGTTGAGAGCAGAGAGCCACGGAGCCCAGTCAGGATAGCTTACGCAGAGACCTTACCATTGACCCGATATATTTTAGAACTCAAGAGACAGGTGAGAGCCCGGAAGGTACTTGCAGGGAGCGTGCCGGAAGCTCTGTGAAGGTCTGCGGCAGGGCTAGATCAGCGGTGGGTCCAGTGGCCTTCCTCTATGCCTGGCTTGGTTTTTTATTCTATTTGGTTCTAATATCCGCCGTACCTTCGTGGGCTTGAACACATCATCTGAAGATGAGGGTCGCTGACCTTCACAGTCAAGCTGATATCCACCCGGCGCTCCATCCCTGGCCTTGCCAACTGCTACATGAGTCAAACGCTTATCACTGCCACGGATCATTCATTTCCTTCAGAAACTTCCAGCATTGCCCTGCTCCTCACGCTGGAGTCAACGGGAAATAAAGCCACGCCCTCAGATCCCGCTTCGTAATGCAGAGATTTAAAAAACACAAAACAAGACCCAACTTCAAAGCTCAGTCCCAAATTCAAATCGTTTCAAACGCCGAATGGAAAACCTTATATTTATTGCGGGCCTTCTGAAATCCTGTTCCTTCCTGGAATATCAATACTGTCTGCTTTCCTCTTGAGTCCAGAAATTCATTTTTGCTGAGTCATCTTGGCCACGTTGTAAAGGCTGACTCAGCGAGGCAGCACGCGTACTGTTACATAAGTAGTGTGCCCAGATGTAGTGTCAAAATGTTTATCTGCAGTAAGAACATTCCAGGCCTCACCATGGTCACATCAGTGATCTATTCCTGTAGCAACAAATTGAAGGGACTCCTCCTCATTCGAGCGCTGCACTCCTCCAGGGTCCGCTGTCCTAATGATGCTGGCACAAGGCAACAAATGCAACAAGTATCCTTGATGTGTCTCACCCCTATTCAATCCATCACCTGTCCCGTCATCTCTGTTCTGATGATGTCACAGATCCAGTGACATCATCGCACCCGCACTGCCACCAACTCTTTCTTACTTTCACACCCAAACTGTGCCAGCAACCTCCTAACCAGGCTCACTCCTCTCTCACGCTCATGCCTTCCCAGCACTGTGGCCTGGCCACCATGTCATTTAAATTTCTCTTCTTCCTCTCTGATTCTTTATTAGCATTGCCCCATCCTTCTTTTGTACCCAGTGTTCAGTGTCTTATGTATGGTCTTAGGTAGGTATTCATTGTAACTAAGTAGTGCTGTTTTACTTGCAATGCATTTTAAATTAAAAACAAACAAACAAACAAACAAACAAAAAACAGGACTCCTGCAGAGTAGTTTTGAGGTTTAGGACTCCTGCAGAGTGGAGCCCGGTGCATGAACCACAAGGCTCATTACCCGCTTGTGATGGGCACCTGGGCTCTCTGTCAGTCTCCTCCTCCCTTGCACACGCGCCTGAGAGTGACTACCCAGTATCCATTCCTTTGCAGATCTCGTGTGTGCTAACTGGTGTCCTGGCGTTCCCATGCACTTGGAATTATGCATTCGTTACTGTTTCTCACTCTAGCAAGTAAAGTTAATTACTGCATTGCTGTTCACAACTTCATTGCTGTCATTACTAGTGAGTTTGAGCCTGACTTCGGGGACGGCTTAGCTGTGTAGATTTCTCCTCTGAAAGCTCACTCGCATTCTTGGTTTCTACTGAGCTCCTTTATTTTGAAAATTGGTGTGTAGGGGCCTCTGTATATATCACACATATCAGTAATTGGTCAGTCTGAGATGTTTCAAATGCTTTTACTCAACGTGCTTCATTAATTGACTTTTTTTTGGAAAGGACCTTTACTAAGGGAAAAGCCTGCAGTTTAATGGCAACTGTTTGCTCTCTGGCTTCCTCAGAACCTTCTTGCATCCCACAGTTGACTTCTGATCTGAGCCAAGAGACAGGATGTTACTGGTTTCCACATCTGGATGGGTCATCCTGGTCCATGGGCCGCGAAATTGGAACTGAAAGTAAGGCAGTTGATCACTTCCCTCATGGCTGTAAAATTGCAGTTGTTCCAGCCACTTGCTGTTATGGTAAAGCTTGTCTGCAGGAGCTGCCAGGGAGGCAGGGATGTGGACAGAAACTGATGCAGAGGAACTGGGGGCTTCATGGAGTCTCTGTTTCCTAAGTCCAGGCTTCTTGGGATAGCTCACCATCTTCTGGGCCTGCGTTTCCTAGCTATCTTTCTGAAAGGTGATATTTTATCTTAGCCTTATCATTCTATCACACTGATAATTTGCTTAATTCTTTTCTTCCAATTGATCAAGTTATGCCAAAATTTCTATTTAAAGGTAAATGTGGCAGCGCGACGGGCTCAGGACCGCACACCGGACCCTGTGGGATTCTAAAGATGAGGCCCTCAAAGCATTCTGAGGAGGATGATTGTGTTCCAGAGCTATACAGAAATATTCATCTCTGAGAGCGGCCTGATTGGGAGGAAACACTTAGTGCAATGTATTAGAAATACCCAAGCAGGAATCATCCAAGATGGCGTTGATCGCACACTGTGTCTGATCCGAGGAACAGCAGTGACTGCACAGCCACCAAAGGACCACACTGAGAGCTCCAAAACACAGTGCTGGTGTTTCCCAGAGAGAAGGAAATCCTGTCATGTGGATCGTCCATGTCCTCCTGCTGCAGGACCATGGGACCATGCTCTGGTGAGCTCCCAGGGACCCCAGACTGCAGCTGCAGCTGCCGCCACAGGTACTGCCACAGCTGTTGCTTTTCGGGTTGCGTCCCCAGTGCAGTATGAGTGAAGGAGACCTCCTTCTCTCCTTTCTCTCCTATCTAGGGTAGGTGGCTTGGAATGAAGGGGTAAGAATTAAAGAACCCCAAATAAAGTAGGTTTGAAAAAGGTTGAAGCCTACAAACATAACTAAATATAATTAAAAACAATAAAATCAAAACCACACTGGGTTAGGGCCTGCCGTAAGGATCTTGTTTTCTTGTTTTCACCATTGAATAGTAAGAAGATACAAGTCAGCCCACAACAGCCATTGCCTTAAGGCCAAGCCAATCAGAGGAAAGGGGCTGGAGCGATGGCTCAGTAGTTAAGAGCACCCTCTGCTCTCCTAAGGACCCGGGTTTGATTCTCAGCACCCACATTACGGTTCACAACTGCCTGTAATGGCAGTTCTAGGGCTCTGCTGGTCTTTGTGGGCTCCACACACTCACATGGTGCACAGACACACATATAGTCAAAAGACCTAGACATATTTTTAAAATTAAAAAAATATACACACTAAAAAATATTGAAGATGCAAAGTGTGAGGGAGCAGAGCCCGCCATACCAAGGCCACGCAGCACCTGTTGACGACTTCTCACAGTCTGCAGCTGGACGGAGAACGAGACATACCTTTTGTTTTCCCAGGCTTATTTCCTAGAATTTAAAGTGGTGGCTAACTTCTGTGAGGGTGAGCTTTTGAACAGGGTGAAACAATTAAGTCTGTGTGCCAGAAGCAGCCTGCTGAGCCCAACTCTGGGCTTACACCTGAGCAGTTACGGGCACGCACACACATCATTTGAGCTTTCTCAGAGCCTCCCATCAGTCATCTGTAACCATGGCAATTCAAGGATTCATGTCTTGTAAGATGAGCAGCATGTTTGCTAAGCAGCTTAAGCATTGAAGGTATCAGTTGAAGGACAGCTGCTTTTTAAGGTAGCACTAAGCACTTTTAAGGTTCGCCATCCTTAAATACCTGCCTATAGCGCTACATAGCACTAGTGTAGCGAGGTGTTTACCTTGAACAAATGGTGCAGCGCACTGGCAGGTGCCCATTAGCTCTCCCCTGCTTTCCCTTTACTGCATGTCTCTCCTGCCCTTCTCCTCCACCAACCCTCACCCCATCTTAATTTTTATGCATTTCTAAGTAACTTACAAATACTGCAGTTTTCTCTAAGCATTGCATTATTCACACAATTAACTATTGTTCAGTATTTGTATTGTCCAGAATTGTTTATAATTCTTTCTTTGGGATACTTTTTACTGATAAATGCACCAATATTTAAGAACTCATTGGTAGATGTTCTCAAATAGTTGCCCTGTTAAAACACAAGCACTTATGAGTTGCATAGCATCCCTATCACCCCAGAACCTTCCTGTCCTTTCCTCCCCGTTAGCCGTGGCCCCGCCCACCCTCCTTCCTATTGTTTTATTTCCATCTTGCGGAACCTTACATAACTTGTAGAGTCAGACACGCTGTTTCTCTGGATATTCAGGTTTCTTCATTGAGCGTGTTTTTGAGATTCATCTATGTCAATACAGATATAGGCCGTGGCTCTTTCTCTTGGTTCACTGTCCATTTTACAGAAATATTTTCCCCACCCTCCTATGATGAACATTTGAGCTGCTTCTTATGTTTTGCGGGTGTGTGTGTGTGTGTGTGTGTGTGTGTGTGTAAAATGTTACTAGCCTTGTGTGCAAATATGTACTTTCATATTGCTTGAGAGTTCAATTGCTAGTCACAGGGCAGATAGGCACTTAATTGGAGAAAGAGAAAGAGAGAAAGAGAGAGAGAGAGAGAGAGAGAGAGAGAGAGAGAGAGAGACTCTTAGACTTTCCCACCAATAATTTCCCAAGATTGAAAACCAACACCCTTTTATACGGTAGAGTAGAAAAAAAAAAAAGCAAAGCCTCATAAAATTAATATATGGTTTTTCTATGCCCACTCTAGCTCCCGAATAACGGCAGGGAGACCTATTATTAATAAGCTTCAAATCGCTACAGCTGGGCAGATACTCACCTACTCTAACCTGGCTATGTTGGTCTGGACTATTGCCCAGCCTTGTGCCGTTCAGTCTCGCCCTGGCGGCTCCTGCTGCACCCATGTTCTCACGGCCACTCGCTCATTGCGACCTCCTCCTGGCCACCTCCTTTCTTCCCCTCAACCCTCTTCTTCTTTCTCTCCCTGCTTTACCTGGGACCCCCTAACTGGGATCAGAAGCCCCTGTCTCAGCTCTCCTCTCCTGTCCGGCTATTGGTGATTCAGTTCTTTATTAACCAAGCAGAGATGATGGAGGGCAATTTTTACACAACATTCAGACAGGAGACTCTTCAGTAGTAAGGACAACGCCCATGTCCGGGGCACTGCAACCGGATCCCCCCCACCCCCTGCGCACAGAAATCAGCATGTGCATACACAGTGCACCAAGCCACCTCCCACCCCCAACAGAGCCCAGCCGCTGAGAAAGTGGCTGCCGGTGAAACTTTCACTGTTTTCCCAGCAGCAGAGACCTCTCCCATTTTATGAAGAGGTTTCTAACATAGCTTGATCTTGCTCCCTGGTGTGTGTTCTGAACAATCTCAAGCTATGACCCGGACAAAGAAAGGGTACAGAGAGAGAAGGCCGAGCTCGTAACTCACTTCACAGGTAAAAATAGATCTGTGACTGTGGAATGTTTCAATGACTGCTCTAACGTGCTCTGTTGTTAATGTGGACGGCCTTGACCTACTTATTACAGTCTGGGCTGAGAGAGGGAGACCTTTTGCTACTCCTTCTGGTCTTCGCCTTGTGATGCTGTGGCAGTCACTCAGGTCCTTGGCGTCTGACCTCCTCCCAGGTTCCCTGCAGCATGGTTCTGAGTGCTGTCCCGGAAAGCTAAGCCTGGTGTTGGGGTCTGGCCGTCTCAACCAGGCTGTGAAGGCCAGCGCACTGCAGCTAACCACTTTTCCTTTTACACCAAGTGCCTTCGGGGTGGGGAAAGAGGGTCTTGGGGGGAGGGCACACCTGGGTTTGTTTTAGGCGACAAGGGGGTGCCGCTCCAGTCTCATAAGCTGTTCCTTCTGGGCCTCTAATATAACATCAGTACGAGCCCCTTTCTAGCTGTCCTGGATCATCACTGAGGGAAGACTGTACTCTCATCCAGTTCAGCATTACTGGGATTGAATGTTACTGAAAGGACCAAACCGCACACCACACAGACCTGAGGAACTCGTTAGAGCATCAACGGTATGGGCTAGTGGGAGAGAGCTGCAGAGTCTGCTGACATTTTCCTTGGGCTGTCTTTGGCCTCCGGGACTGCTCTGCTCTGAGTGTTACCAGACATCTTTGTTACTATGGGGTAAGTCTGCTGAATGTGCAAAACTCTAGCTCCACCGCCGACCAAAAGGCTAGCAACACAGTCAGGGAGGACGTGAGGCCTCCAGCGGAGGCGGTTCTTGACTTTTTTCGGAGCCCAGCTTCTACCAGAGTATTTTAAAAGTGTCTCTATTGGTTATTATAAAAACTTCATGAAAGCATTACCGTTCTGGAACCTGGAATTCGGAGTGATCCAAGTCCCTCATATTTAGACTCAGAATAAATTATCTCCTTGAGAGGAGAGCTGTATTTGGGGGTTAGCACAACACTTTGTTGGGGGTTAGCATAACACTTTGTTACAGAGGGCACAGACCCCCCTGGCCTGGGACAGAGAGGGAGGGAGCTGATAAAGCTCTGGCAGGTACCGCTGGCGAGAGCCCTGCTGTGTGGAGCGAAAGGCCCATCCTTGCGGTCTTTTCTGTAGACTGCTCAGTCTGTCTGTCTGACTTAGAACTAGAGTCCAGAAGAGTGATATTTGTCTCAAGGCCAGGTTTATCTGAACTAAATAATGATATCAGATGTTCTCGGACACACCCTTTGATTAGGCCAATGGTTTAAATAGATGGCCCTGCCATGTAGTCGGCCATTTAAAAAAACAAAAAACAAAAAACAAACCAAAAGAACCTTTTAGTGTTCTAGAGGCCAGCAGGGCAACCATAGTGTACAGCAATTCTTGGTATAATTTAAAATAACCAGAAGAATACAAAATTCCCAACTCAGAAGGCCAGCATTTGAGAAAGTGGAAATCCTCGTCGGTACATTCATCCACGGGTACGCTTGCTTTGAATTATCACATGCATAAGTATTATGTCCCTATTAGAACTGGGATAGCTAACGGAAGCTCCAAGGTTTCAAAGCAAATATATTTAAAGCACAAAATTTCGTACAGTAGACAATGTTCCGTCTTTTATAATTATTTGAACTTATGCTTTAAAACTGTGTATAGCAGGGCTGGCAGGGTGGCTGCTTCTCCGGAGGACTGGAGTTCAATTCCCAGCACCCACATGGCGCTCACAGCCTTGTGTGATTCTTAAGTCTATACTGTCTTCTGGTCTCCAAGGATACCAGGCATGGATGGTGGTGCAGAGACACATACAGGTAAAACACCCATTAGCATACAACAAAGTAATAAATAATAAAAAATTAAAAATGTATATGCCAGCCTAAAAATGTGACACAAGCTTCATCAAAAAAAAAAATCATTGCCTCGGGAGGACTTTGAGTGAAAGTGTTTGACGTTTATGGCTTAGGCTACCAATCTGATCTCCACTATCTTTTAGGCATTTCTTCCAGATAAACGGATCGCTCTCCAAGGAAATCTGGCGAAATGAGTCCTTGCCTCGTGCCAATAATTTGGGAAGAAACGTGACTGGTCCTTTCATTTTGGGAAAGGAGATTGATTTGCAAAGAACCGAGTTAGCTTCAGTAGAGACGATGCCTGGATGAAAGGCCCACATGCCAGGGCAGAAGAGCCATGGTGAGGCTGCCAGCTCTGGATCTTCCGAGCCTCAGTAAAAGAGTTCCTTCCTGGACTACAAGATAGTATTGGCTGGCAGCACCTAAGCAAAAGTACTCACCCCTTCCTCTGTACCTTAAAATGCCCACCTGAAGGGGACCCTACCAGAGAGGGGTGTCCAGCAGTGTGTTTAAAGTGGATTTTTGGGTTGGCCTGAGCCCAGTGCAATCTGCTTTCATCTGTGGAGCTGAGAAAAGGGTCAAAGAACAGCTAATTAAAAGCATTCCTCCTGCTGCTACTGAAATACAATAATGATTTTTAGGAGATTTTCCTCTCTTAATTAAATGCCAACTACCTTGGCTGATTTCAAGCCCAAATCGCTAATGCTGTTCTATCTAACTCTCACGACTGCAAAAGAGATGGAAAGCTAACAGCAAATACGTGACGTTAAGAGAGTTTATGTCCCAGGTAATTTTGTCTAGATGAAGTTTCCTTCTTTCTCTCCTTTCCTCAGACAGCAGCCAGTGGTGAGTGTTCGGTTTGGGACTCGGGGCTCATCAACCTACCCACAGCAGCCTCTGTCAGAAGAGATGACTTAGTGGCCCCCAGAGAGCGCCTGTCTGTGACTCGGAAACCCTTTAACAGGCGACAAGAAATAAATGCTAGAGCTCAGACCTGTGCTGCTCAGGGCGTGGCCATCTGCGGCCCTTTCTATCTCTTTGACCCTCCCAGTTGGTTCTAGGATGCCCACAGCTCCACGGAGAGACTCACATAACCCAGAACCTTCTAGGACTCCCCAGGCACCCGATTCCAAGAGAATGGCAGCCTCCCACTTCTCACTTTCGATGGAAGTTTACAGGTCAAGGCCGTCACCTTAATAAGGGGTACACCTTAACTAAATGTGACCCTTCCCCCACTTCCCCATATCCTCTCTTCCTCCAAATGTGAGCCCCTCTTCCTCATCTTCTTCCACCAGGGGACCAGAGACAGCGTGACTTACAGGCAAGCACTGTGGCCGTTCATCAACCGTGTGGCACAAAACCTTTCCGCTCCTCTGAGACTTACAAGAGGAGACCGCTCTTCTGCCTTGTGGGTCTGAACTCTTCTCGGAGATCCCATCATGCTCCTGTCTGTGTGTAGTGTTGACAACACTTCTTACCCAAGGGGCAGTCTGCCTCAGTGTCCACCTTAACCCCAGACTGGACCTTTCAGTGGGTTGTAGATGTGACCACAGTCACAGTGATGGCTGCCATCGCATGTCCGCTGTCTTCTCACGGCGTCGTGAAGCTCCCGGATCTACAGGCTGTGGCTCATTGTCTTTCTTTGGTCCTCTTCGGGCTTTTTGCTGCCCTGTGTCCTAGCTCATGAATTTCAACCTAGAGCTTTACACAGTCAGAGCCAGGTTCATCCCATCAGCTGATCCAGGTGGGTGCGGAACTCTCTGGATGGTGGGGGCAGGGGGAGATGAGCGTATCCCTCCCCAGCTGTGTTTGGCCCCATCGCTACTTATCTTTACACTTTTAGTTTATTATTTTTATCTATGTGCACCACTGTGTATGGTGCCCACGAAGGCCAGCACAGCGTGTCAGATCCCCCAAAGCTGGGGTTACAGGTGATTGTGAAGCATCCGTTGTGGGTGCTGGGAAACAAATGTGGGTCCTCTCAGAGAACAGCAAGTACTCTTAACCTTTGAGCCATCACTCCAACCTCGCACCACGTCTTAAAGATGAGGTTTTACAACTTAGTCATCATTGTCGCCCCTCGCGTGGGCAAAGGTCAGTGAGTGGCAGGTAATGTGTATAAGCTCTCCATTCCGTGTGCAATACTGAGAACGGCTGTACGACGGGCCGTTGTCCCATGCAGTCTGGAAGAAAAGTCAAGTGTGTGGAGCCCAGGGTAACTTACCAGAGCCAACAGAACAAACACCACAAACGGTGACATCAGTTGAGCCAGAAATTCCCCTGGTCAGTTCCCAGAACCAAAGTGTGGATAATCAAGCTGCCAACAGGGATGGTTCCTTCTGAGGATAGTGAGGAGGTAGAATTTACTTCCCTCCCGCCCAGGTTTTGGGTGGTTTTCTAGCAATCTTCAGTAGACTTTGGCTGTGGAGGCTGGGTGGTTACTTTTTGTCAACTTGACACAAGCTAAAGTCATCTGGGAAGGAGGGAGCCTAAACTGAGAAAATGCCTCCATCAGATTGGCCCATAGGCAAGTTTGTGGGGCAATTTTTTTTTAAAAACTTTTAATTGATTCTTTGCGAGTTTCACATCATGCACCCCAGTCCCACTCATCTCCTTGTCCCCTCATATCCACACTTTGCCCTTGCCACCTCCCCTGCAATAAACGCACACACACATACAAAACAAAACAAAGCATAGAAAACATCTTGCCATAGAAGCCATAGTGTGTCACAGAGTGTCCCACAGATTCCCCTTTGCCCACACATTTTCAGTAGCAAATGTTCACTGCACTGTCACTGGTCTGGTTCGAGGTCTCTGGCTTCTGTGACACCATCAAATTTTGACTCCTCACCAGGACCCCTTCTTGTTATCCTGTTGTTGACCCTTTGTCATGGAGACCCTAAAGCTTTGGATCATCAGGACTGTCCCTTTCACACACCCCAGCAGTTTATAGATGATGTAGATTTTGGAGAGGGCCAACTCAAAGCTTTGGATCTGGGCTTCAGTGGTAGCTGAGCTGATCAGCTTTGAATACCACCAGGGTGAGCTCTCCAGCACTGCTCTGTCTAGGCCACTCAATACTGCCATAGGCAGGAAGTAGGGTCAGCTGTCTTGTTCTTATGCCTTTGGGGTCAGCTCACCCATGCCTTCAACATCAGGGCCAGCTCCACTTTGTCGCCCAGGCGAGTGGCAGAGCCCATTCTCCACTCTCTTGCCAGTGAGGGGTAGGGCTAGCTCTCCTTCTTTAATGACCTTTGGGGCCCAACTCTCCTGGCTGTTGAAGGTATTAAGAGGCTATGGGTAGGGAAGGTATCACCCCTGCACCCAAGCCACCTCATGGCAGATGAGTGGTAGAGCCAGTTCTCCCTTGCTCATGTCCTTGGGGCTGGCTCACCTGTGCCCTCCACCAGATTTGGCTTCACAGGGCATTTACTCCACATCTTTGTCTTTGTCTCCAATTGCCCTTTTTTTGTTTGTTTGTTTGTTTGTGAGGATACCTATGAGATCATCATATGTCATCTGGCAGGGATGGAGGTATTCTAAAGAGATACTCATGTCCCTAGTTTTTGGTTATCAGACTCTTGAAAAAATTGACTCAAGAAATTGGAATTCCCCTAGGAATCTCATTCTGGGAGAAGAGAAAGCATGAAGTGTAGGCCAGTGAGAGGGGAATTTTTCTCCTGCTAAATTTGTAACTTAACAGACTGACTTGCAGGAGGGAGGAGCCAAAGGAAGCAGTGTGCCAGTGATGGTGGATGGCAGCTTGACCAGCACTGCTTAGATAGGCCTAACCCTGGCCCTCTGCCTAAATCTAAACTTATGTCAGGACCTCAATTAATGGATGTGGGGGGTGGGCGGACCAAATGATGGACTTGAGGGGTCGATGAGCCTCTGTGTCCCTTTCCCCAATGCAGCCACATTGAATGGATCGCTTTTTTTCTGCTTTTTAATCATCATTTAGGATTTTTAAATTGGCTTATCAAGGACAGGTGCCAAACCTGGCTTGTTGGGGCTCACAGGCCGTGAACCTAAGTCTGATAACTAGATCCAAGTCCATCTTAATGCGGTCTCACTTTAGTTTGACTTTCTCCAAAGGAAGCATCACTCGGAGACGCATATCTGTTTTCAGGAGACAGAACTCAACCCACAGCTGGAGCTGGGGAGCTCTGTACTGAGGCATGACTCCTTGAGAGGATGACATGGACCAAGTCTGGCATCCTAAAATTCTGTGAATTCTCTGATTTCCCAAAAACACCCCTGTACTTCCTCAGATGACCCTTCCAACAACTCTATGAAACGGACCATACTGTGCTTCCTTCTGATGGAGAAAGAGGTTCAGCTAGTGGTGGGACCGGCCTATGATCTCACAGCTAGGGAGCTATGGGGCTGGGATTCCAAGCTGTGTCTGTCTGCCCCCACCTCCAGGGTTCTCTGCGTGCTACCAATTTGCTAACAGCTTCTTCCTTTTCTCTTTCAGGAGATCGCTCATCTGAATTGTGGTTCTTTTCCCTTTTTTTAAATTAATTGGGCAATTTGCATAGAAGGGAATAAATTACTGACATAGAAAGGCACATTCTTCTAATCAAATGTGTTTATTTAAAGCTGCAGGGGAAAAGCTAACAGGGAGAGAAATCGGTGGTGGTTGTTGGTCCTGGAGGGGAACAGGGCTTGTGGGGGAGGGGCGCCCAGAAGCCTGAAAGGAAGGTGGAGGAAGAGCAGGTGGGCAGGCATGAGCTCCTCAGTAGGGTGATGGGCACATGGCCAGGTACTGGGACAGCAGAGCAAGTTGAACCTAGTGTTCTGCCTACCTCAGCCTCCATTTGTGAACATCTGTGAAATGCTGTAATCATGTCACTTGTCACTCGGGCGGGGACTCAGCTCACTGGAAGAACACTTGCCTAGGGTGTGGAAGGCCCTGGGGGTCATTCCCAGTTCAGATCAATAATGATTAAAAGTAGCATCAACAACAACATTCACACTGGCAGCCTGCGAAGCCCAGTGGCTGGTGATGTAATTTCCCAGCTTAATTGACACAGAAATAAAGCACAGTTGGAGGGAATATCATGAAGGTTTGGGGGAAATGTGCAGAGTTTGAGGTATCAGATGAGAATTCCTTCAGAAAGAACCGCAAGGAAGCAATGATATGGTGGGGGGAAGGGCAGGAGAAAGATCTAGGCTGCAGATAGAGATTTCAGGATTATTGGCAGAGATTTATTTATTTATTTATTTATTTATTTATTTATTTTTACTCCACAGATTCTATCATCTACTATAGAAACTAAGGGAAGCAATCCTAAAAATAGACTATTATAATTCTGGGACAATGGGTTTTTATGTTTATATTATTTTTACTTATTTACATTGTATTATTTATATTATAATTCTGTGAGAAATCTGTGGCACAAGATTTAAGAGGACTACAACAGAAGATCTTACCTAGTTTGAAGGGACAGGGGAAAATTTCAGAAAAGCAGTGAATTTTACATTGAGTCCTGATGGTGAGCTGGAATGCGATTAGCGGACTCCACAGTCTGGAGACGGAGGAGCCCCTGGGAGAAAGCCCACCCAAGGGAAAGCAGAGCAGAGCACTGTGAGCCAAACCATTGTCGAAACCAATTCTAGACCAGATCTAATGTCCTGATGGGAAATAGGTTTCCTTTGTACATTGTCACGGCAATTCTGCCATCACGAGCAGACTCAGCACCTCACTAAGACGGTAGAAGTTATTTTTGGCTCAGGGAAGAGCCTCATGTGTACAGACAGCTCTCTTCAGGGATTCATGCTTTCTCCATCCTGTGGTTGAAGGATGGAGTCCCCTTGAAAGAGGGGAGTCTCCATGCTGAAGGACCGGGAGGGTGAGGGAGAAAGAGCAGAAAAGCCCATCACCTACTTAGAAGAGTCAACTGAGAAAACTGCATCCCAAGTCCACTCACGCACAGCACAGATGAGCAGTGTTTACAAAGTCGTGGACACGGGAGGCAGACCTGCTGACAACTTCCGGTATTAAAAGGGCTCGTGAAAGGTTCTATGGATCCCACAAGCTCTGTCAGTATTAGCATCAACTCGAGTAGCAGAGAGAGCAGGGAGCAACATGGAGGGAAGGGGCATCAGTGCGCATGGGCAACGTTATAGATCTGCTCAGTGGATCCTGGGAGCAGATGGGAGGAGCCGGGGTACGAAAGCCGGATACCTACAAGCCAAACGGGACAGCTGCACATCCATAAACGGGTTTCATGTGGTACAGGACAGAGATGTGGGGTATAGTGAATAAAGTAAAAAGAACAGGCAGGAATTATCTGGTTAAAACCCTGCAGAAAGTGAAGATGAGAATAGTCCCGTGGCGGGGAGCTCTTAAGGTCAACGGTAGATAAGAGCGTGTCTGGTTACTCCACCGGAGTTGAGGCTGCTGGGAAGGTACAGACACCAGAGTCTGAGAATATGAGGGCAGTCACAGAGGTCATCAGAGAGCTCAAGGACCTGATGTTTATTCTTTAGCCAATGTAAGATTCTACTCGAGAGATCCTGGAGACACTTAGAGGAAGCTGGGGTGGGGGTGAGGTGGGGTGAAATTTTTATAAAATAGCCAGGATCCTGCATAAGCAAACGGGGTTAGGCATCTATGCTGTATAAAGTATTATTTATAGTAAGAACCTGTTGTTATGCTCTAAGGCCTTAGGAAACCCGGCTTACACAAAGGATCACACATTACCATGTTCCTCAGATATTAATTAGCCTTCCAGAGTTAGAGTGGCCTTATATACAAGTCCTCACAAATAAACACAAGGGAAGTCAGCACACTCAGAACACACCAGATCATCCAACGAGGATCTCTAATGACATCAGAACTTCCAAGTCTTAAGGAATTCAGGTATCCATAGCCCAGTCGCCGTAAGAGAGGCGTCCTCCAGCAGCTGATGGGAGCAGATGCAGAGTCACACCCAAACATTAGGTGAGGTTTGGGGAACCCTGAGAAGGAGGGGGAGGAAGGATTGTAGGAGCCAGAGGGATTGGACACCAGGAGAACAGGGCCCACAGAATCAATTAAGCAGGGCTCATGGGGCCTCACAAAGCCTGGAGCTGCAATCACGGAGCCTGCAGACGGCTGTGCTAGGCCCTCTGCATACATACTGTGCTTGTTTAACTTTGGGTTTTTGTGGGACTCCTAACAGTGGGAGTGGGGATGTCTTCGACTCTTTTGCCTACTCTTGGGAACCTTTTCCTCATCCTGGGCTGCCTTGCCCAGCCTTGATATGAGGCTTTGTGCCTAGTCTTATTGCATCTTGTTACGCTGTGTTCAGTTGATGCCATTCTTTTCTGAAGGAAAAAATGGAGGAGCAGTGGATGTGGGGAAGAGGAGAGGCTGTGTGTGTGTGTGTGTGTGTGTGTGTGTGTGTGTATGGGGGGGTCTGGGACAAGTGGAGGGAGGAGAAGCTGTAGTTGGGATGTGTTGTATGAGAAAGGAAGAAATTCAGGCATCTGAGACAACTTACATCTGAACTAGACGTGAATGAGTAAGTGGATTGTGGGCAGGGCAGTGTCATTGCCAACCGTCAGAAAAAGGAAGGGACAACAACCAGAGAAGGAAAGCTGGGGTGACCCTGGTGCTTTTCACTTAGAGAGATCAAAAGAGACTTGTGTTTGCTTGAGGCAGATGATGGTAGAGGAGTTAGATGAGAGGTAGTGGAAACACACACACACACACACACACATGCACACACACGCACACATGCACACATACGCACACACACATGCACACATACACACACACACATGCGCGCACACACATGCACATGGGCACACACATGTACACATACACACACGTGCACACACATGCACACATACATGTGCACACACATGCACATGGGCACACACACATGCACACATACACATACACACACACACGCGAGCACACACACATGCACATGCGCGCACACACGAGCACACACATTATGCCAGCAGAGGCTAAAAGCAACACAGCTCTGTATTGATGATCAAACTAAGTATCTTGCTGCAGTGGAAGAAACTAAGGCTTCTTGGAAACACAACAGATTCCAGGACTAGAAAGGAGAAGTGTAAGTGAGCCTGGAGTATCAGATGAGCAGAGAAGACGGTGAGTCCCGGAGGTAGAGCACTCACCTGGCATGTGACAGGCTGTGCGCTTGTTTCTTAGCAGTGCAAAGTATGTACACACATGTGCACATGCATGTATATATGTGTGTGTGTATATATATATAGACACATGTATATACACAGTCTATGGTCATACATATATATACACATACATACATGCACACACATATATAACTATACACATGCAAGTACATACATACATACAATATACACTTGCATTACAATACATGAATGCATATACACACATGTATAAGATACACATAGATACATACATCTTTGTATATATATTATGTACACATATACACATATATACACACATGCATACATACATTTACATATTCATGTGTACATACATAATGCCATGTGGGATTGCGGGACATATCCTGCATCTGGAAAAGGATTTTAGTGTAGATTTGGGTGATATTTGGATAATAAAGTCTATATATAGTTTTAGTTTAAAATAATCTCTTTGAAGATCTTGCTCAACATCGTTTTAGGATAAGTGAACTGCGAAGCAGTATCTCAATTTTACCATAAAAATTCTATTTTCATACAACTAAACTCAGGAATTGAAACTGTCCATGGGAAATGGGGTCGCCCTGGTACTGACTCAGGGAAGGGGCTGCTGCTGGGAGCTTCCTAATGCAGACAGGAAGGGGCCAGTTTTATGTTAAAGGGCCTTCAAGGCAGTTAACATATTCAACCCACTGCAGCCCTGCTGGGGACTGAGGTATTTATAAATAATTCCAATTTACAAGCACGCAGGGGTGGGGAGTGGGGGATGGGGGGTGTTGGGGGTGGGTGGGGTGGGGTGAGGTAGGATGGGGGGAGCACGGGGAGGGGGGAGCACGGCAGGGGGGAGAGGGCAGTGAGCCCAGGCAGAGTGAGAGACTTAACCGTGGGAGTGATTGGTTGTGTCTATTGTAGATAAACTGTTAAGTATTGTTTCATGGGATCCTCACAAAATGAGGCAAAAGCAGTTATGATCCCCACGTGACTGAGGAGGCAGCTGCAGTGTAGAGAGAACGTGCCGGCAGATACAGGCTACTTCCCTCCCTCCCAGGGATGCCAGGCTCCCCTGCCCAGCCCATACACAGCCCGAAACCCAGCACAGTGTTCACCAGGAACAGCAAATGATACACAAATTCAGGTCATCCGTAGGCTCTAGGCACCATCCCTTTCATTGAATGCAGAGAAAGACAAAGACTAAGAAAGAGGAGACCTGGGAGAACATGGAGGGGGAAGCAGTAGGTTCCCAGAGGGCAACCATGACCAACTAGGCTCTGGGTTTGCTTCCTTATTGATGAAAGGGCAGGAGTCCGGGTGGGGTTGCTACGCTAGACTGAGTCTGACTATGGCATTGATGTTGCCATGGAAACCAACCTTTTCTTCCCCCTCAACTATTCAAGCCTGCTGGTGTTTTTGGGGGGGGGCGGGGGCTTCTTGGAAAAAATGATGAGGAATTTATCTCTTCTTCCCCGACAGATTAGAGTGTGCTGGCGGGGCGGGGCGGGGCGGGGGAATTAATCCTTGCCAGTTCCGAGAGGTGGTCTCTCAATTTTTCCAGAAAAAAAAAACCCATGTCTCCCTAAAATAACTCCGTCCTGATCACCTGCTGGGATCCCCTCCAGCACCACCATCGCTTCTCCCTGACAGGCAGCAATTTTCTCTCCGCGTGTCCTGCTGCCTCTGCCCGCCAGCCTCAGCTGTGAGCCTCAGGGAGCCGGTAGCTTCCTTCTAGGCTGAGGCTTTGCATCCAGCACTAGGATAGGAGAGAGATCCCAGGAGCATCAGTGAAAGGCCATGAGCTCTGTCCCCCTCTGCCTCCCCTGCCCCCTTGAAGACACTTTTGAGAAGCTTAGGAGGGTGCACCGCTCCTGGACTGTTCCCTCAGGCCGGAGCCAGTCCTTCATACCCCACTTTTCAGGCTGACATGGGCACTGGGACACGCAACCTGTTCCTGGAGAGCTCACGGCACTGTTCCTGCACAGCGGGGGTCCCTCTCAGAAGGATTCTCAGTGTTGATAAACAGATTAAAAGGTATGCAGAGGCCACAGAGGGAGTTTGTTCCACTAACCCAGGCCCTGGTTTTATGATTTTTTTTTTTTTTTTGGTCCAGCAGGGCTCTGTGAAAAGGAGCTTTTTTTTTTTTTTTTTTTTTTTTTTTTTTTTTTTTTTAACTAAACCTTTGGGTTAGCTGCTTCTCACTGCTCTAGCATTGCCCTGTTTATTCAGGTGGGTCACTCCTAGTAACCAAAGTTTCCATCGCCTCCTCTGGCTTTTCCTCTCAATATTATCCACATTATACACGGCCTGTCAAGCTGGAGAAAAGATAACTTTGGTGGTTCTCCCCTGCCCCCTTCTCCTTCTTTTCTTTCCTTTCTTGGCAATAGAGTGGCAAATCCACTTACACCAGAGTGTTTGAACATGTGCTCGTTAAGTCTTTAGTTGATTCTGTGTGATTGAATAATGCATCTGGTGTTTACGTGTTGGCTATACGGATCCCCGGCCTCTGTGAGTAGGATGCCAGCTCACGGCCCTGCCTGGCTCTCCCAAGCTCACTGTGTGTTTCAAAAAGACAGACTGGTTATCCAGAACTCTGGGGGGGCGTGAAGGGTTGTCTCGGCCTCGTGTTTAGGGGTATGAACAGCACCTGAGGGCAAGGGCTGCACTGTGCCGCTGTGTGTCTTCTCTCCTCCAGCCACACACGGTTGGTCAGAACAACCCCGCCCCTCCTCTCCCCCCGCGCCGCCCCCCCTCCTCCCCCCCGCGCCGCCCCCCTCCTCCCCCCCCCGCGCCGCCCCCCCCGCGCCGCCCCCCTCCTCCCCCCCCGCGCCGCCCCCCCTCCCCCCCCGCGCCGCCCCCCTCCTCCCCCCCTCCCCCGCGGGTCAAGGCAGGAGCAGCCAAATGCGTGGGCTTGACTCACAGCGCTGCCACTTATCGCAACGCCGCAAACAAACCGCTTCACTGCCTCTGTGCACTTAAAATGGAAGCGACAGTGACTGTGATGTTGAAGGTAGGCGTGGCTCCCTCTTGGAACCGGTGAGCACTTAGCACTTGGCACAGCAAAGGGCATTTGCTATTTTTAGCATTAAGCACTTGGACCGAGTTCAGGCTAAGAATAAGGAAGCTCGCTTTCCGTGAACACCGCAGCTGGATGTTCTGAGAAATGAGCTGCAAGGATGCTCCTGTTGCTTGAGGTCTGGTGTACAACGAGAAAGAGTTCAGGGGTCAGGGGATCACCCAAACCTAGATTGAGATCCCAGTCTATTTACCAGGGCCATGGGACAGCCGCTTCGTGCCTGTGAGCTTCAGGCTTTCATCTGTCCAGTGAATGTCAGTAACCACCACCTAAGTAGGCTAAGACAACGGACGAAACCGCCAGCTCCCTGCACCCTCCCTGAGCTGCAGGCTAGCCACCAAGAGCAGCATCGCAGCAAAGGCATCAGCAGACCCTTTTTTTCGCTAATGTCTATTTCTGTATCTGATTTTGTCTCTAAACTTCAGGCCAGTGACTGTATGTGCTATGGTTTGGATCCTGTCCCCTCAAAAGTATGTGTTGGATCCCCAGAACATTGTTGTTGAGGGTGGGGCCGAGTGAGAGATTTGCAGGCCGTGAGGACTCCAGCATTGTGAGCATTAATTAGTGTTGCGTTTCAGAGGGCTTGCTGCTGGAGATGGGTTCTCTGCTCCCCCACACCCACCCTTTGCCTTCCTACATGTCACCCACCTTGATATTGAGCATCCACCAACCAGGCCCTGTGAGAAAGAAATGTCATTTCTTATTTATTTATTTATTTATTTTTGAGACAAGGTCTCTCTGTGTAGCCTTGGGTGTCCTGGACTCACTTTGTAGACCAGGCTGGCCTCGAACTCACAGCGAGCCGCCTGCCTCTGCCTCCCGAGGGCTGGGATTAAAGGCGTGCGCCACCACACCTGGTAGAAATGTCATTTCTATCCATACCACTTGGATCGATGCGAAGTGAACAGAAATACCAAGTGTCACTCAGCTCTGCGCGGCCCTGGAGCATCTCAGTAGCTATTTAAGACAAGTAGCCAGACGCATCTTTTACTCCCTGTTTAAGCCCTACACACCACACCGGGCTCTCAGCAACACCCAGGGACCAAATCATCACTTCAGGGAAACGGCATGATGTGAAGGGCCCAGCACCGGGTCAGGACGTCAGAATAATGTACCGTGTCAGGATCTGAGTATAAAGAGAGGAGCTCAATAACGCGTCAGGACTTCAGTATCTGATCAGCCTCCTAGGGCCATGTCAAGGTCTCGGAGACAAGCCAGGATGGTGCCAGGGACTCAGGCTCACATCCAGCCTTCAAGGTCATGGCAGCATCACGCTAGAGTTTCGGGAGGAGGCAAGCGCTCTGTATGGTCATGTCAGGATCACCCCAGGCACGCAGTAACTTCAGGACCTCAGAACCCCTTCATGTCCTCAACACCACGTGGGGCCTCAGTGTCATCTCAGAACCTCAAAACCATGTCAGGACGTTGTTGCTATCATGTCAGACCTAAGTGTCACGACAAGGCCTTAACCTTGCTTGGGACCTTAGCAACATGTCGTAATTGTGCCAGGATCTCTGCACCATGTGAGGCCCTCGACATCACGTGAGGCCCCAAGCATCACAGTATGTCCTCACTATGATGTCGTGACATCAGCAGCGTTATCAGGACGTGAGCAGGTTGTCAGGCCCTCGGCAGCATGTCCTGACGCTAGCATCTTCATTATCATGTGGGTTCCTGAGCGTTATGTAGCAAAGCCAACGTTATGCATTCTGCGCTGCCTATGTTATTTCCTCAGTCTCATGTCATGATCTCATATCACGTTAGTATCGGATTCTTCTATCAGGACCACAATGTTATACAGAACCTCAGCAGTGTCTCCTGCCACTCAGGATTATATTAGGTCCTCAGCCTCATATCAGGCCCTCAGAAAACAACATGAACCTAACGTCGCATCAGAGCCCTAAGCATCATGTCAAGACATCAGCATCATAGTAGGTCTTCAGCATCATATTAAGGCCTTCGTATTGTGCCTGGATCTTGACATCAAGTCAGCACCTGAGTCATGTTAGGTCTAAACTGTCATGTCTGGACCTGAGTGTCATGTTAGACATTCAACATTGTATCAGGACCTCGGCAATGTGTCAGGACTTAATTTCATGGCAAACCTTTGGCACCATGCCAGACCATCAGTACCATGTCAGTCCTCAGCACGGTGCCAGACCATCAGTGCCACGTCATCCTTCAGCATCCTGTCAGGACCTCAACACAAAGCGAAGACCACAGCACCATCCCTTCCATCAATATACAACCTCAGCCAAATGTGAGGACCTTGGCGTCCTTTCAAACGCGCAAGCTCATGCAATGGCCTCTGTATCCTGTCACGCCTTCCCTATCATGTCTGAACCTCATCATATCAAAGCCTCAGCGTGAATTTCTCAGGGTCATGTTGGATCCTTCGCATCCTTCCAGAATCTCAGCATGTCGGGATTGGGTACCATGCCAGACTCGAAAAGTGATGCAATGGACAATAACATCATGACAGGAAGTCATTGTGATGCCCACACCTCAATATTAGGTCTAAGCATTAGCATCATGTCCAGGCATCACGATTGTGTCAGGACTTCAACATCCTGTCAGGACCTCAATGTCATGTGAGGCTCTGTGCATCATGTGTGGGCTCTTTGATTGAGGCACTGCCTCAGTATCACGTCACATTCTCAATGTGAGGGCAGACCTGCAGCATCATACCAGCCCTTCAGAACCTGTCTGAACCTGAGCATCACTGCAAGATATTAGCATATGTTGGGTCTTCCCACAGCATCAACACCTCAGTACCATACTTTGCCCCCAGGGACATGTGAAGGGCTCATTTTTATATCAGGTCCTCAGCATCACACGAGGCCCTCAACCCCATGTCAGAGACTCATGTAAAGATATCACTATGTGCCAGGTTCCCTACATTACATCAGGAACGCAACAGCATCATGCCATGTCCCTTGGCGTCACACCAGACACTCAGCATGTTGTCACATCCTAAGCATTATGGGAAGACCCCGTTATCAAGTCAGGTTCTTAGCATCATGCCATACCCTTAGTGTAATGTTGTAGCCTCCTATCAGGATCTCTGCATGAATACTTAGGTGGCATGTTAGGGTCACATCCCCGTGTAAGGGCCATGTTAGGTCCTCAGCATCATAACCAGTTCCTCAGTGTCAAGTCATGACAACTCGAAAATCATAGGTTTCAGTTCCTTATCAAGCCCTGGGCATCATGACATGGCTTTAGTAACTATGTGACAATAGTACCTTGTTGTCACGTCAAGCCTTCAGTAGCATCATGACACATGACTTCAGCATTGTGTCAGGACTTTATCGTTGTCGAAGATCCTCAACATCACGTCAGATCTCAAGTGTCATGTCAGTGATTTTGGTGTCATGTAGGGATTTCGGGATTATGTTAGGGTCTTGGTATGACACAGACCCTGTCAGACTCATTGCACCATATCAGGCTCTAGGTATCATGTTGCAGGCTCAGCATCAGATACCCACCACCTCAGCATCATCTCACGCTATATTGTCTCGGCTCACCAACAAGTCAGGACCTCAGCATCAGCATCAGATACCCACCGCCTCAGCATTGTCTCGGACCTGTATTGTCGTGACTCACCAGCACATCAGGACCTCAATATAATATCAGGCTTCCAGTTTCATTTAAGACCTCAGCATTGTCCTGGGCACCAACATCTTATCAGGGACTCAACCTAATGTCAAGACCTCAGACTCACGTTGGGAACTCAGCATGTTACCGTATCAGTCACACACAGACCCCCGCGTCATTTCATGCCCTTGGTATATGAGAGAGCAAAACATTGTATGTGGACCTCAGTATGATATCTGGACAGCCCTTTCTGTCATGTCTGGGGCTCAGCATCACTTCAGGACCTTATTTCAGTAACATATCAGGACTTCAGCACAGCGCTGTAACTTCAGCAACGTGTCAGGACCTCAATATCACATCGAGCCAGGCCTGCAGCAGAATTTTAGAAACTGACTATCGTAGATGGGTCCCGAGCGCCATCTCAGAACTGCAGTATGTGATCAGGTAGTAAACACAGTGTCAACAATGTCGGTTCCTTTACTGGGCATGTCAGTGCCTTACTGTGATGTAAGGGCTATAACCTAGTGTCAGCATTATGTAAGGACCCCTTTTCTCCTGCCTGTCACACCCTCTGCATCATCAGGACCTCAGCATCACGTCAGGTGCTCAGCATCATGCCAGGTGCTCAGCATCATGTAGTGCTTTCAGTGCTATGTCGGGTCTTCTGAATCCACCGTAACAGCAGCAGCACATGATGACCTCAGCGTTACCAGCCTCTTGGTATTACAAACTTCATATCATAGGATCCTCCAGCATCCCATTAGCTCCTTGGCAACATATCTGGACCTCGGTACCATGTGAGGACCTGGTGTCATATCATGCATGCAATTTCACCTGTAGCCCTTGAGATCTTGCTAGGGCTTCAGGTTCTTGCCCAGGCCATATCTACTTTAAGATAGAGACTCCTCCCCTGCCCCGCCCTCCATACCCAAGTTTCTCCTCCCACTTAACAGGGCACTCTGCTCCTGGCCTTACCAACCGCCCCCCTTTCTTTACCCCAAGCATCCCCCGCCAGACTCATTGCCCAGAAGGTCAAGCTGTAAAGGACAGACGGTCAAGACTCTCAGACACATCTATGTTTATTTTCTTTTTCCTGTCAGAAAATTTCAAGAATTACACCAAAAAATACTTCAGCCTCTTGCTACCTACCGACAAAAATACACCACAAAATTATAAAGCGCTCTGTGGTTTTGCTAGGGACGGTTTGTTGATCCGTTTCAGATGACAAATGAATTTACAGGTGACTCGAGGTGATGGGAGGGTGGGGGACGAGGGAGAAGAAGCCGGATGAGGATCTGGCGGGGTGGTCTGAGCTACGCTACTCCTACCCAGCTGCCGTGTCCACTGATTTCAGCAATAGAGCAAGCCACAAAAAACCATACCCTTAAATGGCCTGTTGGAAAGGCACCGGGAAACGGCAACGCACACCAGATGAGCAGGTCTCCTGGTCAGTTCCAGACCTCTTGGGCCCAGAGTCAGCACCTCCATAGAAAAGGGCCTTCCTGGAATGCTCCCAAGAAGCAAGAGGCCCCTGCTAGAGTACAGGTGGGGAAGCCTAAGGATGCTGCCTACACCTCCCTGTCAGGCGATTCTAGAATCTGGCTGGGGAGTTTGGACACACGTCCTCTGTCAAGACAACAGAGTAGCAAAAGACTTCTCAGCTTCTTCTAGAAATGCCTGCAATCTTCACGTTTCCTCCTGGCTGTCCTTCCAGTTTCCTGGCTAGAATCCAGATGTTGCTCCCTCTGCCATTAGCACTTTGGGAAAGAGCAAAAACATAAAAGCCGGGTGCCTATGCTTCTAACTGGGCCTAGAGTAACCCGCCTGACCTGTCCTCCTCCTCTTCTTGTCAACTCTTTTCCTTTCTCGCCCTTTCCACCCCCGCCATCTTGAAAACACAGGCAGCACCTGGGGATACACTTAGAACAATCAAAGACAGCATCTATTCATGCGCAGCAGCTGCCCTGTGAGGGCTCGGAGCCTAGGTCCCTCTGGCTGCCCAGGGCTGAGCATGGATGCCTCCCTCCCCTCCCCTGCCCCCTCAAATTCGTACTCATATTGCAAACTCACCCTTGGGTGGTACTCTGCATTCCTGGTTTGGAAATGCCAACATCACCTTTCTCTCCAATTCAGCCTTCCCTGCCTGGCTGCGCTCCTCTCCTGAAGACCACAGGAATAGCCCACCCTTTGCCACACAGATACTCGGACGCTGCCACAACACCGCCACACGAGAAAGCCGTGGGGTCTTATCTAAGCAGCCCAGAGAGGCTGGGCTCTGTACTGCCCTGCCGTGTCTTCCACGTGTGGGGTCCGTTTCATGCTTTTGAATTCGTTTCCTCTGGCTCCCCCCTTTTGCTGCCTCTAAATTATCCTAAACAAAGAATAAGCGGTGGCTTTGAAAATATCTTACATGGGAACAGTCAACACGGAACATGCCTTTGTACACGGGCCTGACTTGGGGACGAAGCAACAATACGAAAGGACGAAAGGAAAGATCGATTCAGACAACTCCAGTGCACAATATTTTCAGGGAGTTCTCCCCAGACCCCATCCTGCCCCGCCCCCACCCCGTACCCCAGCAGTACAGTGTTGTCTTGTAGCTCCAGCTCTGCTTAGCTAGTGTGTGTATGTGTGTGTGTGGTGTGTGTGTGTGTGTGTGTATGGGGGGGGTCTCCCCTCTCCACCCTCCCCCCATCCCCGCTGGGGCAGGCCTCTAATGGCCCTGGGTCTTGGGTGGCTTGGGCTCATGGATGACAGCAGCGGCTGACAGCCATGGCCCGATGGCCCGGGCAGTGCTCTGCTTGGCCACGCTGTAGTGGCTGATGACCGTGTAGAAGCGGCTCCTGGAGCTGGGGTCCTGGGATGAGTAGTAAGCATCCAGCGAGGCCGGGATACAGCGCTTGTGCTGGGGAAAAAAAAGAGGTAGAAGGAGTCAAGAGAAGCTGGGTAAGTTGTTGTCACCCACAGAGGCAGCAGGAGCGCGTACCACAGGAGACAATGCCCCTGCACCTGGCTGCAGCAGACCTACCCCAATATTATAGCATTGTCATCTCCACGGCAGAGGAAGCACACCTACTGTTGGTACTGCGGTAGGACCAGACTCATCTGTTTGATGACCATATGATGTAGTAGCCCCTGGCAGCGTGACATCGGATCCTTTTACTTGACCCCTAGTGGCTGCCTGCGTCATTCATCCACAGATAACAATAATTTCATGTCCTTTGTTCTATATATGTATATTTCTTTTCTCAAACCAAAGTTATCGGTTCCTAGCAGTGATATGAACTTACGTTATGTATTTGCATTATCCCTACTGTATATAGGATAATCATAAGGTACCACCAGGTTTAGCACTCAGAGTGAACGGTGCATTGAATGAATGTCGCTACCTCGTAACGTCCTTAGGCTGTAGGCATTCTCTGTTTGCAAGGGTTTGACCTGGGCATTTTCAACTATCTGATAGCATCAGTGTGTACCCTTGAAAAGCTATTTCTCAACCCAGCACAGTGTTCAACGAATTGCATAAAGCATTTAATGTTTCAAGACAAGCTTTGTCTCCGGTGGCCTTGGCCAACTATAGGCTCGTACAAAGTTCTGAGTCAAGCTGTGCTAAACTTAGCTCTGACATCCCAGAGGTTGGATGTATTAACGGCACTTTCGTTTTTTTTTTGTTTTTTGTTTTTTTTGGTTTTTCGAGACAGGGTCTCTCTGTGTAGCCTTGGCCATCCTGGACTCACTTTGTAGACCAGGCTGGCCTCGAACTCACAGCGATCCGCCTACCTCTGCCTCCCGAGTGCTGTTAACGGCACTTTCAATTTATGGCGGTCTCAGCCTATGATGGTTTTTTTCCTGTCAGGGCCCCACAGAGGGTCAAGGGCACCCATCTGCTCCGCCGAGGTCCTTCAGTCCCCAGGCTGCACCCTGGTCATTCGGAACATTAATTTTCTTTGAGGAGTTTCTCCCGGTTCATACAGTTCTAGGTTGTTTGTTTAGCATGTTTCTAATTTCAAGGGTTTACCTTTTCTTATTTATCAAAATAAGTCATCAATTTACATATTTTGAGGAAAGTATATAACAAACTAAATCTGGATGCATGTTGCCTCCGTCCCCGAGTCCTTCCTCCCCTCTGAGTGCCCATATTTGGCACTTTAAATTCTTATCTTTTTAGAATTTCTTCTGAAAACAAACAAACAAACAAACTCCTTCCCCTGCCCCCATCCCTGCCCCCTTCCCATGCACAGGTAGTGCTTTCTCCCTCTGCCAGCATTAGGGAAGTCTGTGCCACGCAGCAGGCAGTTTCCGCTGTCGCGCTTCTGCAGACTAAACCCTGTCGTGTGCTGAAGCATGGTCCATTCAGCTGCCCCCAGAGCTGGCTGTCACCGTCCCCGTTCTCCCAGAACCTCAACTTCTATCCATTAACAGCGTCGTTTCATGGAAGCGCGTACCAGCACCAACAGCCCTACGCTCTCAAGCCGGAGCATTTCCCTATTTGATCCCTACTTTGGAGCATCTTCTTAGCTGTTGTGGGGAATCCTCTTAACTAAAGAACCCAATTTCTGTTACTTCTTACGGAAGATGGGGACAAAAAAAAAGTCTTTTTTTTTTTTTAAAGAATGGTTGCACGGTTTAGTAAATAGCTTGACAGAAAATGAATACTAAGTGAATGATGTTTATAAAACTTAACACCATCACCTGTTTTGGATTTGAAACAGCTAATTTTATTGCAACTAACATGTATTGACAGTCCATTACCTAACAGGCTTATTTATTTATTTATTTATTATTGTTATTGTTATTTTGTGCTCCACTGTTTGACTGTTTCGGGCAAACATACGATGCAAAGGATTGAGAAGACCCTCAGGTCACCCAAGCCTTTGAAGGAAGGAAGGCAACTACGTTAATGACCAGGAGGGAAGGGGCCCAGAGGGTCAGGGGTCTGGGCACAGGCTGGCAGAAAACTTCAGAAGCACTGCTGTTTATTCTTATGGCTCTTTAGGGACACTCTGAGGCCAGGAAGACCCATGGGAACCAGAACTTTCCAAAGGCGAGCAAGTCAATGAATGTCAAGTGTCAGTGAGCTTCCTTCGCTGCTCATGCGCAGTCTGGAGCTGGCCTATTTCCTGACCTCGCAATGGGAACTCTCGGGCCTGCCTGAGACTGCTCCTCCAGGAAGACGTGATCGATCACTCTCTCCCAGACACGATGCCATACCCAAAGATGGCCACCAGGGAAAAGAAGTCATCGGCAGTTCCTCCAATTACTCGCAATCACCTAGGGCTGTCCAGCAGCCCCAAGCCCCTTACCTTGTAGACAAATCCTTCGGGACAGCTGTGGTCATAGGTGAAGGCTTTGTAAACCACCAGGAACACAATGCAGGCGAGGAAGGCGAGGGCCAAGCTGACGAGAATGGTGACCTGAAAAAAGACAGAACTGCGCGTCACACAGTGGCAGTTCATGCACTTACAGGCCATGCACACAGCCCTCAACGCCTGGAGCCAACAGAGGAGCCAAGGGCGGAGGGAAGTCACTGTGTCTTGGCTTTGTTGCTAACGAAAATGTAGTGTGATCCTGAGGACACTCTGTGAGCCCCAGTTTCTCCCTCCTGCAGGAAAATCTAGAAAGTTCTTTCTGAACTCTTCCTGTCAGCATGGGGAATAATATGTGTATGTGCGGGGTGAGGATTAGGTCCTTACATCCGGGGCTTCCTGCCTTCCTTTACCACCACACCCCTGTCAGGACCACTGTAGTCTGATGCCAGGCATCGGCGGCTTGCTTTGCCTCTGTCTGGACACCTGACACCCACCTTGAATGTGCCCCCACCCACTGGCCTCCCAGTCTTCCAGCTGCCCTCTTCCTGCCACCGGAATGCCAGCTCCACCACGGTTGGCACTGGGCTCCAACCTTCTGACCACTCTTAACTGCTTCCCCTGCACTGCACATCTGACCTGTCAGGAATCTGCCTTGGTGCGTGCGCACCCACAACCTGAACACTTTTTACTGCTTCAAGCATTTCTGGGGGGTCTGAAGCCACATCCCCCCTCGCCTGCAGCATCGGCACAGTGTTTACAACTTTAAAGGCTTCCTTGCTCTCTATAGCACCGTCGGCACACAACCAGAAAAAGGGTTGGAAACTTCCCCAAAGTGGGTCACTTCGGATCACCACCCACCCATCCTGGGAACCCCAAAGCAGCTGGTCAGGCAGTGTCTGGGTTATAGGGTGAAAAGAACCCTTGTCCACGATGGTCCAGGATACCCAGGACTCAAAAGCTAGGAGCAGTCTGAGTATTTGCCCAGGATAACCAAATACTGTGTTATCAACAACCCCTTCCCCCAATATTTAATGCTTCCACATTAATGAGTTCAATCTACTAGAAACCAAAAAAAAAAAAATGTGGAAAAGTAAATTGTTGTGTGGCGAACACATTGTGGACTTTTCTTGTCACACTCTCCACTTAGGACAACATAGCAGTTACTTACATGGCTTCATATTGTACTAGCTATCATAAGAACGCCAGAGAAGTAAACACACAGGAAGATGTATGACGGTCACGTGCAAATAAATGCAAGGGAATCGAGCATCTGAGGGGTGCGGTATTCGCCAGGGGGCCCTGCATTCAGTCGCCCACGGATCCTGATAGGCGGTGTGTATCCAAACAATATCACTCAGTTATAAGAGGGATGGAAAATGTGTGACAGATGTAGAGAGACCTCAAATCATTATACTGAATAAAAAGAAGTCAGACCTGAAAGGTCACTATGAGATGTCTAGATTAAACTGTAGATGTAGAAAACGCATGGGCAGTTGCCAAGGGCTTAGGATGGGGACCATGGGGAATGACTGGTAATGGGTACCAGGTTCTTTCTGGATGATGAAAATGTTTTGGCGTTAGACAAGGATGACGGTCGTCCAGTGCTGTAAGTATTCCAAATGCAGCGAAACAGTTCATTTAAAAGTGACTAATTTTACAGTGTGCAAAATTTTACCTCAAGCTTTAAATGCCAGAGCTAAGAAAACACTTTGCCTCCAGGGTGGGAGCCATTCCTGTACACGGTGACTCCATCAGAGAGCTTTAAAATGCTGCTAGCCTCCCCCAGGCCCAGCCGAGAGGGCTGCCCACGATGCCCAGGATGCAAACAGTCATAGGCACACTGTGGCAATGGCATGGCTGTAGACCTCATGCCTGCAAAGGAGCAAGCAGAGCCCATCTTGCCGTTGCCAGCAGTCCTAGGCAGCTCGAGGACGCCCTGGGGAATTTTCCCATCCCAGTGACCGCATGTGACCCGTGCCTAGGACTGAACAGAGCCCCAGCCTTAGATAAACCTATCGGCAGGACAAGATGTCTAAACATAGGCACAGACCTGGGGAAATGCCCATGAAGGGTAGGTACCCCACCCCAGCCTCTAACTAGGAGGTTAGAGAAGAGTGCCCAGCATGCTCATGCAGTGGCGGGTTCCCCAGCTATGGCAGAGCTCTCCCACTCCTTGCCCTCTCTGAGAGGCGCAGGGTGTGATTTACCCAGGTCATCAAGGCTGGCTCTGTGGCAGAGAGACCTTCAGAAAACATCACTGGGAAAAGAAGAGGAAGGAGGGGAGGAGGATGGAAGTCTCCTTTGGGCTCTGTGGTTTCAAGTCTACCACCGTAGGATGCGGAAGGACCGTAGGATGCTGACACCTAGGCTGCCCTTCCTGTGGATTCTAATGTGATGGACAAGAGGCAAATGGGTCCAAGACATGGGTGTGGCTTTCAGTCTTCCAGTGGACTATAAGGCACACCCACGGAAAGACGGACTCTTCCTGTAAGCTGTTTTGACGTGGCTCTCGAGCTGGCTGGATATGTTATCATCACGTGGGCAATATTTTCAACAATCCCAATCTTCTGGCTCCATCGGGGGATACGACACCAGAGTCTCTGGGGGTGAGTCCAGGCTTCAGAGTGTCTGAGGTCCCTGGCTCCTTAGTGCAGGCAGGGAGGAGAAGAGCTCTTTGTGTAGACTCTGTACTGGGAGGTCTTTATGAGTGCTGAGTGGAGTCTGGGAAGTAGCCTGCCCACGTGTGCGGTTCCACCCAGCAGGCTGGCTTGGGTAGGGCAAATGGAGGCCATGTTGTCTGGAAGCCTTCGTTCCTTTCTGCATTTTAGTGGGATTGCTCTGCGACCAAGGCCATCAGCACAGGGGGCTGTGGGACTCATCTGGGGCTGGGGATGTGACAGTATGAGTAACTCTGCAGAGACCACTGGGTGGGAGGGCAGATGGCTCCGTGGAGCATATAACTGCTAGAGTGCAGCTGGAGAAAGCCTGCGTTGCTCTAGAGACATGGTAGGGTTGTTTCTGAGGAAGCCAATGAGGGAGAGGCCTGGAGCGGGGGTGGGGGGGTGGGGGGGTGGGGTAGGGGTGGGGGTGGGGGAGTGGGTATACTGGACATAGAGCCTTAACTCGGGTGACCAGGAAAGATTGAAGGGTTTAATCAGGCAGGGGGCAGAATCAAAGTGGTGTACGCCTGCAATGCCAGCATGCAGGGAGGCAGAGGCAGGCGGATCTCTGTGAGCTGGAGGCCAGCCTGGTCTCCCGAGTGAGTCCAGGACAGCCAGGGCTACGTGTGTGTGGGGTGTAGGGGTGGGGGAAATAGATCAGGTTTTGGAAAGATGTGTCTGGAGGCAGGTGGGGTGGGGGTGGGGAGTGGGGCTGGGGGCAGGGCTGGGAGGCCAGTGGGAAGGCTGATCTTTAGGGACTATCTCAAATGTTGAAGCAGCCTGGGAGGCGGCACTGGCTAACTCTCACTTCCATTTGCTCTGCACAGAGAAAGCATCGAAGTTGGGTTCTGTTTGTTTGACTTACTGATTGATTGCCTGAGAGGTGGATGCTAAGGATTCTTCATCTTTTGGGTGAGATCAAGGCACTGATAGGTCATGTGCTTTTGCCAAGGACACACAATTCATTAAGCAGTGTTCTCTCAGGAGTGAACTATATGCCATCCTAGGGCTGGTCTGCTCTGGCCTGAGGAGCTCCTCAGAGAGCATGTAGTTTTCTGTGGCATGCTGGCTTAAAGCCCAGGGCAGAGGCAGTTCTCCACAAGGGGCAGACAGCGCTAAGTGTGTAGGGGAGGGTCCTGTACTGTGAAAACCTTCCTCTTCCATAAGAGGGGAGCCAGTCAGAGGGGGCACGTGAATCCCTGGAGCAGGAGAAGGGAGGCCCCTGAAATGCATGCCCACATCTGAACCTGCCATAAACAATACCTCGTTTGGAAGGATGGGCATGGCAGGCGTGATTGGGTCAAAGGTCATTGTGGATCACCCAGGTGGGCATTAAGGTCCAGGAGACAAGGCTTTGTTGGAGATACAGATGAAGGCCGACACACAGAGGGGAAGGGGAGGCAATGGGGAGATGGAGGAGTCATAGGAGCTAGAAGAGCGGGGGGGGGGGGGCGGGAGGGGGGAAGGCTTTGTAAGGGGCCCGTGCTGGCTAGTTTCATGTCAACTTGACACAGGCTGGAGCCACTGGAAAGAAGGGAACCTCAACTGAGCAAATGCTTCCATAAAGTTGGGCTGTAGGCAAGCTTGTAAGGCATTTTCTTAATTAGTGATTAATGGGGGAGGGCCCAGCTCATTGCGGGTGGGGCCATCCCTGGCCTGATGGTCCTTGGTTCTATAAGGAAGCAGGCTGAGCAAGTCATGGAGAGCAAGTTAGTAAGCAGCACCCCTCCATGGCCTCTGCATCAACTCCTGATGAAGGTTCCCACCCTGTTTGAGTTCCTGTCCCAAGTTCCTTCAACGAAACATGGATGTATAAGTCAAAATGAACCTCCTCCTTCCCGAGTTGCCCTGATTATGGTGTGTCATCACAGCCATAGTATCCCTGGCTAAGGCAGGGAACTTCCGACTTCGATAACTGAGAGAACACAGTTCTGTTGCATTAAGGCACAGATCTTTCATGGCCATTTGTCATGGCAGCTCCGGGGACTAACATGGTGTCCTCCAACAGTGCGCAGCACCAATAGTGCAAGCTATGAAAGCTCTGCCTCTCCACACCCCCTGCCCAGCTCCTCATGGGTGTCAGATGCCCCGGAGATTCAGGAGGACCCTCGCTTGTCACTAGGTCTGGAAAATCTCTCTCCTAGTGCAAACTCTTAAGCTTTGAAGCCCAACAACATATCATATCACCTTCTCTTTGCACGTGCATGTGTGTGCAGTGCTCTATGGGCATATTTTTATCACTTCACACACCCAGCTCCTCGAATCATAATTGCGCTCTCTGTCTCTGTCTCTGTCTGTCTCTCTGTCTCTCTGTCTCTGTCTCACTGTCTCTGTGTCTCTGTCTCTCCACCGTGTGTGTGTGTGTGTGTGTGTGTGTGTGTGTGTGTGTGTGTGTGTGTGTATGAGAGACAGAGAGACCTCAATTCCTTGATGCTCTCTGCAGTCCCAGCTTTCAGCTCGGGAGCTGGCACAGCGGAGAGGAGACCTCACATGCACTGCACAGCCCCCACCTCACACTCTTGTCCTTGTTTTTGGCGCAAAGCCCTGTCTGCAGTGTGTACCCTCACGCCTCCTGCATCTAGCATCTGCCTGTCTGCTAACAGACTCCAGCTGACCTGACACTTACAATCTAGCCCAGACCGAACTCAAGCTCATGCTCCTGTCTCTGCGCCTGAGTGCCCAGATAGCGGGCATCTGTTACCACACTGGCTTCAGACCCCTTTTCACTGTCTCCGGCCTCCAGGGAGATAGGAAGGGAAGGAGGACCCAGTGGGAAGTGCATGCACAGGGTCATCTGAAGTCGGCTCTGTCTGACAGGGTGACAGCGCTTTGCTATACAGAGTGGTCAGCAGGAAGCTTCTTTCTGCCGGCCCACAGAGCTGGACCCTCACTCTTGAGCGGGTGTGGAGTTCTCTGCAGCAGCTATGGCTGCATCTCCCCCTATTTCTGCCTCTAATGATCTGTGCAACCTTGGGTCAGACATTTCACATCTCCAAGCCCGTGTTTCTTCATCTATTAAATGAGGACCCGAATCTCACCCTCAAGACGGGTGTGAAGACTCGATGAGAGCGATGCCCCTTCCAGACTCCTGATGCACGTGTACCAGCCAGTCCTCGCTGACTGTTCAGTGGCTCACAGAACTCCTCATGCTGGCCCTCTATGCTCAGCCATCATCTTCACTTACAGAGCTGGAAACTGAGGCACAGTGGGGCACAGTCCTTGGTAACTGAAAGAGCAAAGACTGGCCAGTGTTCCAGAGCATGTCTGTCTGTGGCCCTTCTCTGACACGCTCTGCTAATTCTCTCTGTCTGTAGCTTCGCTTGCCTGCAGGAGGGTAACGGAGCTCCATGTTACCATGAGGCAAACTGCCTGTTTATTCCGGGAGTGTCCGTCACCGCAGATATTGGAAAGAGGATGGAGAAGAACACAAGTGGTCCTCTGTATGCCCCTGCCGGGTTGCCGATGCAGGAGCCTCAGCTCTGGGGAGGCAGCGGCCTTGTCAGCATTCAGGCCCGGCAGCCTCTGTGCCACAGCGCTCAACAAATGGCCCTTCCTTATGAGGATAAACCTTCGAAACCTCATGGCAAGAGAAGCTCTCACGCTAGGGAAATTAAATTTCGAGGAGACATAAAGCCAGACCTGCCCAAGAGATATGATAGCTTGGGCAGCCGCCATCCAAGGAGCTGGAATCATGACATCTGGTACCTTATCCCTGGATGGCCCCGAGATTCCCACAACAGGCTCCCGGTGGAGCAGGACAGGGGATGAAAGGCCCTGTAAAGCCAGCTGAAATGGCATTCTGCCTTTCTTAGCACTCTCTCCCGAGTTCAGGAACAGAGAACACTAGAGGCTTTGAAGCTGGGCTGACCTCAGAGCTGTATGCACCTGGATGGCTTCCCTCCCTGCCTTTGGGGACCTCAGCTTTCTTCTTGGGGGGGGGGGGCGGGGGTTGGTATTGGTAGCATCCTTACGGTGACTGAGTGTGGCAACGCATAGCAACCCTTAGGTAAGCCTGGATCAGGGGAGGTGTCCCGCGTCTCACAGAAATGACTTCGGCGCATGTGCCAGCTCTGTGCCCATTTTATAGACTTGTGCCAGAGACAGACAGAATGACTTGTCATATGCGACAGGCTTCCTGTTCCTCTTCGGCAGCCTAGCCAAAGCATAGGTCCTGGTGGCCTCTTTTCTCTCATCCCCTTTGACACACTGTGGTCCCTCGGGGTCTCTGGGATGGGGGTGGGCACAGAGATCAACCTCATATGCTAATTCTAGTTAACCCGAGGACCCCGTGGCTTCACCTGTAAAATGGTTCTGGGTTGTTACACTAATCTACATCCACTGCCCTGAGACAAGCAATGTGGTGCAGTGGGAAAGGAAGAGCTATGTGAGTGGGAAGGCATTAACGCATCTCCAGGATCCCCCCCCCCACCCCCCACCCCCGGGGCCTGTCTGTGGCTCAGTTGCTTCTTTAACACCAGAGTTTGGAGTGTGGTTCTGTTACCATCATGTGCGCTCTATGCTCCCCAGCTGATGAGCAGCCCCTTTGGGGCAGGGCCAGCCTCTCTAGGCACGAGGGTCCTCCAGAGGACTCGCTAGTGGTTCATATCAATGAGACAGAAAGAAGTTTCCAACATGAGGCCTGTCCTCTCTGGCTTCTTCTGCCTCCCCTGCCTAATCTGTTCTTCCTTTGACTACTGAGGGCTCTTCCTAAATGATGCTTCTGAGGACTCTGGAGATGCTCAAGACCTCCACCTTCTCCCCTCTGTGGCCTGCACTCTTGTGGAAGTGGCCTGGATACAGAGCCCCGAGCTCCTACCTCTGGTTCTGAGAGTCTCCACCCCATCCTACCCTGGAAATCAGCATAGTCCACACAGACCCCAGCTGCCTGGAAGCAAGTGCCTCAGAGCTGTCCAGAGCCCCTGTGGATCTCAGCATCATACATTGCTTAAGCAGGGCTATTATGTTCTGTTGGCCACAGGGAGGAGAGGAGTTGACGCCCCTCCCAATAGGTGACTACACTCCTTCATGCGAAATATCAAGCAAGACCCATGACCCCAACCCTGACCTATGAGATGAGAAGAAAAGGAAAAAGGGATACGGAGGACCGAGACCCTGGGCTTTGGAGACAGAACCCGAAGTCTCAGCCTTTCATCTTCCCTTTCTCATTTCCCGAGCCCCATTGACATCTCTTCTTTTTCTTCTCATCTCATGGGCCAGGGCTGGGGTCATGGGTCCTGATATTTCTACATGAAGGAGCATAGTTACCTATTGTGGGGGGCAACCCTCTCCTGCCTGTGGCTGACGGTATAGATTAGTATTACTCGAGCAACATATGGTGGTGTGATCCCTGTGTGTTCTGGGAAACAAACCATCTCCAAGGCTCTGGGAAGCAAAACACCGGAACCAGGGAAGGAAATGAGACCTGTTTTAAAGGTCCCTAAGGTCCTGGCCAGGAGGACTCAGAGGACTAGGTATGACGTGTGTGCCTGGCTGTGGCTTATCATCATCAAAGGCCAAAGTCAAAGTCACAGAAAGCAAAGGAGCCCATGGCCAAGTCCAAGCAGACATGAGTTCCCACTGCTCTCTTGGTGGCACCGCACCGAGTGTGCCTTGTCCCTACACAATTTTGTTGTTGTTTTTATTTTACGTGTATGGGCGTTTTGCCTGCCTGTGGTCAGTGCACCACGTATATGCAACGCCCAAGGAGGCCAGAAGAGGACGACAGATCTCCCAGAACTAGAGTTACAGAGAGCTGTTAGCTACCCTGTGGGTTCTGGAAGCCAAACCTTCATCTTTTACAAGAGCAGCAAGTGCTCTTAACCGCAGAGCTGGCTGGCAGCACTCAGTCCCAACATTTTAACACGTCACATGAAGCTCGTTAGAGACTCAGTGCCCTGGGATTTGTGTTGGGTGCTGGTCACAAAGTCACCCTGTGTTGAACGTATCTCTGTATTCTAGACTCCCAGATGGAAGACAGCTGTGCAGCACACACTGTATTGTGTGTAAACTGAGGCACAGAGAGCCCTCCATCAATCAGTTCTGAGAATAGTGGGAGCACCCTAAAAAGCAAGCTCCCCAGAGGCCAAGCTTGAAAGCAGCTCTCTCCAAGGCAGGCACGCTCACTCTTATTCCACCAAGTGTCCATCTGTCTGTCTGTCTGTCTGTGGGGCATGTAAGGAAGGAGACATGAGGACCTAGAGGATTCACTAGAAAGTCCATCCACTTCACAGACAAAGGTAGCAAGGCTAGGAGGGAGCAGAAATGTCCCCCATCCTGGCTAGTTTTATGTCAACTGGACACAAGCTAGCATCATCAGAAAAGAAGGAACCTCAATGGAAAAAATGCCTTCATGTAAAATTGAGGTGTAGGCAAGCTTAATTAGTGTTTGCTGGGGGAGGGTCTAGCCCATTGTGAGTGGTGCCACCCCTGAGCAGGTGGTTCTGGCTTCTATTAAAAAAAAAACAACAAAAAAACAAAACAAAACAAAACAAACAAACAAAAAAAACCCAAGCAAGCTGAGCAAGCCATGGGAAGCAAGCCAGTAAGCAGCATCCCTCCATGGCCTCTGCCTCAGCTCCTGCCTCCAGGTTCCTGCCCTGTTTTGAATTCCTGTCCTGACTTCCTCAGATGATAAACAGCAATATGGAAGCATAGGCCAAATGAACCCTTTCCTTCCCAAGTTCTTTGCTCAAGGTGTTTCATCACAGCAGTTGTAACCCTAACTAGGATACCCCTCAATGTCTGTGTCCACGGGGACCCCAGTCGCAAATGCTGCCTGCTGTGTGGGTAGGTGTGGCTTCTCGCCCTGTTGGGGATAAGAGGAACATGCAGGCCAGCATCTCTGGTCCTGGAGCCTCCACTGACTCGCCTAAGGACACTGCAGTTCTGTTCATTAGAATCTGAAGCAGAGTCTGAGTCTCCAAATCAATTTCACTGACCTGATTTTTTTTTTAAATCAACTTTTCTGCCAAGAAAGGAGATTAAAGAATGAAAGTGGCTAAATGAAACACGGCATTTGTGCTGCAGAGATTGTGTCTCCATGGAGACGAGAGAGAACACAGGTTCATCTCCAGGGAGACGGCTGGATGCAGGAAGACAGCTGTGCACCATCAGTGGGCCAGAGGTGGGGTTGTTTTGGAGTCTTTGGGGCAGAGGAGATGCCCTGGTCTGGCCCCTCCTTGTTGAGACTGACTAAAGAAAACGGACGTCACTCCATCAACAGTCAAGTACCCTACTTTCCAGGTCCCAGCTAGATAGGAGTCACTGCTCTGGGCTTCCTGACCTTGGGAAGCTCAAAGTCTGGTGCTGCGGGCCTCAGAGGGTAAGAAGCCATAACGTAGCGTTAGGAGTGACCAGGGCCCATGGCATAGGAACACCAGCGAGAACAGTCTAGGGAGGTTCCTTGTCGTGTGTGCACGGGGATGGGTGCTCCCCAAGGGGAAAGAAGGGAAAGTGTGCCAGTAGCAGGAAGGCTGACACTAGAAACTGGGAGCAAATGCACTTTCTCTTACATCCTCTCTCTGGTTTATTTTTTTCCTGTTTTGATGAGCATCCCTTGGGTTAGTGTTATCTTCTGGAAACGGTCTGAGTTCGTGTGTTGCCAGCTTGGTTCCCGATGTGGTGGCACTGGGATTTAGGGACCCTTCAGGAAAGGGGGACCTTGGGAGAATGTCATCTGTGGGCACTGTCTTTGGAAGGGGTTCAGATACTTTCCCCGGGGACCTTGGTTACTTCTCAGCATGGACTATGGCAGAAGAGCAAGAAGAGCTCCTTTCTCCTGCCTGGCTTCCTGCCTCACATGGGATGTCCCCCCTTACCACACATTCCTACCATGACGCCGTGCACCGTGGTGTGACGTGTTGGTGGAACGTGGATTGGACTTTCAGCCTCTAACGTTGTAGACGAAGTAAAACCCTTTGCTTTATAGAGTATTGAGCCTCAGGCACACTGCTATGGCAATCAAAAATGAATGAACGCAGTCTTTTTGCCTAATAATATAACAATCCTCCCTGGAAGAAAGTGGGGTCAAAAAGATGAAAAATTGGAGATTCGTCCCGCTCTCCTCCAGAACCGCGTGGGGCAGTTCTTCTCTCAACAGAAGCTGATCTTAGGGCTAGCCAATGCTTGCTGGATGAGCAGACCCAGACCCCATCCACCACATAGGCCTGCGTTTGGCAGGGAGCCCCAGCAGGACAACACTGGAGTATGCTACCAAAGCACTTTCTTTCTTCATTTTATTAAAAAAATGTTAATTTATGTGCATATGTGTATCTGTGTGAGTGTATGTCACAAGTGCAGTGCCCATAGAAGCCAGAAGTGGAGCTGGAGTTTTAGGCTGGAGTGAGCCACTCAGTCTGGGTGCTGGGAACCAAAGTGGGGTCCTCTGGAAGAGCGGCCAGAACTCTTAACCACTGAGCATCTCCTTGGGTCCTCTCTGTGTCTCTATCCATCGGCTCATTCTGCATCCTCTTCTTCCAGCCAAGGTGCTCAGCAATTCCATCCTTATATAACATAAAGAAACTGCCTCTAAAGGGCCACAGTCCTTAAATGAGCATGTGAGTGCACGTGTGTGTGTGTGTGTGTGTGTGTGTGTGTGTGTGTGTGTGTGTGCGCGTGCATGTGTGTGTGTGTTTCTTTGTAGTTTCAGACGGGGTGTATTTATATCAGTTGGCTCTGGGAAGGACAGGAAAGCAGGCTAGTGTCTGGTGTGGAGCCAGAACCTGTCATGCATTCCAACCTCAAACTCCCAGGCTCCTTTATCCCATGGTCCCCAAATTCTCACCTGGGAACTGGGATGCACTGACACAGAGGGAAATTGGTCTCTATGTGGGATGCTGAAGACAGCACTTGGCAAAGAGCAGGAGCCAGAGAGTAAAGATTGGGGAGGATGGGCTGCCTCGGGCCTTAATGTCTTCCTTTCTCTTTGTATGCCTGGGTGACTATTTTTTATCCCCTAGAAGATCGTCTTCATTCAGGACTGACTTGTTTGCTTTGGGATTCATCAGACTTGTGCACACAGCGAGACAGCCTGGGCTGCTCGTGTTTCCGTTGGTCTGTCTAGCTTCACAAAAGAAAGGAAGCCATTTCGTTATGGTTTTGTGAATATCAGAGCAAGGCTGAAGCCAGCCGTGGCTCCTGGCCAGAGCTGCTTTGAAGCTAGTGTAGCCTTTAAAAACAAGCCAGCAGCCCATTAGCTGCTCTGCCCCCACCATCTGAAAGACAAGACTACGTTTTTGTCACACTGTGCAGTCTGGTTTTCTAGGCATGGCAGGTGAGTTTCACTGTCCCCTGCACCGCCCCCCACCCCGCACTTGCACAAGCAGTGAAAGGTGAGACCAGGGCTCAAAGGTCACCTGGCTGGCTTTGGCATGGAATGGTATGTGCTCGAAAATGGCATCTAAGGGGCTGCATCAGAATAATTTCTGTAGAGATGCTATCCTGGCTAGAAGTGCCGACCCTAAATTGACAAGACAGGTCTGGAGTGAGTATCTAGGGAAAGGTCCCCGTCACTGCCTGTCAGTCTGTCCAGCTCCTAAGCAGGAAACTGGCTTTGCCTTTGGATTATGCTTCCCTTACCAAGCTTTCATTGGCAAGGCTTAGGGGACCATTATACTTTATTAAGCACGACATAGCTGTATGCTTGTTTTTTGTTTTTTTGTTTTGTTTTTTTTTACATGCACGGTCTGCAGGTGCCCACCGAAGCCTGAAGAGGGAGCTGGAGCCTTGGAACTGGTATAACAGGTGGTAGTGAGCTCCTTAATGTGGGTGCCAAGAACCGAACCTACCCGAATCCTTTGCAAGAATCCTTGCAAGTGAATAGGTGCCCTGAAACCACAGAGCCATCTCTCCCTCCATCCCAGAGGGGTAACTGTTTAATGAGTTTAAAATTCATTCTATCAGGTAAATCCTATCATTTCCTCCAAACCCAATTACCACATTATTATCATGATGGTTGGGCCAGTTTCCCACAGAGTCCCCCTCCAAGGCATTAAAGCAGACCATTCTCCAGGTCCCCAGTGAAGCCTGCTAAGTAAATTGCCTTTCGAAAGTAGCGGAAGATGGAACATCTGTGGCCCTCAAACTTCGTACAAGCAATACTTTGGGAAATCTCATTCAGAACACATAGAGAAATTCCCCACGGGCAGAGAGTGGTATTCAAGTGTGGCCCTGAGGCACAGGACCAGGAGTTCATGAATATTTGTGGCATCCTTGAAAGACAAAAGACACTGTTTAAATCGGACCATTCCAAAGCAATCACTCAGTTCTCAATTTAACGTGCTATCGGCATAAAGATACAAAGAGGGAGTCGGGGGACCAGGGCCCTGCGTAGCTGGGAGATAAATCTCCGGCCATCTAAAGAAATTTTCATCTTGAAAGTTAGAGCCATAATTTAACCCAGTTCAGGGGATACCCAAGAGTTGCGATGGGGACCCTCTTACAGGAGAGCGAAGCTGAGAAGGCCTTGATTCTTAAGATGGTATCTGTTGATGATGACAAAGGATCAGTAAATGTGAAATAATTTGAGATGTGTTCCCTATGTGTAACCAGCCAGCTGCCCCTGGTCATCTCTCCTGAACAAGTGTGCAGCTGACAACAGGCATATGTGACAAGGGCTAAGAGGGAGGCGGAGGGCACGCTGGGGACCGTGGGGGGGGGGTCTGCCCCATGCACAGAGGACAGCAGCTGCTCTCTCCGGATAATTTAGTGACAAGGCCAGGCATGAGATCCTACAGAGGCAAAAATGCTTCTGATTTCTCATACACATGTCATGGCTCCTCCAACTCATAGACTGGGGGTGGGGTGGGGGGGTGGAGGGGACCAAATAATGCATTCATCATCTCCTTGTCATTCCCTTCAGCCTTTCCACGATCTTGTGAAGCATCACTTTTTAATCCCATTACATAAGCAAGAAGGCTCCCTAAAGTGTCTAGTCAGGGGTCAGAAGGCCAGCAGTCGCCTCCAGGCTGTTTCGGACAAGGGCCAGGGTGAGGCAAGCAGTGTGACTGGTCTAGGCCTAAGTGTAGAGCCACCTCCCTGGTGTACTGTAGGCACCGATGGTCAATTATGGTGTCTGGCAGGGTAGAAAACTAAAGCGGTCTGGAGCATGTATCTGAAAAGCATCTCCAAGTAGACACACATCTCCGGGATGCAGAGTGAAGGGCTTTGTGGGGGGGGGGGGGCGGAGGTGGAGGGCATGTACAGCGCGTCCGAGCCTTACCCTTACAGCTTTAAGTCCACACTAACAACCCAGAAGAGGCTGGCATTAATTACCCTTGCCTTCTTCTCTAAGATGTGTGTGTGTGTGTGTGTGTGTGTGTGTGTGTGTGTGTGTGTTTGTGTGTGTGCGCGCACCATGTGCATTCAGTGCCCATGGAGACCAGAGGAGAACTTCCGATCTTCAGAAACTGAAATTACAGACCATTGTGAGAGGCACCATGAGGATGCTGAGAACCAAACTGGAGTGGGGTGTGTTCTTTGCAAGAGCAACCAGTGCCCTTAATCACTGAGCTGTCTCCCCAGGCCCCATTATCCTCATCGTAATAAAATGAAGCCAGGGGCTCCTCTGGATGCCTGGAACCTAGTCCGGTGCAGCTTCCCTGGCCGTTCCTCCCCTTTCCTCCTTGACTGCTGAACTTGTATTTCCTTGATGTCATCACTTTGATTTCAGAATACAGTCAAGACAAGCAAATCCCAGCTCTCTGACCGGGTTTCATCATGCACAGCACCCAGCTCAGCAAACAGGGCCGTCCACAGCCTGCTGTTTCCGCAGCTGGTGGTTCTAAGCTGCTGATCTGCTCACCACGCAGGCAGAGGTGCCTGGAGCAGCAGGGCCATGGACTTTATTAACTGTTGCCTGGTGATGATTTTAAATCATTAGTAAGAAAATGAAAAGCTGCCAAGCGTTCAGGAGACAGGCAGCAGCGTGGTAATTCAGTTCTGCCCACCCAGAGGCTGGGACGCAACTGTTTGCAAAGGAAGCCATAGAAACGGGGGTGGGGGCGGGGGAGCAGAGGGAGGGAGGGAGAAGGATTTAGCATCAGGACAACACAGTTTCAACGTCTGTTCCAGCGTTTAGTGGCAAATGACATCACTTCTATGAGCTGGGTTTTTCTTTTTCTTCCTGAAATATAAATTAGTTATGACATTCACCTACTGGGTATAGTGGTGGAGGGGACTTCCAAGGATGCAGAGCGTAACACCCCACAGACGTTGGGTGCTGTTACTGTCATCGCTATTGCAGTATATTCCTTAAGCAGGCACCAACAGCCAACCACTTGATATCCTCCCACTACAGTGCCCGGTCAGCTGTCTTTGTTTCATGGAGAAGCACTGGTGGGTGTGTCAAACCCCTGATTAGCTTTCTCTCTCTCTTCTCTGTCTCTGTCTCTGTCTCTGTCTCTGTCTCTGTCTCTGTCTCTGTCTTTCTTTCTTTTCTTTTTTTTCGAGACAGGATTTCTCTGTGTAGCCTTGGCTGTCCTAGACTTGCTTTGTAGACCAGGCTGGCCTCGAACTCACAATGATCTGCCTGCCTCTGCCTCCCTGAGTGCTGGGAATAAAGGCGTGCGCCACCACACCTGGCTCTGATTAACTTTCTCACAGCTTCATTGGGCAGGTGGGAGACCCGGGTACTTCACTTACTTTCCTTGGCTGCCAATAATGAAGGGCCATTTTGTTTCCACATTAATAAGGGCATCGTCTGGCAGATCCCAGGCTGTGCACATAGCCAGCCTGGGAATCCATAGAGGCAATGAGTCAAGGGCCTGGAACCCCAGGAGAATGTCTGTCGCAGCCCAGGACTCTGTATGTATGAGGAGGGCAGTATGGCACAGAGCTGGTGTCTTGGTCTTTGTACGAAGCTGTGTTTGAAAGGCTGCGCACAGACTGAGGAGCTGGAAATGAGGCTTGGGCCGGAGAATCTTCCTGGATACAGAAAATGAGGCCCCTAAAGAGATGCAGACTCTGTTGTCACTCCAGGCTGACAAACCCAGCCTGGTGCTTGCTTAAGCCATGCAGGCTTTGCCTAAACTGCTTTCCGAGGGCCAGGGCCTTGGCTATTGTCCCAGTAGTTCCTGTATCTGGCCACGACTGGCTGCTGTGGGCATTCAGCAAGTGTGTGTCAAGTAAGCAAATGTCACCTGACTGATTTCTCTCGACTTTAAAACTTTTTTATTTATTTATATGAGTGTTTGCCTGTATGTCTGTCTGGGCACCACGTAGATGGAGTGCCCAAGGAGATCAGAAGAGGGTGACAGATGGCTGTGAGCTATCATGTAGGTGCTAGGAATCATTGTTGGGTTCTCTTGAAGAGCAGCCAGTGCTCTTAACTACTTCGGTATCCCCCCAGGCCTCCTTCCATTTTATTATCATGCCTCCTTACGGGCTAGTAGCTTCTAACCTTAAGTCATGCCCTGCCCAAACACTCCATCGCGTCTGCGCAGTTCATCCAGGCTGAGCATCACTAACCCTAACATCTAAACTCCAAATCATCCTGAGCACAGAGATGACACCGTAAGTGGAAGATTCCACTCCTGACCCCAAGTGATAGGATATGTGGAGATGAAAACAAATGTAGTAAGAATTTTGTATAAAGTGAGTGCTAGGCTCTGCACAACGTACACACAAGACACCAATGGTGTAGCCGTGTGTCCCTCCCAGCCCCAGGGCCTCTGTGAGTATGTAAGTGTTCAAAGTCTGCAGTCTCAGACACTCCTGGTCCCAAGTATTGCTAGACAAAAGCTTCTCGACCACATGTGTGATTTATGATCTTATCTCGGTGAAGCAAACAGGAGGAACAGAAACGGCAGATTGGGATGCATGGATGATAACAGATTCATCTCGTATTTGAGATGAATGGGCAATCAACAGGCTCAGTGTCTTACAGAAGGCTGACCGAAGAAGGAAATAGCTTTGTGATGATGCTCACAACATGCAGAAAAGGAAAACAAACTGATTGCTGGGAAGATGTATAGATGGCTTCTACTTGACCTGTCCAGCTTCAGACAAGTTGTTTTCTCCCTGTTTTGTTTTCAACCTGAAGAAAGCGATTCCAGAGATGTCCCTGTCACATAAGGTAGTTATGAAAGCCAGCAGCGATGATGAAGGCTGCAAACCTGGCACCCAGACAATGTCCCATCACTATTCAATCTACTCCTGCCCTTCTTTTCTCTCCTCTAGTGAAGCCGTCATTTTGGAGTGTGGGCATTTAACTGTAAAATCACAGGCATTGTTCAGAAAGAAGGAAGGGACGGCGCGGGAAGGCTCCACTGCTCTGCAAGTGCACCTGCGCCTGAGTTTCATGCAGCACAGTGAGTGGCTGAGGAGGTTCATCTCCAGGCTTGGTTGGAAATACTCATTAAAATAAAATGGGCAACAGCAGTCAGAGGTAGTGTTCACCATCACTAGCTATCAGGAAAATGCAAATCAAAACCACCTCACCATAGTTAGAAGGACTGTTAACAACAACAACAACAACAACAACAACAATTGATAAAGATAATGTTCAAAATGAAGGAGGGAATATAAATCAGTGTAGCCACTAAGAAAAGCAATATGGAGGCACCACTAAAAATTGAGAATGTTCTCTAAAGCAATAAAATCATTTGTGTAGAAGAGGCACCATGCTTTTGCATGGTGCATGCATACTGCAGTGCTATTTCTGCTAAGCCAGGTTGTGGGATCAATCTGAGTGTCCATTAACAAATAAAGAAAGAAAATAAAGTATTTATGAACAACAGACTACAACCCAGCCATAAGAAAAGCATGAACTCTTGTCACATGTAGTAACATGGGTAGATCTGGAGGGAAGTCTCTTACGTGAAATGCCAGGCAGAGAAAGACAAATGCCATTGATAAGACTCCTGTGTGGGGTCAAAAAAGACTCACCATGCAGAAATTGAAAAGAGAATTGTCCCCAGAGGCCAGGGGTACCAGAAAGAGGAAGGCTGGTCTGTAGGTTCAATGTTACAGAGGTAGGAAAAATAAGCTCAGGGTGACTAAATTCCCCTAATATAATATGCCTCAAATAGTTACAAGAGGATTTTTAATGGACTAACTATACGTGATAAAAAGGAAAGATGGATATGCTAATCATCCTGAAATGATCACCAATCAGAACACCAGACTGAACTTCATAACAATGCTCAAGTAATATGTGTCAATCCAGAGGTCAGGAAACTGACTTAGAATAGCTAAGATGATATGAATAAATGATATTCCAAAGATCCAAACCTTTCTGGTGGAATAAAAATAATTAAAGGAGCCTCCAAGTCTCAATTACAGTGCTGTGCCCCAGAGAGTTTCAGGAAATTCAGTTTCTCCTCATATGCTATAGTGGAAAAATGCAATTGATTTCCCCAGCTCCTTTAAAAAAAAAAAAACCCAAAAAATTTGTTTTAAAGAACAGTCTCCCTGGGATCCTCAGAGAACTGAAATGGCAACAGTCTCATTTACACATGATTGTCTAACAGTGGGCCATGGGCATAGGCTGGGCACCTAGTTCAGGACAAGCTCAGTGCTGGGCGCATAGGATGTAAGGTGGGGAGAAAGACAGCTTTGACCATTAGAAGGCAAGATGAGAAACAATGTGCTGGCGCTTCTGAGGCAGCCTGGCAGGAGATGGGGAGGAACAGGCAGAGAGAGCAGCCTGAAGGCACAGAGGTCGGGCAAGGGGTGCACCATGACGGAAGACACGCACAGGCTGAGGAAGCAATGTGAACTAAAAAGCTTGTTGGGAACATGAAAAGGCTAAATCTGAGGTTCACTGACACAGTTCCACTTGAGTCCTAAAGAAGTACTGTTTAGATGGAAACTGATGCCAAAAGGAGTAAATCTGGAAAATAAGGACACCGGCTGGGGGCCTTAAAAACAACCCAGACATAACTGTGTGTCCCACAGCTCCAGCCATAGCCCAAGGGTGAACCGGGTACCTGGATAGACACCAAATCAATAAGAAAACATTATTTCTGATGCTGACTGTAGTTTTGTGGCTTCGTGTGCATATGCTTTGTCTAATCGTCCCACAAAAAAAAAAAAAAAGAAAGAAAGAAAGAAAGAAAGAAAGAAAGAAAGAAAATGGAGATCTCAGGAATCAAAGAGAAGTGAGCCACAGCAGCAAGGCAGGTCTGCGCCTTCCCAGCCCTCAGGCCTGTGTGGCCTCGCTCTGTAGATCTGCATCAGGAGCAGGAAGCAGCCACAAAGGCACAGGTGGCATGGTTTGCTGTAGGAGTGCAGCCAAGGAGTTAGAAGCTTTTCTCCAGATCCAAGGACGACTAATGGATCCCTAATGAACTGATCTGTAAACACAGGGCCCAGAGTTGTACTAATATTCAGTGATGAATGGCATTGCTTTCAAATAAAATTCATCCAAACGGAAGCTTCCTCTGTATGTCGGCATCCCAGGAACCAGGGCTTGTGCTTCCACGAATCACCCGCACCATGTACCCCAGGCATCAGACGGGGCAGCCGCACTGTAAATACGCACCCGCTGAATGGGACGCGGAGAAGAATTGCTTAAGGGAGCTACAATTAAGGAAAGGCCATGGGCATATTTCAAAATGCAATCTTCCAAAGTTTTAGAGAGAGGCAGCTAGATATAAAGTGAGTTTGTTTATGTCTTCACATATTTACTGAAAACTATTATAGCTCCCCAACAACACTAATATGGATTTCTTTTGGGAGGGGGTGTTGAGACATGGTTCATCTGTGTAGCCTTGGCTGCCCTGGAACTCATTCTGTAGACCAGGCTGGCCTCGAACTCCTAGATCCATCTGTCTCTGCCTTCCAAGTGCTAGGAGAAAAGGCATGTGCCACCACTGCCTGGTTTAACAGAGATGATTTTATGGGTTATCTCTGTTTTTAAAAAATACTAAAAGAAAGATAAACATTCTTTCTTTCTTTGTTCCTCTCTCTCTCTCTCTCTCTCTCTCATTCTTTTGAGACAGGGTTTCTCTGTGTAGCCTTGGCTGTCCGAGAATCGCTTTGTAGACCAGGCTGGCCTCAAACTCACAGCGATCCACCTGCCTCTGCCTCCCAAGTGCTGGGATTAAAGGCATGTGCCACCATGCCCGGCGAAAAACATTATTTCTTTACCCTCAATTTTCCCAGAGAATAAATAAAGAAAAAAAGCAAGGACTCCCTTTTCTCCCCCAAAGGCAGAACAAACACTCTAGCTAACCTAATAAAATACTTATAAAGAAAAGTTAAGTTTATAATATTCTTTAAGCAAAGTTTTAAAATAATACATTAAGAAATACAAGTTGGTAGCATATAAAATGTGGATGTGTATTACAATTACAAAATGTGTAAGAAATGGATGTATATTTGAAATTTTAATGGTAAAATATATCATATTTGTCAAAATTTACCACTGGATCAAAAGAGACAAAGCATAGCATGTATGGTGATAGAAGGTGCTGTGGAGGCTGTTGGGCCACCTGTGAATGCTCTACACTACAATACTGACCTTCCAGGCAAGAGATGGCCACTGGTGCCATAGTGGCATAACTGTCTTGGGAGTAACCCACCACTTCTTGATGGTTTTTAAAGCCTGTTCCAGGACAGCACACTTGGTACTATGAACCTCGTCACAGTCTATGGCTGGAGAGGTCACAGGTCCTAGGGGGGAACTTACGATTGACGTCACATGTGATAGTTGTCACATGACTTATATAGCTATATATAGATTAGTGCTGCTCTCAGTCTTGGCCAGAGATGTTCTTTGTTAATGCAAAGGCTCAGAACTGGTCAAAGCGTTGAGCGCACGTGACTGTTGAGCGCTCAGCCCTAAGTAGGGCATCTCTATAATCAGCTTTAAGGCCCACGGAACATCAAAGAGAAGACAGACAGACTGTAAGAGTCAGAGGACAGGGAGGAGTATTGCAAAGTGCTGTCTTCCAGGTACGGCATGGCTGTTGCAGTCATGATCACATAGCAGCTTGCAGTTATATGCTCAAAAAATATGAAATAAAAGAAGGGGAGTTGGGAAGGTGAGGGGGTCACTAGAGAGGGGCAAGAGAGGGCGACGGGGTGATTATGATCACAATATATTGTATACATGCATACAATTGTGATCAAGTTTAAAAAAAAAAGAATATGAGACACATGTGACCATCTCCGTAACTTAGAAAGGACATTTTGGGGAAAACCCAGTAATATTTACATGGTAGAATGCTAGAAACAGCACATCTGAAACCACTGACCAATGCAATTAGAAAAGAAAATAACAACAGGACTTTAACAATAGAAAAGACAACATCACACAAGAAAACAAAATACTGGAGAAGGCGCAGCTGTTGCCATTATGATGCAGAGAGCTAAACCTGCCAAGAAATCACTGGAACAGTGAGAAATTAACTGCCCAGTGGCAAAGAAGTGTAAACAGAGTCTGAGCAAAATAAACCACCACCAACAAAGAGCCTGGCAGTGGTGGCGCGTGTCTTCACGCTCGGCACTCGGGAGGCAGCCGAGCAGGCAGAGACTCGGTGGGTCTCTGAGTTTGAGGGCAGCCTGGTCTACAGAGTGATTTCCAGGACAGCCAGGGCTACACAGAGAAACCCTGTCTCAACAAACAAACAAACAAACAAACAGGGATGAGGGGCCGGATATACAGCTTCGTGTGAATACTAGCAAAAACAGCACCAATGGATTTCCGGTCTATTCTTCAGTCAGAGGCAAACTCCAGATGAACTGAACAAGACACTGAAGCCAGAGAGCACAGAGCAAAACACAAGGTCAGGGTGGGAGAAGGCCTCAGTTTAACAGTGAGATGTGTCTGTGTTTTCTTTTATACTTCTGGATTGATTACTAATTTAAATTAAAGCAAAAGGGAAGATCCTATAGTATCCAAGACGAGGAGGAGGAGGCACAGACAGCAGTGGTGGCTGAGGAGGAGGGGGAGAGGAGGAGGGAAAGGAAGGTAGGAGGGGGAGGGAAGGCGAGGGGGAGGAGGGGGAGGGAGGAGGAGCAGGGGGAGGGAGGAGGAGGGGGATGAGAGGCAGGAGGAGAGAGGGAGGGAGGAGGAGCAGGGGGAGGGAGGAGGAGTAGAGGGAGGGAGGAGGAGCAGGGGGAGGGAGGAGGAGCAGGGGGAGGGAGGAGGAGGGGATGAGAGGCAGGAGGGAGGGAGGAGGAGCATCAGCTTCAGCAGCAGCAGCAGCAAGGCCATGAAACCAAATGGGAGGAAACAGCTGAGAACAACAGTGAGAAGGATGAGGGATGTAGCTCAGGCAGCAGAAGATGCATAGGTGGATGCCGCAGCCAGCCTAGCCTCACAGGAAGCTTTCAGGCATTACTCAAAGGCCAAATAAAACCAGACCCCATTGTGGAGAAAACAGAGATGTTTACACTGCGGGCCAAAGAGCAAAAAAAAAAAAAAAAAAAAAAAAAAAAAAAAAGAGAGAGAGAAAATATTAATACATTTATGGAGAACAGTGTAGAGGCTTTCAAAACACTAAAAATAAATCTCACTGGGTGACTCAGCCGTTCTGAGCACATAACCACAGGAAGTAAACCCAGGGAGCGAAGACACACATTCGCAAACATGTGCACGTCCGTGTTTATAATAGTGCTACTCACAAGCGTTAAAATTGGAAATCAACCGAAGTGGCTGCCAGTGATGAACGGATAAAGGAAACGTTCTATATATACACAAAGGAGTGTTAGTCAGCTGCGGAGGAGAGTGGAGTCGTGGTATTTGTAGCAAAGTGGAAGGGATGAAAAGATAGTCCATTGACAGAAAGATAAGCACCACATGTTCTCTCTCATGTGCAGAAGCGAAAGGGAATGGGAGGGGGAAGGAGGGAGGGAGGGAGAGAGAGAGAGACAGAGAGAGAAAGAGAGAGAGAGAGAGACAGAGGGAGACACACACACACACACACACACACACACACACAGAGAGACAGAGACACACAAACACACACACAGAAAGAGAGAGAGAGAGGGAGAGGGAGGGAGGGAGGGAGAGAGGGAGGGAGGGAGAGAGAGAGAAAAGCGCTTGAATGGAGAATAGTGGAGACAGAGTTTGGGAAAAGTAGGCGGGCGGGGGGCGGGGGGTAGATAAAACACATATATGCATGTGTGTAAATATCACACTGAACCTAATTAATATGTATAATTAATACATACAAAGTAAAGATACGGAAAGTTGTTTTACTGATAATGAAGGATAAGCGAAGTTAAAAATAAAGTATCATTGTCACCTACATTATTGGTAAATAAACTACTTTCTGTGTTATTGCTATCATTTCTGAAGTCAGTTAAAAGCTGGTGCTGGCACTTTTGGGAGAACCACGTCATTAGGAGGAAGTAGAGGCTGGGAAACAGCGTGGCAAAGGTCTATAAAGTTTAGGAGTCACCAGGAGGTGGTGGTGCACGCCTTTAATTCCAGCACTCGGGAGGCACAGGCAGGTGGATCATTGTGAATTTGAAGACAGCCTGGTCTACAAAGTGAGTCCAGGACAGCCAGGGCTACACAGAGAAACCCTGTCTCGAACAAACAAACAAACGAAATTAGGAGCTTACACATGACTGAGCATTCTCCTGCCTTACGACGTATGAAAGCGTGTTTACATGTACATGCATAGGCTGTAGGCCAAGGAGCTTGTAAGCTCCTTACATAAGAGGAATCTATCTTTACTTTTCGGAGGGAAGTCCATGTTCAAAGCCTCTGCAGATTCAGGGTCTGGTCAGGGTCAATCTGGGCTTGTGCATAACATTGCCTCCATTTGTCCCCGCATGGTGGAAGGGGTAAGCGAGCTTCTTCAGGGGCAATTTATTTACCTACTTTTTTTTTTTTTTTAATTTAAGGCTTTTAATTTTGGAGAACTTCGTACACAAGTACTGTACTTATATCTTTCCCATTCCTTCCTCTCCCCTTCTAAATCTCCCAGGCTTCCCAATCCTTCTTAAATTCCTGACCGCCCCCCAACCCCGTACAATACAATCTGCCGGGCCCATTTAGTAGTGCGCACATATATGTGTGCTTATGTGTATATATCATACATTGCATTTAGGGCTGACCACTCGGGATTGGGTAACCTATCAGGGCCTCCCCGCTGGAGAACACGGATTCTCTGCCTCTCAGCAGCCATTAATGAACCCATGCTGACATGTCAAGTTGTGTTGTCACCATGCACCTCACATTGCTGAGATTTCATAGGTGTAGCTTCTCTGCCATGTTTTGAAGACACTGTCTTTCAGCAGCTGTCCTGATCCTCTGGATTTTACGATCTCTCTGCCTCCTCAGGGCTATTTTATAGAGGCACTAATCCTGTTAGTGAGGGTTCTACGTTCATGATCAAAGGACCCCTTCAGAAGGCCCTCTTCCTGATACCATCACCTGGGGGGTTAAGGTTTCAACATATGAACTTGAGGAAGCATTTAGACTGTAGGGGTGTGTGTGTGTGTGTGTGTGTGTGTGTGTGTGTGTTGTAAGGCATGTGTGAGTTGTGTATGTTGTCTATGTAGTGCATGTGGTGTGTGTATTTGTGGTGTGTGGCAGTTTGTGTTGTGTATTGTATTAGTGTGTAGTGGTATGTGTGTATGTGGTGTGTGCATTGTATGTATGTATGTGGTATGTATGTGTGTGGTATGTATGAATGTGTACTCTGTATGTGATATATGTATAGTGTGTGTATATGGCATGTGTGTGTGCATGTGGTCTGTGTATAGGGTATGCATATGTGGTGTACGTGTGTGTGTGTGTGTGTGTGCATGTGTGTGTGTGTGAGTGCGTGTGTGTGGGGTGTGGTGTGTATAGACATAAACACGAGGAATTTTGTTGCAGAGATTAAGCATACAAGGCTGAAAGGCAGAACAACAGCAACATAATTGAGAAAGATTGTGAGAGCTCAGTTTGCAGAAAGAACAAGAACTAGAAAGAGCTCTCAACGTGTGGTGTGGAAAGGTCTCTGAAGCATATTATCAAGAGAACATGAACAAGTGACAAAAGACTGTGTAAAGTGGTTGCTCCTGAGAAAACGAAGGGGGGTGTCAGATACATAAGTACAGGCGAAGGTCCCTGAGGGAGAAGCCAGGCGAGCACTCCCAGGCTGTTGGGTGGCTCTCTACAGGCCTGAGCTGTCCCGTGTGGGGTGTTCATGGGGCTACTGGGCACTTCAAATGTGAATCAGGACTACGGAATTAACTGGCATTAACATCTGAATTGTGCTCATCGTGATGGGTGTGGAAATAAGCCCCTGGGTGTGTACTGAGGAGGTTGGCCGAGTGTGCCAGTCCTCCACCACCCTCACTCCCCGCCTGTACTTCCTGAGCATGGCTGCGATGTGCCCAGCTGCCTCCAGTCCCTGCCATCGAGACTCCCTCACCACTGTGGACTGTATCGCCTCCAACCATAAGGTGAAATAAAGGTACCTGCCACCACAGCAAGGGAAGCGGCTAACATGTTCTTGGTTGTTCCAAAGGTTTTAGCCACATGTGCCTAGAGCCTTCCAGCTTGACCGCTCAGACCGCACAATGGGCATTTTGGGAGCAAAGGATACTGAGGGGGCGGGGGGGGGGGCAAGACTCTAACATTTCATCTTAGGTTTGGTTTTGTGTGTATGTGTGTGTGTGTATGTGTGTTCCTCTTATTAAAAAGCAAAAACAAGAACACAGAACCACCCATGGCTTGAGGAGATGACTCCACAGTTGAAACACTTGTCCCACAAGCAAGAGGACCAGAGTTTGGACCGTCCCCAGAACCCAGATAGATGCCAGGTGGGTGTGGCTCACCTGCAGTTCCAGCCTTGGAAGTCACACTAGGGATCCCCAGCATAGGCTGGCTGGAGGAGCTAGCCTTCCAGTGAGCCCTGAGGTTGACTGAGAGACCCTGCCTCAGAGGCAGAACAACGACCAAGGAAGATTTCTGATGTCAACCTCAGGCCTCTACCTACGTGCACGCATGGGCATGCATACAAGACCACACTCATTCACGTATGCATGTGTACACACATACTACATACAATGCATAGGACAAGAAGAAATTTTTTTAAGTCCCTGACTATCCTCTTCATAGCTCCAAAGCATGTAGCCCCATGGGTTATAAAGCTGAACTCGACAGTTGTGCTCCGGAGAATCCCAGCTGCTCTAGGATCATGAAAAACCTGGGTGCAAGAAAGCAACTGCATGAAGAGGGTGAAGGCTGCACGGCCAGGGGTGGAAACTGTCTCAGCCACCAGTCCTAACCTGCCAGTGGGGAAGAGAGAAGGGGCCTTTTGAGAAAGTGCGCATTTAGGAGGAGAGGTTTGAGCCAGTGTTAGCAGATGAGTAAATAAGTGGTCCATCAGAGATGAAGGAAAGAAAATCACTTGCTGTGGAGAGGGGAACAGAGGCCAGGAGGATGCTGAAGAGTGATTTAATGGGCTAGAAGGGCTGGAGGGAAGCAGGAGACTGAAGAAATGCCCAGGCGTTTATACCTCCCGACGAAGCATCTGGGGTGGGGTTTCCTGGAGGATGACGCAATCACACAATCATGTTGGTCTCTTACAGCCAGGTGGCAACTGGGAAGAGAAGGAAAGGTAGCTCCGCCTACTTCCGCATCCTGTTTTCTTTAGGCTCCCTGCAACCTCCAGTCACTTTATGGTCATCAGCTCTATTATGTTGTTTTTATTTTATGTGTATGGGGTTTTTGCCTGTATGTATGTATGTATGTATGTATGTATGTACATATGTGTGTATGTATATATGTATGTGTGTATGTGTACACAGGTATGTATGTGCATATGTTATGTGTGTATGTATGTGTATGTATGTATGTATGTATGTATGTATGTATGGGTACCACTTACATGCCTGTCACCCACAGAGGTTAGAAGAGAGCAATGGACCTGAGTCTGGAGTTACATATGTTTGTGAGCTACCATGTGGGTGCTGGGAACTGAACCTGGGTCCTCTGGAAGAGCAGCCAGTGCTCTTTTACCCACTGGATCATCTCCCCAACACCTTCACTACGGCTTTGTTGTGGCTGCCATCTGGTTTTGCAGAACTGGCTACAGAACCTGGAGTGCAGGTTCCTGCTGGCCAGGTGCTCTTCTGTTGAACTGCACCCTCAAGTCTCAGATGTGGCTCCTTTCTTTCTTCTTTCCCTCCCTCCCTCCCTCCCTCCCTTCCTGTGTCCCTTTCTTCCTTGACAGTATTTATGTAGTTCGGACTGGCCTTGAACTCTGGATTCTCCTGCCCCGGTTACCACACAAGTATTAAAAGTTTGAGTTTAACACAGGTGTTGACTGACTCCTCCTCCACTCAGGACTTCAAGCATGTTAGTGAGAGCCAGGATGAATGAGAGAAAGGCAGCACGCGGGTTTCCCTTATGTTAGTGGCAGGATTGTGGCATGATCCTGCTTTGACACCAACCCCAGAGCAAATTTGCTCAGCTGTGGCCCCTGCGGCACCTTGATGGTTTTTTGTTGTAGGGGGTGGTGCTGAGCATCATGGGACATTTAGCAGCATCTCTGGCCTCTCACCACGACATGCTTACAGTATATATACATCCAACTACGGTGGCCAGGATCTCTCCAAAGGGCCTTCAGGGAGCAGAGCCACCTGTGGTCAGGAGCAGGGTTTCAACCCAAGACTGCTAGACACCCTTGGAGGGCAGTGCATGCAAGCACCAAAGTTACAGATAGGGAAACTGAGGCCAAGAGACTGAGACCAAGTGTCCCCTACTCAATTTACAGGTGTGTTGTTGTTGGCTTGGAGATTAGAGATTTATTTCCAAGCTTCAAGGAAATGTAATGGGGAAAAATATCCAAACAAACTGAATATTCTCTTCTTCTTTTCTTCTTCTTCTTCTTCTTCTTCTTCTTCTTCTTCTTCTTCTTCTTCTTCTTCTTCTTCATCTTCTTCTTCCTCCTCCTCCTCCTCCTCCTCCTCTTCTCCTCTCTCTCCCTTATATACAACTGAACCATAATTTCTGTATAGTAGTTGGATTTTATACCCCTAAATGTTACCAAAAATGTATTCTTTTAAAAATACTAATATTTTAAAAAGATTTCAAACCATCTACCCTCTTTATTTCCAACACCCATTTTTTCACTACCTCGGAATAAAAGAGGTTAGAGAGAACTTATCTGCTATCCATGAGGGACTACTGTATGTAGGGACTTACGCTAGGCAGCCACACAAATGATTATTACTACCATTCTCTAGTGGGTGTTGGTATCCCTGCTTTATCCGGAAGGGAAGCAAAGCTTTTGCCCCTCGGCCCCAAGCTAACGAGCTGTTGAGCTACCATTTGAACCTCAGCCTGCCAGGTTCAATGGAGAATTAGAATGAATTAATGATGGCTACCCAAGTGAAAGATGAACCCTCTGTAAAGAAACTCCCTCCCAACCGCTCATATCACAGCTCTACAGACTGTCAGCATCCGAGCGAGAAAGCGAGGGCTGTATGGCAGTTGCCATGACAACTAGTTTTCTCATAATTATGGAACATAACGGTGACATGACATACATAGTCACTTTTTAAAGGTTTGTCTTCCTCTCACTGTTCCAGGAGCTTAGGCACTGTATATTTAGAAAACAGAAATCCCATTTAATATAATCACTCATTACGGTAGGAGAGGCACAGAGGCGCAAACCCTCCCACCTGTGAGATGGGGAAGCAGGCTGGGTAGCAGGCACCAAGGAAATGGTTTTTCTTTTTTTGTCTTTTGGACCAGTGCACTTCATCAGGATTGGCTTAAGAAGAGAAAGAAGCTGGGCACCGTGGTGCACACCTGCAATTCCAGCACCGAGGGAGGCAGAGGCGGATCTCTGTGAGTTGAGGCCAGCCTGGCCTACAAAGCTAGTCCAGGACATGCAAGGCTATGCAGAGAAACCCTGTCTTGAAAAATCCAAAACCAACCAACCAACCATCCAACCAACCAACAACCAAATAAACAACCAAACAAAAACATAGAGAAAGAAACTGCAATAAAGTTGATGTAATGATTAGCAAATAACAGGGCTATGCAGTTAAAACGCAAGTAATCTAGCAGCCACTTCAGCTGAGGTTGATTTATCCCATTCGCTAAATGTGCAGGGTTTCTTAATTTGGATGATGATAGTGACAAGAGTGTGTTCGTGTATGTTTGCACACACATGGACACATCGAGACACAAAGCTTTCTGGTCCCCAAAGCCTGTCTCTGTTCATTGTTGGCTGTGACTCGGGCTATCTTCAGTCACCATTCTGACCGCCAGCTTTCTTTCCTGCCCACCAAGAGAGTGCACCTGCTTCCCGAGGGACAGTAGACAGAAAGTGGAAAATAATTAACAAAACCCTGGTGCATCGTAGAAGTTCAGTGACAAGGAGTTTGGTATTATGGGTCATAAGTAATGCTATTTCTAATGCTGCTCTGCTTCCTGTATGCATCTCCCCCTGACTAAGGCAGTGCAGGACATGAGACAGCTGTCTGTGGCCTCCAGGAATGACCCAGCAAGCCAGCCAGGCAGCAGGGCTCCAGGGAAATAAGAAGTGTGGGCGTAGAGGGAAGAGCTTCTACCTGCTGTGGAAGGGTCCCCAGCTGTGAAGGGGACTCATAGAACCAAGGACAAATTCCAGGCAGAAGGATCCAGGGAAGACAGAAGCTGGGTCACCATGGATCAAACTTGAATAGAAAAGGATAACATGTGAGTAAAGAGTAGGAGGCATGGAAAGGCTGCTTTGTGGAGCTGAGACAGGGAGAGAGAGAGAGAGAGAGAGAGAGAGAGAGAGAGAGAGAGAGAGAGAGAGAGAGAGAGAGAGAGAGAGCGTCCTGGACAGTGAGTGTGCAGGGGCCAGAGAGCCCTGGGCAGTGAGCGTGCAGGGGCCAGAGAGCCCTGGACAGTGAGGGTGCAGGGGCCAGAGAGCCCTGGATAGTGAGTGTGCAGGGGCCAGAGAGCCCTGGACAGTGAGTATCCAGGGGCCAAAGCAAGAGGCAGAGGAGCAGAGACCAGCAGCAAGGACTATTTTTGGAGGAGCCTGGCACACTGAGCTGAGGCCTTCACATAGCTGCCTGAAGGAAGGAGGGAGCCGCCAACAAGCAGAAAGGCGCTCTGGTAATCTATTCTGACTTTGCTCATCCTATGTGGAGGGGTGCAACAGAGATGGAAAGTCCAAGGGTTAGCAAAGAAATAGCCCAATGGATAAAGAAACTGGTACATTTACACTGTGGAATACTCCCCAGCTATTAAAAACAACGAAATCCCAAAATCTGTGGACAAATGGATGGAACTAGAAATGATCATAGCGAGTGAGTTAACCCAGAAGCAGAAAGACTCACATGGTATATACTCACTTATAACTGGACACAAGCCCAAGGGGCATGTCCTATGAAAGTCTCCACTTACCAGGAGATTGGGATAGGTCTGAGGACATCCTACTGAGACTCTAGGTAAGAGAAATATAGGAGATGGAGAAATAGAAGGACCCAGAGGGTCCTAGAGACCTACAAGAAGAACATCGTGATGGGAGGATCTGCGTCCAGGGAGGGTCTGTTAAACTACTGCACTAACACAAGAAGTAAACATCGAGCCCCTACTCTGATCTATCCAATGGACAGAACATTCTCCACAGTTATGTGGAGAGCAGGGACTGACTCTGACATGAACTCTGGTGCCCCCTATTTGACCACCTCCCCTTGGTGGGGAGGCCTGGTGGCACTCAGAGAAAGAATACTCAGGCTACCAAGATGAGACTTGATAGCCTATGACCATATAGTTGAGGAGGAGGTCCCCCTCAGTCTTAGACCTAGGGGAGGGGAATAGGATGAAAGTGGGAGGGAGGGAGGAATGGGAGGATACAAGGGATGGGATAACAATTGAGTTGTAATCTGAATAAAAAAAAAAAAAGAAAAAAGAAATAGCCCTTAAGGTTGAGGGTCTAGGCTTCCCTAGACACCCAACATGGAGGATGTTTTATCCAGTCCTGTGACCCCCACTCCCAGGAGGAAGTGCCCTGGGGTGGAGCCGAACCATGAGTCTACACCACAGGCATTGCTGCCCCACTTTACAACAGGAACACTCAAACACTGGCTCAGGTAAGAGCCTTAGTTTACACACTAAGATATCGACCCCCCCCCCATCTCTGGTGTTCCTCTCTTTTCTGTACTACCTTCCACACAGCCATGTGGGAGGGAGCAGCTCTGCAAAGAGGAGGGAGATGGACAGAGGCTCTGGCTTATCTGGTGTAGACACTCCCGCCGTGGGCAGTGGCTTTACACTTCAACTGCTCTCCCACTGCTTTGCACCTGAGGATTGGGTAGGAACTGCATGTGTTTCCACTGAATGCATTCCCCACTGCATGCGTCCCCACTGCATGTGTCCCCACTGCATGTGTCTCCCACTGCATGTGTCCCCACTGCATGTGTCCCTATTGCATGTGTCCCCACTGCATGTGTCCCCACTGCATGTGTCCCCACTGCATGCGTCCCCACTGCATGTGTCCCCACTGCATGTGTCTCCCACTGCATGTGTCCCCACTGCATGTGTCCCTATTGCATGTGTCCCCACTGCATGTGTCCCCACTGCATGTGTCCCCACTGCATGTGTCCCCACTGCATGTGTCCCCACTGCATGTGTCTCCCACTGCATGTGTCCCCACTGCATGTGTCCCTATTGCATGTGTCCCCACTGCATGTGTCCCCACTGCATGTGTCCCCACTGCATGTGTCCCCACTGCATGTGTCCCACGGAAACCTGAGCAGTTACGAGAGTCTGAGCTGTCCTCTGCTGGATTCATTAGCAGGGAACTTAACCTATCACTGCATTCATTTACCCAGGTTTGTTGTAATCAGAGGGACCAAGAAACCAGCAATAAAGCCGGCTCAGGAAGTTGGCTTTGTGGCCACTGACACCCCCCCCCCCCCGTCACTTCATACAAACTCTAATTTATTCCTTCTCTCTCTGGGAAATATTTTGTTTAAAAAAGAATATTTGATGTTCAACTATTAACTAATAGCACATATTCTTTCTTAAAATCATTTTTTTCTGGTTTTTGGAGACAGGGTTTCTCTGTGTGGCCTTGGCTGTCTTGGACTTGTTTTGTAGACCAGGCTGGCCTCTGCCTGCCTTTGCCTCCCAAGTGCTGGGATTAAAGGCATGCACCACCATGCCTGACTCTTAAAATCTTTTAATTAAAAATATTTACATACAATATATTGTGGTCATATTGTCCCTCCCTCAACTCTATCCATGTCCTTCCTCCCCAACTCTGTCATTCTCTCTCTCTCTTTCTCAACTATCTATCTATCTATCTATCTATCTATCTATCTATCTATCTAAATATATATACGTGTATGTGTGTGTGTGTGTGTGTTTGTCTTACACTTCAGAGTAGGGCCCCATACCCATGAGTAGTTGGTTAACACAAAATGGACTCCATTGTGTGCATGTGTGTATTTGTGTAGTTTTTGTTTTGTTTTCATATTTTCTTTTCTATTTGTTTGTTTAAACCATGGATATTATTGAAGGTGAATCTAACAAGACACTTATCCAACCAAAACCAAAGACAGTCTCTCTATTCTAATTTCCAGTGACGCTCTAGCCACAGGGAAATCATGAACTTTAACTACTATGGCAGCCTTTCTTCAGCAAGCACTCATGTGCAAATTCTTTCCGAGCTGGATAATGACTCTGCCCTGAGCCCAGCAGGCAGTTTTTAATAATGTGCCCAAAAATGTACCTCAAAATAAAAAGGCAGCGACAAAAACCAAGACAACAGATAATAAAGTAACATTTAAAAAACCCCAGTTGCTGTGCTCAGCAAGTGTTAGGATCCCACCCATGACAGGAAGTCCCCGAGGCTTGAAGATGAGTGGTGGAAGCCAACGGCTATGCTGTAAGTGAGGACTACGCTGCCATCAGCGAGGTGCGGGGGGGGGGGGGGGGGGGGAGACGGAGAAGGCCCGGATTGAAATGAAGACGTTGACAAAGAGGCTGCCAGCGTGGTGATGCTGATTAATAGAGAGTTTTGCTACTGGGATTTTGTTAGTTTTCTTATTCACCTTTTTAGTCATTTATGAAGAGTATTTTTGAGCATCTAGGTTGGTGGGGCTCTGGCAAGGCTCTTTGGGGTATAAAGATAAAGAGGACATGGTGGGGGGGGCAGTGAAAACATCCTGAAGGAGGCTGAGGAGGGAGACAAAGGGGCCAGGGAGGGGACTTGACCGGAGGGTGCTGCTGAAGGGGCTGAGGACAGGGGGTGCAGGAAGGACAGGGGGTGCAGGGAGGACAGGCCTTCGGGACACTGCGGCTGGCATAGGGTGGCCAGTTATGCTGTTTCTCCGTGTCTCCTGCCATGCTGATGTTGGAAGAAATGCAGAAGGGCTGAGGCCTGAGGCTTTACAGTATAGGAGAAAACAGAGGTAGCCCCCTGTGTAGCTGGGACATCCCTGGCACTCAGCAGTGGCTTGTCCTGAGCAGCCTTTACAGCACCAGACTCCCTGGAGGCTGGAAGCATCAGTCTTAGGGCAGGGGTAGGGGTGTGGGTGGGGGGGGACAACACAGGGTGGGGGTGGGGGGGAACGGACACAGACGACATCTCAGATTTACAGCCTTGCTTCTCTGTGCTGGTTTTCTCCTATGAGGATGAAGGAGCTTGGTTTGTGTGGCGACAGCCCATCTGCTCAGAGCAGCCTTTCTGTGTGGGACAGCAAACAGAAAGTGCCAGACGCCACTGGGACCCAGGCAGAAACCTGGCTCAAACAGTAAAAAGTCAACACTAAAGGATATTTGGGTCTGAAATGTCTGCTGGAGAGCTTTTATTGTTTGGAAAATAGTTTGTTGTGGTTATTTGATTTTTAAGAAGAGCCTATGTACACTGGTTCTTTAGGAGAGACTGAGCCACTCACTGCTGTGATCCCCCACCTCATCTTTAATGTTTTTGCCGGAGAGGGTTGGTTGATGCTGGCCTCCACTCTGGCTTGACTCACTGTACTGAAATCTGGGGCTGGTCTACAGGTACCCCACCTCCTTTCTCCAGGTGCCTGCGCACTCTCCAACTGAAGCCTGCCTAGGATGAGCTCAGCAAAGACCTCGGAGGCCACCCCAGAGGGCTGGGTCCACACTGTAACCCACCCAGTCACTCCATGCCTGGCTTTGTGCTAGGAACCGGAACCGAGCATTAGGCCAGTTTCTGCAAGACTTTCTGCAAGTTTTGGGCATCTCTAGGAGTGGAAACGCAGACCCGACATGACCTTGTAGAGCCCAGAGGAAGCCCTAGGCCAGCTAAGATGACAGGAGAGGGGCCGCAAGGGGATGGCTAGTATTTTGTTTTTATCTACTTTCCATTGTGATGAGTGCCTTGAAAGCATCTCACTGCCTTAACCCTTTGTGTCTTCCAGGAACAGATGCCAAGGCAGCCCACAGTACATCATGAAGGCAAAGAAAAGAGAGAAAGGGAAGAGAAGCCAGGTGGGGCCGGGCCAGGGCAGGATGGCACTGAGGGGTGGCAGGGCTGAGTGAGATGGGTTGTCTTGTCCAGCATTTCCTGACTGAACAACTTTGGGACGCTTCCTTCCTTTTTCTAAGCACCGGTTTGGAATAGTAGCAAATATCTATATTGCAAGGTTGTAATGTGTTGAAAAATAGCCTTCCCTGGGGGGAAAAAAAGAGCTTTTGGTTTTGTTTTGTGGTGGCCTACTGAGTTTAACAAAGGTCATTTGGGGGTTTGGAGCAAGAGTCCATCAGGAGATCACAAGTGAAGAAAATGTCTGCCTTGCCTGGGACCGAGCCGTATTGCATAGCTCAGCAGGGAGGTTCTGGTCATGTGCCATGTGGACTGACTGTTGACAGGTCTAGTCTTATACAGTCCCTTGCAGGTAGCTATGGCTGCTGTGAGGTCACGGCTGCATTGTAGGGAGGATGGCAGGGCTGGGGAGGAAGTAAGAGAGGGTAAAAGAGACAGTAAACAGAAGGTTCTAGATGTCTGCATGAGGCCGTCAAAGAACACATTGAATAAAAGATGATGAAAGATAGCGTCCACTTAGAGTCATAGCTCTAGAGGTCACTGACAGTGTGAATCCTGTGGCCACAGCCTTCAGTGGTTCCTTTCTAGTTCCCTGGTCACATCCCCATGAGAAAGGCTAAGAGCCCAGCAAGGTGACAAATCCAGCTTCTTAGACGGACAGGAAGCCAGGAACCAAAGAGGAAGAAAAGGGATATGACTACAAAGGGAATACGAGCATCCATTAAGCACCCAGAGTACTCTAGGAACTTAAATTCTTTGTTATCTCAAAAGTATGGCCTGTTTTTACCAACGAGGAACTGGAATGTCAGAAGGGCAGAGGAGTTTCCCCAGGGTGCGCACTGAGATTCTCAGGTGCGTCCTCAAAGCCCATGTGTTGCTCTCAGTGTCTCTCATCCCCATAACACAATGGTTTCCACATACAGCGGTTTTCACTAGTGGACCAGCTCTGGAACAAGCAGGCCTGGCACATGGGCTCCTCCCATAGCACAGCACCTTGCATGCTCCTAGCACTTCTACAGCCTTAGTCCCTCCAAGGTGCTAGTATCCTCCACACCACAGGTCCCCATAGAGCAGTAGCCTTCCATGTCACCACAACTGTCCACAGCATCGACACTGCTCCTGGCATCAACACCCTCCCTAGTGCCAGACCCTTCCCTAGTGCCAGTGCCATTCTTAGCACCAGTGTGGGCCACAGCAACAGGGCTGTCCTTAGACCAGCAACGTCAATAGTGCCAGCATCCTCACTGACACAATCATAATCACAACACCTGTTTCTTCCTCAAGATCACTACCCTTGGTACCAGGACTTCCTGTAACAATGGTACCTTCAAGGAGCTGCCATCTTCCAGAATCTTCCACAGCAGGAAACCCTTCAACTGCACCCGTTCCTCCATAATATCATATTCTCTGTGACCCCAGAAGCCTTGGGCAGCACAAGTGCCCTCCACATTGTCATCATTTCATAGCCAGAGCCCTGTTCACCACCAGGGTCTTCCTCCAGAACTCCAGTCCTTCCGAAAGGTCACTACCTCCTGAGCCACCAGCACCTTCCATAGGACCAGAGCCTCCCAGAGCATCGCAGCCTTCCATCTGTGACTCCCGTTCCTCAAACTTCCCACAGCACCAGCCCCTCCATAGTACCAACCCATCCACGCACCAGCACTTTCCACAGCAGCACCACAGCCATAACACCAGAACTTTCTAGAACAGTGGTTATCAACTTGCCGGGGGCTCACATATCAGATCTCCCACATACCGGATAGTTATATTATGATTCATAACAGTAGCAGAATTACAGTTATGAAGTAGCAATGGAATGATTTTATGGTTGGGGGGGCGGTCACCACAACATGAGGAACTGTTTTAAAGGGTCGCTGTGTTAGGAAGGTTGACAACTGTTCTTCTAAAATATTATTATACTCCGTATAAAGGCAGTCATAGCAGCTGCCCCAATTCCCAGGACCCAGGAAGGAAGGGTTTTTCTCATGTTAGCCTGTGGGCATTCTTCAAGCCTTTTGCAATGACTGCAAGAACCTTCTCAGATTTAGAAAAGCTGGGTGCACAGGGGATGGGGGTGAGCAGGCAGCAACTGTTTGTCAGTGCCAAGCTCTCTGAGGCTATCTGTAAATGCTGTGCCTCCCCCCGCCCAGCCCTGCTTCTCCAGATGAAGTCTCCATTCATAGCTCCAGATATATCAAAGAGTTGGCAAGGCCACCCCCTCCGCCCACCATGGCTTCTAGGGTCGGGACCTCTTCCCTGCCTCTTGCCTGCTTAGAAGGTATCCCTCAGGCCCAGACAGAGGAGCCCAATCCTCCTTTCCCAGGCAAAAATGAGTTTCAGGATTCTGCTCCCCCAGCAGCCTTGGTGGGTCCCCAAGCCCCAGTGAGCTTACTCATCGGCAGACCTCCCCTTCAGACTCTTCTTAATTACCTCACAGCCTCCTCCCCCTCCTCCGGCAGCTAGCAGATGCATCCTCTACAAAGGCCAGAGGAAGCTCTCTGAATAAAGCTGAAAACGAGGCTAATTAACACTTCAAGTTTTACATAAGCAAATGATAATTTGCTTCACCCCCTCCCCCCATTTTTTTTTTTTGTTCCAAAAGGCAGGGCTTGTCCCCACCTACACCTGACAGTCAGTGTGCACAAAGGGCTGCTGGGGAACGCAAACCACTTCTTCCCGTACAACCTGCCAGGGTCAACTGAACCAAGCGGTGAGAAGCCTTGCACAGGCCTGAGCCCCATAGAGTCACCCCTGGTCATTTTTTTAGCTGACTCATTTCTGCTCTATCTGGCAATAATCAACTACAGGCAGCAGGGCTGGAAAGGCTAGGTGTGCCCGGCTCTGACACTGGCTTTCTCTGACACAGGTTAACTGGGTCAGCGGGTTGAGTCACAGTTCCCCTATGATTAATGGGGTCTATACCAGTCTCTCCTGATCCACAGGGGACTCCCAGGACACCTGTGTAATCCCCCCTCATGTGTGTGTGTGTGTGTGTGTGTATGTGTGTGTGTGTGTGTGTGTGTGTGTGTGAGAGAGAGAGAGAGAGAGAGAGAGAGAGAGGGAGAGGTGGGGGGAGAGAATGTTGATGTGTGTGTGTGTGTGTGTGTGTGTGTGTGTGTGTGTGTGTGTGTGTGAAGGAGACACTGAGATTGTGTGTACGTTGGTGTGTGTGTGTGTGTGTGTGTGTGTGTGTCTGTCTGTCTGTCTGTCTGTCTGCCTGCGTGCGTGCGTGTGCATGTGCACGCCAAGGCCAGCATGTGGACGTCAGGGGAGGTGACTCTATGGAGGTGACTCTCCTCTATGTGGGTTCTAAGAGTCAAACTGAGGTCTCCATACTTAGGTCATCTGCTGAGCCACCTTGCCAGCCTGAAAAAGCAAACCTTAAGAATTTGTAAAATAGTCTATTATAGAGAAACAGTTTTATTTATGTAACCAAGAGAAAGGTTGGAAGTCTACCCTTGTCTAATTCTTTGATTTTCTATATAACGCTACTGTTGGTGTTCTTATGTGTGACCCTTGACGTTTTGCTGTGAACTCCACTGCTGGGACAAGTCAACCTTACCCCAGGGCCTGATATGCCCACCTCATTCCCATGATGCCTTGCTTTCCCCCTCAGACCTCTGTGCTCATTCCTGAAGGTGGCTGCACACAACAGGAGCCAGTCCCAGGCTCACTAGGTCCACATTGCACAATGAAAGATGTGGTAAGATGGCAGCAAATGACCAGTCCCTGCCTTCTCAGGAGAGCCAGCATCCAAGCTCACACCCACAATGCAGAAAAAGACTATCAAGGGCAGAAGGACACCTACTCCAGTCCCCAGATAACCAAGGGCAGTGCTTACTTTGAGCCCGTTGGGTCTGGTTTTCTCGCTGTCCACTCACTAGCCTTGTCTGGGCCACTGTTGATTTTTGTTTGGACAATTACAGGAGCCCAACAGTCTCCCACTTAGCCTCTTGCCTGCCACACATCATTATGTACAAGATGATGCAATTTTTCTAAAGCCCGAATTCAGTCAGACTCTCCTTGAAGTCTTCAGAGGCTTCCTATAGCTTTCAACATACAGCCTGAGATTCATCCGCACAACCCGCAAGATGTGATCCCGTCTGCATCCTGTCCACTTGTCCTGACTCCGTTGTTTTCTCCAGGACCTTTCCCTGGAGCACAGCCTCACAGCTCCTGTTCCTATTGGTGCCAGCATTCCTACAGCCTCACAGCTCCTGTTCCTATTGGTGCCAGCATTCCTACAGCCCCAGGCCTTTGTTCCTATTGGTGCCAGCATTCCTACAGCCCCAGGCCTTTGTTCCTATTGGTGCCAGCATTCCTACAGCCCCAGGCCTTTGTTCCTATTGGTGCCAGCATTCCTACAGCCCCAGGGCTTTGTTCCTATTGGTGCCAGCATTCCTACAGCCCCAGGGCTTTGCTCCTATTGGTGCCAGCATTCCTACAGCCCCAGGGCTTTGTTCCTATTGGTGCCAGCATTCCTACAGCCCCAGGGCTTTGTTCCTATTGGTGCCAGCATTCCTACAGCCCCAGGGCTTTGCTCCTATTGGTGCCAGCATTCCTACAGCCCCAGGGCTTTGCTCCTATTGGTGCCAGCATTCCTACAACCTCAGGGTCTTTGAGCAAGCTCTGCTCTCTCAGTCCCCAGCACCCTTGTGCCTGCTGAATGCTGGCCTCCTCCTCTTGTCAGTTCCTGAGCGACTCCCCAGACGCTATCCTCAGCTCCTCCTTTCGTCCTTACACGGCGCGGTTTATTGCTCTAAAGTGACCTAAACTGCCCCCTCAAAACCCAAAAGAGCAATGGCTTGTCCCTGTCATCTTCTCCTGCTCTCTGCTTTCTGTGTGTTATAGCCGAAGCTGCTGACTAAAATTAGTGTTTCTTCGTATGTTCCTGTCACATCTCCTGAAGAGTGTGGAGGAAATGCAGGAAGAAAGGGTCAGGGAAGGAATGAGGAGCTGTGGCCTCTCTTTATCAATTATCAAATCTGTCAGAACCTGAAAGCCTGGGTATGACGCTTGTCCTGTGATGAACCTCAGCGGTGAAGCCGATGTGACTCCCAGGACCACTCCTGAAATAGGCTGTACCACTTTCTTACTCCACAGTGTCCCTGGGCCACCAGCAAGTGCCACCTTTTCCCCCTTCTTGTCACCCTGCCAAGGAACTGACCGTAAATTCGGCGATCTTCGGCACCCGGAACTTCCCTTTGTTCCTCTGTTCCGGCTGGTACTCTGTTCTTGTCTTCACGATCACCTGCAAGGTTGACAAGTGTTAGCAGAGACCAGCGCTCCTCCCTTTCCTGTAGCCTAGGACTTGCTCTCCATCTCACGGATGGATGAGTCTGTGAGTGCTCCAACACACAGGAGAACATTCAAATGACCCACAGTACTCCCCCACCCCAGTGGGCATCTCTCTCCAGATGTTTGCAGGTGTTATGGGTATTGCTGCCTGTAATGTATATCCTGCTTTGCTAAAGGGGAGTCATACCTCACCGGGTTTATAGACGACCTTTGCCAGGCAGTGCTGTGTTCTTTTCTGATTTTCCACTTTCCAATGTAAACAAGTGTGTGTGTGTGTGTGTGTGTGTGTGTGTGTGTGTGTAATCAGAGCCAAATGTCTGCCCAACAAGCACTCTACTGCCGAGTAACACTCTTCATCCTTTCATTTTTTTCCTTCATCCTGACTAAGCGTGTTCTTTGACGATTTCACAAATGTACGCAGCATATTCTGTTTATTAGGACCTCCTCCCTCCCGCATGAATTTCCTCCCACTCCTGCCACGCCTCACGGTCATGTCTTTTTGTTTTGTCACCCACTTATTTTAACCAGGGCCTTTTGTGTGGCCGTTGGAGTCAGGATTCAGGATTGGATTCAGGGTCTGATCCACAACTGAAGATGTTGACCGTCCAGTCTCTAGAACCCATCAGTAGCCAACAGTTCAGCAGGGAGGGGTACGGCGCACCGTGAGACCCTCCTCCCTCTGTGATTGGCTGTCGACAGGCCCAGGGCAGGTTTGCCGCAGCTGCTGTGGACTCGGGTTTGGAAAGGCTTTGCCAGGCCCTGAATGCAACATTCTTCCTTTGCTGTAGTGTGCTTCAAAGTCTATGTACACTGCAACTCATCTTTAAAATTTTTTTTAAAAATTATGTTTATTTGGGAAAAGCATGTACCTGCAGTGATATTTGTGTGGTTGTCAGAGGACAACTAGCGCCAGTCAGCGCTCTCCTTCTACCCACGTAAGTTCTGTGGACGCAGCCTGGTTTTGTCAGCAGATGCCATGACCTGCTGAGCCATCTCACCCGCTCTACAGTTAATTTTTTCATGAAAGTTATTATTTTTTGACTTGTACACAGAGACACTACACTCACTATATCGTATCCTTCTAATACTGATACAAGATAGGAATTGCTTTGTTTTATAAATGTGCAATCTGTAGGTAGAAGGTTACCGACTTGCCCAAGCCTACAAAGATACTGCCCTCTATTGATGTTGGCATTTTCCCCAAGGTTCAGCTGGCTCTGGAGTTAGTTGCTAAACGTTTAGGCCATTTTTATAGTTATGGTTAATAACCAACTGCTTAATCCTTTGCACATACTCTTAACTGTAATAGGATTTGGGGATTTGCACAAGGAAAAATGGAGGCCTTTGCTGAGGCTACTGCACCGTCTCATTTCACCAGAGTCAGATTATTTTAGCAGCATATTTTTACCAAGTTGTGCGCCTCACCTCACAAGGCGTTCAAGGACCTCCACCCCACTTCGTGGGCTGAGTAGGAGGGGGAGAAACAACCTGAAGAATAAATTGTAATTATTGCCAAGTGTTATGGGACTGAGAACAACATGGAAACTCAACTGAGCTGCAAGGTCTCACAGGAGGATAGAGACCCTGGCCGTCCACATACTTCCCCTATCTCATACTAAACAGAGCACCTAATACCCCCACAGGGGACTGTTTCCCTGTTACCCTCACAGGGGACTGTTTCCCTGTTACCCTCACAGGGGACTGTTTCCGGTGCCGCCCCACAGGCTCAAAGCACTGAGCTTCATGCTGCTCCTGATACCAGCCTGTGTCCAGTAACTTCCTATGCGAGCTGTCCTGTTCTGCCTGGGGCATGTGGTAAGGGTTCTCTTTTTGTGTTCTTTTTACAGACTGTCCAACAGAGGCCCTCCCATGACTGAATAATGTCATAAAACCCTAGAGAAAGTGGAAAAGACCATCTACTGGCCTTGACAAGCAACCCTGACATGCTGTGATACGGCCATGCATCTAGGACAGGAAGGCAAGGCAAGACTGACAGCCAACAAGAAAACGAGAACGCCAGTCCTGTGAGCCCAAGGAACATTAGTCATCCAACAACTCAAACGAGCTTGGACGAGGATCCAGCGATAGAAGGGAACACAGGCCAGCTACCACTGGACTCGGACCCTCAACACAAGACTCAACTAACTCTGCTAAGACTGGCTCACACAAACTCTGAGGTAATACACTTGCTCAAGGCAGCAGCAGGAACCCAGTCTTCTTCATCACATGCCCTGACCTGCTCCTCACCTCTTGCCTTAGTCTTATCCCGTCTACACCATGGCTATCAGCCCGGATTCTAGGTCTTTTTCCTCACCCGCCAGGAGAAGGGGCATTTGCTTCTGAGTTCTTCTTGCTACCCGTCTACTTTAGAAACACCCTTCCCGGCTCTCCTGACAAAGCTTAAAGCCCTCCTCATCCTTTGGTGTACATTCGAAAGGACTGGCATGTTTGACGTTGCTTCTCCAGTATCTCTTTTCTTCTGTACTGGCTGGTTTTGTGTGTCAGCCTGACACAAGCTTGAGTCATCAGAGAGGAAGGAGCCTCAGTTGAGGAAGGGCGTCCATGAGATCCAGCAGTAAGACATTTTCTTAATTAGTTATCAGTGGGGGAGGGCCCAGTCCATTGTAGATGGTGCCATCCCTGGGCTGATGGTCCTGGGTTCTCTAAGAGAGAGGCTGAGCAAGCCATGTGACACAAGGCAGTAAGCAACACCCCCTCCACGGCCACTGCATCAGCTCCCACCTGTAGGTTCCTGCCCTACAGGTGAGCCCCGCACACAGCATGAGTTCCTGTCCTGACTTCCTGTGGCGATGAACAGCAATGTGGAAGCGTAAGCCGAATAAACCCTTTCCTCCACAACTTGCTTTTTGGTCATGGTGTTTTATCACCGTAATAGGAACCCTAACTGAGATACTCCCTGAGTCCAAAGGCCCCTGGAGTTCCTGTCAGGAGCTTACCCTGGCCCCACTTACGATCTGGTGGGATCTTCCCCTCCATTAATGACCATGGAGGTCTCTAGTTAGATCCAGCCAACCAGGGAACACTATCTTGATGTCAGATGTCACTCGGTTTGGATAAGTTAGATGTGAGGCAGCACTGTGTCTGTGGGAAGAAGCCCTTTGGTCTCCTGAGGTGGCATCTTCCCTTGCATGGTGAGGCAGGGACATAAGTTCTAGCACTGAGGGAGCAATTGTCGCTACTCCAAAAATATCCAGGATGAGAACAAAGGCATTGCATGAAGAAGTATGCGGCCAAGAGACACCCAGAGAGTGGAGACAGGCCTGAGAGCATCCTATCCCCTGGACCACACCTTGTCCAAAGCTGGACCCGTGCTGAACTCTGTGGGTTATTGGGGAGGGAAAGCCCCTTTTAGGCTCTAATCCAATTTGGTGTGGGTTTCCTACTCTTTGAGGCTAAAAGTTTTGCATCTGATACAAATGCATTCCAAGAAAACCCACAAAAACCGAAACAAGGCTTCTTAGACTTCCCCGAGTTGAGCAAACGCTGAGGCGGGATACCTGAGCCAAGGTTTCCTGCATCAGCGTCAAGTCAGCTGAAAAAGCGTAACAGACCCACTCGAAGAGGCAACCAAGACAGCCCAGAGGAGACTCTTCACCGTGGCTCCAAACTAGGGGCAAGCCAAACATCTGCCAACGGGCGGATAGGTGCCCTGCCGCTTGTTAAAATGGGAGCGCTGCAGGGCGTCATCACAGTCCACAGTGAGCCCTGCAGATATCACGTTAAACACAAGAAATCAGACCCCAGTAGGCTCTTTAGACACGGTGGGACTCCACTAATGTCTTCAAATAAGTGTAGACCTAACATGTAATTAACTCAACACTGTAGAAGATATTTATTTTAAATATGCATATTTCTCACTCGGAGAAGCTGGGTTGGAGCAGCGACGGGGGCCAAAGCCCTTTCATCAGCATCTTGAATGCTGACAAGATGCTTCTCCAGGTGTCCTGGGTAATTTTTCTAAAGAAAAAAAAATTTTTTTTTTTAGCTTCAGGCACAGGCCAAGGGACAGCCAGGTGCCTCTGCCTGGCATGTGAGCACCCCTCATATTCTTTTTTTTAAGGCACGTGTTCTCCAAGGCTGCTGGAAAGTATTTCAAAATGAACTCAAGGGGGGGGGGATTGCCTTAGAGCCCCCCAGTCCATCTCCGACAGCTGGGCCTTTCTGCTGGGAGGAAGTGACAAGTGTGCTGCCTTCATCCTGGGCTCCGGGCGCTCTTCAGTTTGCCATGCTTCCTCTTAGGACCCACCAGCATCCCCTGGGCATGGAAACTGAGCTTGGATGTTTGCATTTTCCTCTTTTCCAGGCTAGATCTCTCGGCTGGGCTGGAACTGCAGCCAGCGTCTGGAGCGTGGAGAAACCATGCAGCAGAGTGCCCTGTTGCTAAGCCAGGCCTTGCAGGAGGCTACACGGGCTGTATGCGTTTCTGACTTCGGATGTCGCCCTACCAGATGGTCTATTTTGGAAGCAGTCCTATTAAGTGCACAGGCCTGCTGTCCCCCTTCTCCCTGCCCAGAGGCTGGGCTCCTGCTTCTCTTCCCCTGCATTTGGTCAGCCCTCCTTAGCCTCAGCCTCTGGCCTACTCGCGCTAGGATGACTCTGAGATTTTACAAAGCAAGGTCTTGGCCATGCTCAGTCCTGGCATATGCTCGGACCCACTCAGTCTGCGCATGCTCACTCACATCACCATGCCTAGGGCGCCTTTCATTCTTCCCACTTCACGGAGACTCACTCAGCCGACTGGATGCCTTCCCTGGGGGTGGGGGTGGGGGTGAGGGCACGCCCACATTTACCATGGCAACGCTCAAGCTGAAGGCCTCTGACTCACCTTTCCCAACTATGCTGCACTTGTCTGTGTGAGTGTGAGTCTATAGCTTTCCCAGCTATGCTGCACTTTCATGCCTATAAAATCCGGGCTTGGAAAAAAAATCACATTATTCATACTGTGCCGGCTAGATTTTATGTCAGTTCCACACAAGCTAGACTCATTTGGGAAGAGAGAACTTAGGTGGGGGGGGGGGGGGGCGGAAGAGGCTCACCCTGCATGGTGCCACCCCGAAGCATGTGGTCCTAGTGCTATAAGAAAAGAGGATGTGCAAGCCTTGGAGAGCAGGTCAGATGTCAGCTCTCATCCATGGCCTCTGTGTCAGCTCCTGCCTTGGCTCCCTGCGTGAAGTCCCTGGATAACGTGCTATAAGCCTTCTCCTGCCCAAGCTGCTTTGCGTCACAGTGCTTCATCTCAGCAATGGGAAGTCTAACCAAGACAATACCGTTGCTTATTTCAAATAAAGTGAAGGGCTCTCTCAGGACCCATTTCCTGCCTTCCATTTCCAAATCCATCCCAGCAGTCCACCCGTTCTAGCTGCTATCTGTCCAAAACATCCTCAAATTAACCCGTTCATCTAGCCACACTTCCTGGCACCTCCTTTACCTCTCCTTTAATTTGGCTCTAGACATGTTTTTTGCTTCTGTTCCTGCCTCCATAGACCGAAGGAAAAGATCTTTCTAGATGAAGGGAGGAGCATGTACCAGCAAACACTGGGGAGACATCCAGGAGGCTGACAACCTGGAAGGACAGAGGTAGGCTTCTCTGAGTGGCCAGAGAACAGGGCCACAAGGAGAGTGACGGAGATGAAGTTGGAGGGACAGGCAGAGGCTGAAAAGGTCACTGTAAGCACCCTAGAGAGACTTGGACAAGGAGCTGAGCCACTGCGGGGAAGCTGCGGTGGGGGCAGGGCAGGACTCAGGCTGCTGCCAGGAGGAGCACTGTGCTGTGCAGAAACAGTCCCCTGTGGGTGGGGGTCAGGGGCAGGGGGAGGGGGAAGGAAGACAGAGGGGGGAGGGAGGGAGAGGGGAGAGAGGAGGGAGAAAGAGAGAGAGAGAGAGAGAGAGAGAGAGAGAGAGAGGGAGAGAGAGAGAGAGAGAGAGAGGTTTTGCAGAGAAAGGCACTATTGTGGATTATGCCTTCCCCCCTTTAAAAAAAAAACAGAGCAAGACAGAGCCCTGAAAGCCTTGAGTTGATTTGTGAAAGAAATGGGGTGAAAGGGGGTGGTGGAGAGGAATGAAAATAAAAATCCTTTCTAGTTTTTTAATTATTAAAAGTAGGATTTATAGACATTTAAAAATTGAGGCCCCAGGTTTTCAAATATTGTGGGTGTGAGGAAAGTCACTTTTTACCCCTCCTATTTACACACTGGTCCCCCACTGTCCTTTCAAGTTGCTAATGTGAGGAATACAATTTAATATAACTGACATTGAGAAAGTGGGGTAAATTATTCATTCTCAAAGGATGATGCCCTGTCCCCCCCCTCCCCCACCTGCTTCTATCTCTCTGCTCCACCACGTCACCGGCAAGGCCAGACCCTGTATGGCGGTTCAGATGGCTCAAAGTGCAGATCATAAAAATTTAAAACACTACTCCCCTGGATTATCAATAATGAAGAGGTTCCCACATGGTGAGCCCCAGAATTGGCACGAACAATAAACGAAAGTGCATAAGTGCTGACAAGGAGCGAGTTTGTTTTTGAGTCCGGCACACATAAGCCAAAAATAGACCTTCGCTGTAGACACGGTTCATCCCTGCAACAGGGTGAGGGGATGCGGGCAAATCAGGTAGTGACACCACCAAGGAGGGCTGCTTTTGTTTTTCCTCCCTCCCTCCCTCCCTCCCTCCCTCCCTCCCTTCTTTTCTCTCTTTTTGCATTCATTAGCTTGCTTACTTGCTTGTGTGTTTGTCAAGACAGGGTTCCCTGTGTAGAGCAGGCTGGCCTCGACTTCTGAGACCCACCTGCTTCTGACTCCCAAGTGCTGAGTGTGCGCCACCACTGTGCTGCAGCTGTTTTAATTTTCATCTTTCTTTACGCTCCTTGAGGTTCCCCAATAAAGTCACTGCTAGTCTTCCTATGCTCCAATTTAGGAATTTTCACGCAAATCCATGACCTGGCTGAGCCAATGAGCAAACAGCGCCATCATGCTCTTTCCTGTCAATCACCACCTTTTTGGGGCGGCACTACACTAGGCGCTCTGCGTTTCACTAACGCCTCTGGTGCTGAGCCTCGGCTTTCCCATGAACGCTGGTGTAGGTGAGCATCTGCACTTGATGGAATACATTGAGGCCCAGAGAAGACTGAGACCACAATCCTCACTAGTCGCCAGGAGGTGGTGCTGAATCAAGTCATGTGCCACCTCACACATTCTGGTCCTGAGGACAGTGGATGCCGCAGGGCCCCACAAACTGCCAGAGCGGAGGACAAAGGAAGGGGCCTCTGGTCCTGATGGGGGAGGAGTTCTCCCTGTTTGCTGTCTCAGCTCCTCATTTCACACTTTCCAGCTAGATTAGATCTTCCCCAGAGATCCTGAAAGTTGGACCAGTTGCCTGTGCCCAGAGATCTAGTGGCAGCCTACTCAGCGCCATCAATTTTACACTGGGATATCGGCGTCGAGAGAAGGGAGGCTTTTGGCTCACAGCACACAGAAAGATGAGTCAAACCCGAATGCTAATATGAAGCTGCCACACAGCTCTGGGTGCTTTCCAGGGCTCTTTTCTTTGCCAGGCCTTTGCTTTCTTAGAGACAACATATAAATCAAGTGTGAAAAAAAAAAAATCAAATGTGGCCAGCGCCGCTTCCATACAGCGCCTTAGCGCTCAGCTCAACAACCCGCCACAGGGACTCACCCGAGGGGAAGAGCAAATCGTATCAGCTCACCCACGCGCCTTCACCTTTGGTGAAACGGAAGTGACTTTTTAAAACAGAAGTGTTGGTATGTGTTCATGGTAACAAAACTAAAGATTACAGACTTAAGTCTTCAAGTGACCCCCAACACCCCACTCTCATGTCTTAAGCATTTAGTGATCAAAGCGCACACTTGCTGTCTGTCCTCCAAGATCATCCAGGGGGAAGGTTTTCATCTCTTATGGCTAAGTAATATTTCATCGAGTGTATCTTATTATATGATGGATAAGCGTATCAAAACATCATACTTCGGGGCCTTAAGAGCACCTACTGCTCTTAGAGGACCAGTGTTTGCTCTCCAGCACCCACACTAGGTGGCTCATGATGTCTGTAACTCCAGCTCCAGGGGAGCCAATGTCTTGTTCCGGCCTTGGAGAACATGGCACTCATGTGTGCACGCCCACACATATAATTTTTAAAAAATCACATTTTTTTTTGCCCCAGAAATACATTCGCTTTTCGAGTACCAATAAAACACAAAAAAGAGAAACTTAGAACTTACATTGTTTTTATATGTGAGCCCACAGGTCATCGCCTCTTTCCCCTTGAACATCTCTGCCTCATCCTCACAATAGCTGCTCAGAGTTTCCCATTTTACATCAGTGTTCACTTAAAAAGCCCTTTGTCCTCAGTAGTCTAAATCCGCACCACTTTTTGGTAGTATCTATAGGGCATTTTGTATAGCTGGGGGAAAAAAAATGCCTGTAGGATACATTCCTACTGAGAAGAAGCAAAAAGTCAGGTGACACATCCAGTTTACTTTTATAACAATGTCAGATGACTGCTGGAGGGCTGCATTAAGTTATGCAGCCAACAAGGATGTGCGAGGAGCCGGAGGAAGAACTCTGACAGGAACGGGGTGGGGGAGCTAGAGAATTATATGTGACCTGGAGGCAGAGGGGTGGGGAGCTGGAGAGGCGGTTCCGTGTTTAGAAGCACGGGCTGCTCTTCAGAGGACCTGGGTTTGGTTCTCAGCACCGGCATGGTGCCACCTCACAACTGTCTCCAGCACCCTTCTCTGGTCTCCATGGGCACCAGGCACACCATGGTGCACCAGAAATACATGCAGGCAAAGGAAGCACACACATAAGATTAAAACGTAAAAAAGCAGAAGAGACGGGCTATAGAGGGAGGCAGGGAGTTAGCACAGGAGGGAGCCTGTAGGGGGAGCACGGTAAGGGAAGGACAGAATATGACACGTACATATGAAGGTGTCATGGGGGAGACCCTTCCCGCGATCTGCTAACTCAAGAAGAATGAAAAGACAAAATAAAAACACTCAATTTAACATTCAAAAAAGCACACATTGAAATTATGTTTCCCCCCAAACTACCAACATAAGCATTATCAATTATTTTTTTTTGTGTGTGGGGAAGCTCAGCTGTCTCTGGGGAGCCTCTCTGTAGAGCAGGCCTGGGTAGGCTGTCCTGTGGGTGCGGGTGGAGCTGCTCCCAGGAGAGAGACTGACATTTCTCAAAGCCCATGGCTCAAGGAGGGAAGGAAGGTAGGAAGGTAGGGGGCCAAGGCACACAGCCTCACGACAGGTGATCTGCCTGCTGCGCAGGGGCCTTCCAGCTCTGCCCTGTGTGCGTCTGGCCCTCACTCTAGAAGTTTGTCACTCTCACGTGTTCCTCTTTTACAGTTTTCTTCTACAACACACCACGTTGGGTGACACATTCCAAGTGTCAGGGAAAGGAAGGGGACTGGCTCATTGAGCTCTCTCTGTGTCATGCCCGAGTGAGGCCCATTAGACATTTTCCACATTTCCTGTTAGGTGGCTACTAAGCCCACCTTCCGGTTCTAACAGCACAAAGCCTGGAGAGGCGGAACAACCTGCCTGAAGCCTCTGAGCAGATAAGCAGCTTGGCAAAGGTCTGACCCCAGCTCCCTAGGATTATAAAATGCATTGCTCTGCCATGAGTTTCATACTCTCACGACTCTGAAGCACTTCAGACATCAATAATTGATCTCAGAATCTCTCCATTCCGCTCCTCCTAAATGTAGGTGAGCCGTCCATCCCCAAGATTCATGAAGACTTAACAATTAGGAGCATGTTAAAGGGCTCAGCAAGCAGGTGATTGGCCAGGGGCTTTGCTGAGGTGGGCGTGTGTGGCCTGCTTTCTGCAGCCCTGCCATGCACCTGCTGGCCTCTCCAGGATACCTACGTGCAGAGTTCAGCGGCAGTTTTCTTTGGGTGAGTACTGAGACAGTAAGGCTATTCCCTTAACTCACTTCTGCATTTGCCAAGTGGGAGTCACGGGTAGAAACCCCACAGAAGTATCCAGAGCACCTGTTTCTTTGTAGTGAGAAGGCCCCAGAAGTAGAATTGGATGTCCCAACTGTCTTAGTTACTTTTCTATCACTGTGAAGAGACACCATGACCAAGGCAACTGATGGAAGAGAGAATTAATTGGGGCTTACAATTTCAGAGGGTGAGTCCATGATTTTCATGTTGGGGAGTGTGTGAGTAGGTAGGCAGGCATGGTGCTGGAACAGTAGCTAAGAGCTTAATCTTCACCCATAAGTGGGAAGCAGAAAGTGAGCTACCAGGGAAGGGCTTAGGCTTTTGAAGCCTCAAAGCCCCGCCCCCATGACACTCTGCCTCCAACAAGGCCACACCTCCTAATCCTTCCCAAACAGTTTCATCAACTGGGTGCCAACTGTTCAAATATATGAGCCTATGGGGGCCATTCTTATTCAAACACCATGCCAACTTTTCAGGAGACCTCTCCCACAACCTGGAAGACACTTGCCTGCTTGGTTTTGAGTCTATTTCCCCACGCATCTGGTGAAGAAATGAAATCCATTTTTCAAAACACAGTAGAGAGCATCTTATTACAAATTTTCTCCTTCCTGCTGTGTGGCAGGACTAAGGCTGTTCACACAGAGCCAGTGACCTCAGGCCAAGTGGACAAATGGAAACAAGACAAAGTAAATCCTCCTGAAGCCACCTTGGCACCAGGTCTTGGCGAGAATCCACCTAGCTACTATTCTCACGGTGCCGGTCCCGACAGCACCGTTGCTTCGTACCACGGCCGTGACTTCTAGTCAGGCTCCTCCTCTGCTCTTTCTCTCTTCTCCCTGTACCTGGAGGGAACCTGGCCACCTCTACTGGCGGTAACTGGTCCAGTGTTCCCTAGAAGAAGGAATGGAAGTGAAGAGGAGATGTCCTAGGAGCCATCATGAGGCTGAGCCTGTCCATTGTCCTTAAAGTGGCCCACAGCCTCCAGCATCAACTTCACAGAATGGGGCTCTATATTCCATAGTCTTCCTGAACTGAGTCCCCTCCTTCTTAAACGGGTCCACTTGACGCTTGCCTCCTCATCCTCTCCTCCTAAGTTTCCCCATCTCCTAGCCTCACCAACTTGCTCACCTCCTAGTCCTTGCCTCCTGAATCTGCCCATCTCCTAGCATCTCCACCAACCTGCCCTGTCTTTTCAAAGCTGTGTATACTTAACCGAGCACAGGATTTTTCTGGGTGGGTGAGTGGGTGAGTGGGCACCTTCCAGTAGGATTGTTATAACCATAGCTGTACTTGATGGTAGTCAGGGAAGGTGTCTGATGGTCCTCCTGTTGGAACCTGGAAGATGAATATTGTCCCATCAAACCAGCACAGCTAACAAGGACATGCTGAGGGACAAGTAGAGCCGTTCCTTGGAAAGCATGGACACTGTAGGGGAATGCTGGGGTGCCAGGTATACTAGGCTTCCAAGCCCGGGGCTCTGTTCCTTGTCTGCGATGTCTAGATATGTCCCTCCGTGGACCCGAGCCTTGATTTCTGTGTGTGCTCAGTCGGCATTTGTGGTGAAATAGTTCATTTGGAGGGCAGATGGGAGGAATCAGGGGCACTACAGTGCATAGGGCAGCATTCCTGGCCTCTGTCACTAGACACCAGCAGAGTCACCCTTCCAGCTATAGATGGCAAAGATGTCTTCAGACACTGCCAAATGTCTACACAGGAGGCAGAGTAACCTCTCTACGGAGTTGCTGTTCATGGAGGGGTGGTTTCCGGGGAACAAAGTAGGAATTCAAGAAAGGAAAATTATATAACAAGAGACCTGGGATGTGAAGGTAAGAGATTGAGGGTGATGTCCATGGGGAAGAGATAGGTTACCTACTCTGAGAAAATGTCTTAGGAGCAGTGTAGAGCCTTGGGTAGAATGCAAGAGCTACAGATGACAGAACTATGAGGCCAGGCCACCGTCTCCTGAGGCAGCCACCAACCTGTGCGGCACTGGTCAGGGACAGAACACCGAAGGCCATGATGTTATCTTCCGGGAACCACCCCAGGGCCCCATCTAGAGTGGAGTTGAAGGCTCACTACCATGGCTTGGATAGAGTCTGAGTGTCTCCCAAAGGACCATGCATTGGAACTGGGTCTTCAGGATCTGCTGAGAGGTATGGAACTCTTAAGAGGCAGCGTCTAATGAAAGATAGTGAGGCCATGGCGGGGGGGGGGGGGCGGGGGCGGCGGGCAGTGCCCTCAGAAGGAATGAATGTGGTTCTGCTGGGTGTCCAGCTAATTCCTCAGAAAGCCAAGTAAGTCTCTTGCTTTCTGTCTCACCATATGATTGGGCTCTCCCTCTTCCACATGCTCCCAGCATGATGCCCCTGCCATGTTCTTGACCCAGCCGCGGCTGGCACTGTGCATTCTGGACCTCCAGTCTCAGTTCTTTTCGTTACAAAGCATCCAGCCCCAGGTTTCTGTTTAACAACAGGAATAAGCAAGAATCTGGCATGGATGAAGGAGGGGCCCACAAAGCCCCGCCCACAGCTGAGTGGTATTGGCAGTGGGCAGCTGCTAGGCAAGGAAGTAATTTTTTCTTTGTCAGTATGGCCACTAGGATTCCCTGTGTCTGAGGTGGATGATTTTACAGCTATGTGAATTTGGACCCTGTGGGCTATTTTAAAAAAGAAAAAGAGGACTGAAGTTTGGCCTAGCAGGAGTTAGAAGGGGTATATATGGCCAAAATACATTTCATAATACATGAAATTCTCAAGGGATAATTTTAAATATTTAGAAAAAAGAAAGAAAATAGACTAAGATGTTTGTCCTTCTCGTTAGGCCATCAAAGTGTTTTCTTTCATTCTTTTTGGTGTGTGTGTGTGTGTGTGCGCGCGCGCTTGCGCGAGTGAGCGTGCAAGTATGCCCGTGCACAAGCATGACCCTGCATGCACTTGGCATTTTAAAAAGCCCTTGGACGTGTTAATTACTCTGAAGCCACATCTGATTTTGTTCAGACAACCTGACTACGAGCTTCTTTGCTGCACAGGTGGGAAAACCAACACCCCCCCTCAGGACAAAGTCTGTGGGAGCACCCCAGGGAGTGTGCTGCGAGAGTCTGCAGGGACTCACTGCAGCTTTGGGGCATTAGCTATGAGAGAGCTGATAATTTTGGCTTTGGGATGACTTCCTGGTCCATCTGGGCTGGCTGCTCAGTAAGAGAAGCAGACTCTCAGAGGGAGTTAGGAAAGCAAAGGGAGAGAGGGCGTGCTACTCTCTAGGTAGCCTCTAATGACGTGGAAAGGGGCAGGGAGGTGGCCTCCCCACTGTCCCTTCCCATCACACACCTCTCAGATGGACCGCATGACAAGGTGTCTTCTTCACGGCCCAGGTTCAGGTCTGGACATTTCCTCTGAGTCTTCCCCTGCATTTGGACCACCCCCAAATTTGGCTTACAATGTGAGTTTGTAATCGCAGGCTCCCAGGTAGGCTACAGGTCTGAAGCAGAGTTGCTCAACTTTGGCCACACATGGGGGCGTCATTTGGGGAGACCGCATTTATGTTGATGGCTGGATCTCATGCCAGAGATTCTGACAGCATTGCTCTGCGTGGGCTTGGGTGACCTCAATAACAGGGGTTTCTAAATCTCTTGGTGTTTTCGCATATGAAGTAAAAAGAAAGAAAAGAAAAGAAAAGAAAAGAAAAGAAAAGAAAAGAAAAGCAACTGAGCGTGTCTGACGTGCCCGGGAGAGTTCTCAACAGCACCCCTTCACATTTCCTTAGCAGCAGTGGCGTGCTCAAAGCTCATTTTCAAGGCTTTATTAGTTTCTCGGGACAGCTCAGCAACTCTGTTTCTACCGCCCACCTTGACACATTCTTCTATCAAAAGCCTCTGCGCTTTCAAAACAAATGACTCAGCCCCAGCCAATCAGACGGCACCTTATCTCGATTTAGTTCCCTCTTCGTTGATTGGATGGAGCCAAGTGGTTAAGACACACAATGCCCTCCTGGAGATGCCAATGGGAAAAAAATCGAACAGATGAAATGATCCATCGTTCGGCCTCCAGCCTTGGGGACCGGACCCTTTACCTGCAGACTTCCTAAAGCCGCCGCCCTCCCCGGCAGACCTTACTCTCTCCTACCTGCGTCTGTGGGACCAACCCCTCTGCCATCTCCACTCTTTGCGTCCGGAGGTGCCATCAACCAGAGGCCGCTCTCCAACTTCATCTCTCCAGACACTCTCCTGCAGCCACCGCATCCCCAGGAGCATCCCACACTCTGCCTCACCGCTTTCAACCACTGCCTTAAGCACCCCCTTTCCCCTTCTCAAACCGGCAAAGCTTTTTACTCACCTTCAAAACTCCAGTTTGGATATTCTCCTCAGCAGCTGGTCTATCCTGCTCCACACCCCCCCCCCACTCCTATTCCGGGTCCCTCCCCATCCTTTGTGATGCATCCAGCATTTACCAGGATGCTCTGGTTCCTCTGAAGAAGGCTTTTGTAACCATGTGCTAATAGAGGTAATAGCAGGTAAACTGAGAACCGCTTCGCATCTATGCCAATCAATTTCCTAAACACCTCAAGAAAAAAAAATCAAGGCAGGCTTTTTTTTTTTCCTTCATTACCTTCTAGTGGCTTGTGTGTCTTCATCTGCCATGGTAAAATCTTAACAAGAAATCATTAATTTGCTTGCCTGTATATGTAGATACGGGCAAACATCGTTAAGTCTGCACTACCATAAGAAATATCTCATCTCTGGATAGAATATTTTTCCAAGGAAGACAGCCTATTTGGTGGTTGGGTGAACAGAAGGGTTTGAGGGGGGGGGAATTTTTTGCTGCTTGGGTTCCTGGGCTTGGGTAACCTGGGGGATGAGGGACGGAAGATCACCTATTACCTTCTCAGGAGCAGACAGCTGTAAATGGTTAACCTCCAAGGGCGTGATGAGGGGAACGGTCTGGAAGCCATCCTCCACGGAAGGCGGCTTGGCCCCTTTCTCTCCGGGGTTGCTGTTCGGCTTCACCATACTTCGGCTTTTTTTCCAGACCTAAGGCGAGCAGCGGGATTCTGGTTGGAATAGGATTGTGAGGAGCTGACAGGGGTCCCCAACAGCACAGCGGAACTCCAGCTGCGTTCAGTCTGGCCATAGCCATCGATCTCCCACTAGATTTTCTGACAGGCTTCCCATTGTCAGAGAAACTTCATCGGTCATCAGAATGCACTAACTGACCACCGAGGTCACCAACACACAAATTAGAGAGCAGTTAAAAAAATCTGACTTTCATTAAAAAAAAAAAAAAAAAAAAATAATATATATATATATATATATATATATATATATATATATATATATATATATATGCTTAAAAAATACCAAGACAGCACGGCTAATACAACCCTCAGGCCCCACTGGCAGGCTTGTTCTTAGCACAAAAGGAAACTCCATTATTCTGGGCCCCCTGCAGTAGGATGCATTTCACCTCACCACCCACATTGCTATTTTGCCTTTTCTTCGACAATCTCTAAAACACAATTAAATACACCAGTATCTCCCACAGTACCCTTTTTTACATAATATGTAGATTGTACATGCAATCCAGGTTTCTAAATCAGAAAGAGGCTGGCTTGAACCTGATGCTGTCATTCAGCCATGAAATACCTCCATTTCCTCAATAGCCAAGGGCTTCCCCCCACCCCCCCATGGAAAGTTAGCAGCCCCCATATTGCAAGAGCGCCAACTAAATAAACAAATCGCATTTATTTCTCTCCAGCTCCCTCTGAAGCCAAGGACTGCTTTCACCCCCACCCTCAAAAGCGCAGCACAACTGAATTTCTCCTGTCAATCCTGCTGGTGGGACATAATTAGACCGTACGGGCTGTGGTGGGGATGACAGGGTGGTAAGGGCTGGGAGCGAGCATGCTGGGGAGTGGTTACAACAAAAACAAATGCCTACTTACTGTGCAGCACTGGCGGGGGTCAGAGCAGAGTCAAGCCAATATGTAGAGGAGGAGGACGACCGGGAGTCCTCCCTCCTCAGCCTGGAGAGCGTGATGCTGAAAAAGCAGCCCTCGCGTGCCTGGATGCCGAGCTTCTGAGAGCAAGGCGCCGGCGCGCGCAGAGAAGATCTCGGCAGCTGCCAGCCTGCTCGCCTGCTCGCGCCTCCCACCGGGGACGGCTCCCACACCACCTGTCATCTGGCACCACCTGCTGTTTCTCATGCATGGCCACAGGCCCCGCATAGGACAAAAAATAGTCGAAGGGATTTTGGTTATTCCAAAAACCAATAAACTGGCTTTTAAAAATTATACAGTTATGTAAAATGCAATTCTTGAGTCTTTGGGGGAAACCAGAAAAACAGGCACTATGTTTTCTTTTTAAGGGAAAGGACTCAACCTCTTACTAAAGCTTCCCCAACATTATAAAGCAGAATGGCTCAAAACACCTGCTCTAGGGTTAGAAGAGAAAGCAAACTGGTGGATATTTTCCATTTCCCATGCAGCAACACTTTCCCGTCTCTTTCAAGCTACTGCCTTCTTTTATAAAATATGGTTCCTAACAGTGACTAGGAAACGGGTATTGCATGCAGTGTGGACACACCCGCCCGAAAAGCAGAGAGTCTGAAGCACTGCAGAGCCTTGAGCTGTTTCGCTCCCAACTGCCCCAGGACCGTCCAGGTCAGCTAAGGTCACCGAACTGGAAAGGACCAGAACAGGGATCTGAATCCCAACTCTCTGTCCCCAGAGTCCACATCTGGGACAAGACGTTAAGTGATCCCCCCCCCCCTCAAGTCAGATGCCCAGAGTGAGAAGGAGCGAAGAGACCGTGTCAGCCCTGCCAACCTGGCTGTGTGGATCTTGCACGGTTTGCAGCCATGCTCTGAGCCTCTGCTGCCCTGCCTTTGGTGGAGAGGAGCAACACTTCCGTTGCAGAATGACTCAAGTCCATTGCCAGTGTCTTTGCCCAACTGTGGCTCAAATCACTGCTCATCGCCAGCTGCTGTGCCCTTCGAGTGTTTCATGACCCATCTGTCCTGGTACTGAGCACCACCCTCATCACTTTAAATTAAAAAAGTATCTTGTCCTGTGTGCGAAAAGTCACCCTCGTTAGTGTTCGCATATTAAAAGGCATGGAAGAGTATGTGCCATCTGTGCTGTTTAGGAATGAAATGTGTGTGTATAAAGAGATTTCTGAGGCCATGAAGGCTGTCTCCCAGATATGAGAGGAAAGTATTCTAAGAAATATTGGTCTTCCTTCCCCTCCTTCTCAAAGCCCTAAGTGGCTGCCATGTTTAAGCACAGCACAAGGTCAGCACAAGATAGTCAACAACCATGTTTGTTTATGAATATGTTTAGCTGCTGCCCCACAAGACAAAGAATTCCCCTTGGTAGTTCATGACTGATTGACAAGGAAAAAAACATTCCAACACACTTTTCAAGCCAGAGGCCCCTAGAGCTTAGTAAGGTCCAGAAAAGGGCTTGTCTGGAGGCAAGGAGACATGCAGGCTTGGGGGTGTGTGAGGTTAAAAGCTAAGCTGCAAGGACAGACATCCATGCCTAGACTGGCATGTAGGATCCTTTCTTTGTTGGAGAATGAGGTGGAGGGGTTCCAAATGAAACAGCGTCATTCTGATATTTAAAAAACTGAGGGTAAAATAAATATTGTTTGGTGAGGTTTGCAATGTACGTGACATGTAAGACAACTATAGACCAGAGTGTGGAGGAAAGAAAACAAGATGGTGTCTGTGATTGCACAGACCACTTGATGTGGAAAAGCTTTGTGTCCAAGTAATCTGTGGAAATTTAAGTATATCTGTTGTAATCTTAGGACAGCCAAAAGAATACAAAGATGTGGTGTGTGTGTGTGTGTGTGTGTGTGTGTGTGTGTGTGTGTGTATGTGAAGAGAGGGGGGGCAGAGAAGAAGAAGAAGAAGAAGAAGAAGAAGAAGAAGAAGAAGAAGAAGAAGACAATGATGATCAAAATGCAAGGAAGAGATGCACTGCCCCCATCTCTTCCTTTGCCATCTGTGGTCAGTAGGTGAGCTGGCCCCAGGGGCATGAGAGTAGGATAGCCAGCATTGCCCCTTGACAGCTGCAGCACTGAGTGAGCTAACCGGTCCAGTGGTGGAGAACTCACCCTGGTGGTGTGGGTGTAGGAGAGCTGGTCCTGCCCCTTGCCAGAGCCAGCACTGAGTGAGCTATCTGGTCCAGTGCTGGAGAGCTCACCCTGGTGGTGTGGATGCAGGAGAGCTGGCAGGCTGACCAGCTCAGCTACCACTCAGGCCCAGACCCAAGGCTGTGATTTGGCCTACCCCAACATCCACTCCATCTGTGATTTGCTGGAGCATGTGAAGGAGCTGGTCCTGCAGATCCAAAGCTGCAGGATCTCCATGACAGAGGACAACAGCAGGATATCCCAGAGAAGCCCCAGTGAGGAACCAGTACTGATAGTGTAGCAGAAGCCAGAGGCTTCTGACCAGACCAACGACTCATTGCAACGAACATTTGCAAGTAAAGATGTGTGGACAAAAGGGTGTACTGTGTGACACACTCAACCTCCACGACGAGATTTTTGTTTTGTTGTTGTTGTTGTTGTTGTTGTTGTCGTCTGTTGGGAAGGAGGTTGCAAGGGTGGAGGGCAGATATGAAGGGATGGGGAAATGAATGAGATTGCAGTGCACCATGTGAAATTCACAAAGAATCAATAAAATGTTTTAAACGCAATAAAAATTAAAGTAGAACAAAGCAAAGTTCAAGTAAACAAAAAGAGTCAGAAAAATAGAAACAAAAAGTCGAGAGAACAGAGTAAAGTAATGAAATAGTATACTTATATCTAAACACACCAATACTCATTTTAAATGTAAATGCCATAAACTAATCAAACGTAGATTTGTCAAAAATGGAGGGAAAATATCAATGAACTGAGTCCTAGCAATAAAAAACATTGTCCAGCCCTCTCTGACTCTGATGCCTGCCTTTGGACCCCACTCCTCTAACTGGGCTGCCTTGTTTGAAGGTCCTTGGTGGGGAGAGGATGCTCCTAGTTCTGCAATGACTTAATGCGCCTGGGTGGCTTGGTACCTATGGGGGACCTCCCCCTGCTCTGAGGAAGAGGAGGGAGAATTGGGGGATGGGTGCGTGGGGGGGGGACTGTGAGGAGAGGAGGGGGACTTTGATCAGGATGTAAAGTGAAGAAATAAACAAATCATTTAAATCCTATTTGTCCCAAACAAACAGACAAACCCCAAACTATAGCCCAAACACAGACACATACCCAGGAGGTACCACACAGGGTTAGCCGGAACCAGCCACGTCCTCCAGGTCATTTGGGTGTGATCTCAGCAAGATCACAGTACAGACCTAAGATGAGATAAGGAAAGTCTGTCTGTCTGAGGCCTAAGGTCAACTTCCTGGGTGTTTCCAAACAAAACAAATGCTGGGCGAGACTGACTGTGCCAAATGCTAAGGAAACAGTTCGTTAGGAAGGCCCTGGACGCCAGCAACCATTCAGAGCCGAGCACATTCCCACCTTGACCCTGATTCTCGAAGCCTTCAAGGGACTATCCAGACTCAAGAGAAACAAACAAACAAACAAACAAACAAACAAAAAAGTGCAGAGTGCGGCAGCATGCTTGCTGTGAAGATCTGTGAGGTTGCCTGAGGGACACTGCTGGTCTCGGCTGCAGAAGAACCCTCTGCATGCCTGTAAGCTGCCCTGGGATTCCCTCTGCAGCCTGCAGCGGTGCTGAGCAGTGCTGCTATGCATTCTAGAGGACAGAGCTAGGTCTATAGAGTCCAAGGACAGCCAAGAATACATAGAAAAACCGTGTCTCAAAAAACAATCACAACAAAAGCAAAAACCAAACAAAACAACCACAACAAGACAAACAAACAAAAGCCTCACAAAACTACAAAAGGAAACAGTTCAATAAAAGATCATTTAACAATGGAAAAGAGAAAAGAAAAAGGGTTTTACAAAGACAGATGCAATGTGAAGATGCCGTGTGTGACAGTTCTTGCCTACCATCAATGTGGTTGGGTTGGGAAGCCCAGTGAGGGTACACCTCTGGGTGTGTTCATGGGGGGGGTCCTCCAGAGAAAACTAACTGCCTGAAGAAGACCCTCATTGGAAATAGGGGGGGGGGTCCCCATAAGCCATAGTCTCAGAATGAGTCAAAGTGGGAGAGAAAGCCAGCTATGGGGGCCAACCCCTCTCTCTGCTTCCCACAGCTGTCCACTATGTGACAGCAGCTGACCCCACAGACGGGCTTCCCTCCTTGCCCGGAAGGACTGCAACTCCAGACCCATGAGCCAAAGTCAAGCCTTCTTCCTTTTAGATGCGCCCATGAGGAAAGGAGCAAATATGTGATCCAACAGAAGCCTGAAGTAGCTGCACTAGTGCCAGATGCAGAAGACCCTGGGAAAAGAAAATGACGAGAGAGAGCAGGTGACTCATAAAGAAGGCGCAACAAGCTTAAATCTGTATGACCGGAAAATAAAGCTCCTTTCTACACTTTAAGAGAAAGGGGCTCAGTTACAACTGCAGACATCAGTACATTTGGAGTGAGTGAGTGAGTGAGTGAGGCAAACAGAGTCAGCAATGATGTGGTACAGGGTTCACTTTAAGACCACTAATGTATTGGATTGGAGAAGGAGAGGCTGTCTTGTGTATTTGCTAACAATATCCCTGCATTTACCTATTAGATGCCAGTAGTATCTTCCTCCAAGTTGTGTTGTCCAAAAAAAATTGCCTCTGGATATTGGCAAATAGGCCCCAGCGGAAGGCAGGAAACTGCCAGTTACTGGAAAACTAAAAGTGCCTGCCCCAAGCCAGTTCATGCTAGCACAGTAGTACCTGTCAATCCAGGAATTCCTAATTTCCCAGAGGTTGAGGAGTATAAATTAAACTTCATCTTGACACAGATGAACCACCTAGGAGATGTCATGGGAAAGTGTGACCACTCTGCCCCCCATACCACCATACGTTACACATCACACACACACACACACACACACACACACACACACACACACACACACACACACACACCACACATGCATTTTTGACTTGTCTTATCTGGCCAGTGATACCACGATATCAAACCAGAGAAAGACAGTATAATATAAGAATGTCACTGGACAATAAAGCCCAAAATGTAGGTGCTAAATCTTCAACAAAATTCTAGAAAAATTCAATTTAGCCGTGGGAAAAATTAACACTATATCATGAATAAGTAAGTGGGCTTTATGCTAGAAATACATCCGACTGAGAAAAGTAATTTGATAAAAATTAACATTCAGGGGAGGGAGAGATCCCAGCAGTTAAGAGTACTATTCTCTTGCAGATGACCTAGGCTCAGTTTCTATATTCATATCAGGTGATCGTCAGTCCCTTCAGCAGCACCTACATGTACAGTGCACACCAACTCACACAGGTACCTGCACACACACATAAATAAAATAAAATTTAAATCCATTCACAATAAAAGAACTCTCAGAAAATTTGGTATAGAAGGAAAGCAAGGAGACACAGGAATGCACAAGAATTAATTATATTTCTATGTGTTTGCAATAAATAACCAAGAGCTAAATGTTTCTAAAAATATTCACACGATCTTCCTCAAATGATGAAATCCTGGGATTAATCTAGCAAAATCTACACAGGATCTAGATGGCAAAACTACAAAATGCTGATGAAGTGTGCAAAGAGCCAAATACTTGAGGACTCAGGAAACCTGGGAGTGGGACTCTCAGCACCGCATCAACAATGGCCATTCTCTAGGAACTGACCAACAGGTGGAGTTTTATTCTAATCTTCAGTAGGAGGCAGAGGCAGGCAGATCTCTGTGAGTTTGAGGCCAGCCTGGTCTACAAAGAGAGTTCCAGCATTACACAGAGAAACTCTGTCTTGAAAAACCAATAAGTAAATAGACAGATGATAGATAGATAGATAGACAGACAGACAAATGATAGACAGATTATAGATAGATAGATAGATAGATAGATAGATAGATAGATAGATAGATAGAAGAAAGGCCTGGAGAGATGGCCCAGAGATTAAAAGCACATGCTCCTGTAGAAAGGACCCAGGCTCAGTTCCCACCACTCAGGTGGTGGTAGCTGCCTGTAACTCCAGTTCTGGGGAATCTGATGTCCTCTTCTGGCTTCTGCAGGACCAGGCATGCACTTAAACAAATATTGATACACATGAAATTTAGAAAAATAAAATAAAGGAAGAGAAGGCAAGGTCTGGGCTCTGAGGAGGTTAGCATATGCTTGATTAAGGACTCAAACCTAGCATACAGAAGGATTCCTAGAAGCCACCAATAGGAAAACAATTCACTGAATGTGAGGAAAAACACAAAAACAAGACAAAAGCCAAGCAGACGCTTCACCAGAGAGGACAAACAGAGAACAGACACGCATATTAAGGACAATTCAAAACTGTTGGCCATTTCAGTGGCTGAAGAGGACATAATTATGGCCAGGAGCCTTTATTTGAAAGAATCTATTAAACACCTACTGAAGAGATCAACTTTTAAGTTGGTGAAATAGGACAAGATTAAATAGAAGCAGTAAGCTTGTAGGCAAGCAGGACTGGCTTTACAGGTAAATTCACCTACTTCTTAATTTTGCCCATGGAGGTAATAATGTAATGAGGAAAAAATATATAGATGGAAGCAGATAAGGACTGAGTCCAGCTGCAGCACCTTGGGGGTCTCAAAGAACTCGCAGACTTATTTTGGAAAATGATGGATGCCCAAAGGTCTACATGGCAAAGGTTTGGCCCAAGATGTGCTGTGTGGGGATGTAATAGCAGAGGGAGCTGATGAGAGATCATTGGGTCTTTGGGAACCTGGCCTAGGAGGGATTTTAAGACTCCAATCCCTACCTCTCTTTCTTAGCCCCCAAGCACCCTTCCCATGACATCCCATGACATGTGACTCCACTCCCAGCCCAAGGACTGATCATGGGGCTTACTGATCATGGCATGGACCTCTAAAACAGTAGCTTTTAAGAGGTGTTCTGTGTGCTGATAGAAAGAAGACTAACACACTAGCAGGCTTTCTAGTTTCTTTTAAGTATTTTTCTTTTATTTTAACCAAGATTGGTTGTTCTCAGCAGATGTATTACCGAGATAAGCTTCCTTTTTCTTTATCACCATTCCATTTTGAAATACTAATAACCATACACATGCTAGCGTGGTGGGGTGCCTCCCAGTTCTCTTTTTGCAGGTTCTTGACTTTTTTTCATATCATTTTTTTAAAAGAAGGAAAAAATAGAAGGAGGAGGAGGAAGAGGAGAGGGAAGGGGAGAAGAATGAGAAGGAGAAGAAGAAGAAGAAAAGAAGAAGAAGAAGAAGAAGAAGAAGAAGAAGAAGAAGAAGAAGAAGAAGAAGAAGAAGAAGAAGAAGAAACAAAAGGGCTAGAGCTCTCAGGTCCCTTTGTGAGGGCATGAATCATTAAGACCCAATTTCATGCCGTAATCACCTTTCCAAAGACCCACTTCCAAATACCAGTGCAGTGAGAATTTGGTTCTGACATATAGACTTGGCAAATTACACAAAATAGATAGTCGATGGGAGAGACTGAGTTCAGTTTTGGATGTGTTAAGGTACAGATGCATTTAAGCAATCAAATGAAGCTGGCAAATAATCCACTACATACATGGGTCTAGGTTCCAGAGGAAATTGGTCATCAAGATATAAAGAGTACTCCATATCTGGGTGGTATCTGAAGTAAGTGGGTGATGTGTGAATGCTTCCCAGGGAGATTAACAAACCCCTAGACCGAGAATCAATGTCAGAGAAAAGAAACAATTCTACCCCATCTAGCTTGGTGAGCCAGTGAGTTTAATTAGGGTTACTCTCAGGAGCAAGGGGAACTTACCAGCAGGTACAGGGCTGAAGATATCTCTCAGCAACTGTTAACTGATTACATAATCCTCCGGGAGGGGCAGGGCTTCCCAAGCCCCTCCTTCCCAGCAATTGTTAACCACTTATATATATCCTCAGGGAGAATTTAGGTCCAGCAGTGACGGACATTAGGGCCCAGTTTTGTGTCTAATGTGGGGAATGGAAGCCACTGAGGGGTTAGGAGGACAATGGCCAGACCACACCAGAGGAGCTATGGCCTGAGTGTGGCCTACAACAGAGCCTGCGGTAGATGCGCTGCCCTGTCAGACTCCCTGCAGGACTGAGGTTCGTATTTCTTAGCTTCTTCCTGGTGGCTCCCGGGTCTTAACTGTTTTTAATAACGGGCCTGAGATGAAAGCACCTTGCCCAAGATTTCACACCCTGAGAAAGGCACCCACCTGTATCTCAACTTAGGCTAAAGGAACACGGCTTCATACTTACTGTGGGACCGGCCAAGCGCTGTCTTTGGACCGCTATGTGCCGTCCCTTCCCTGCCTCTTCCCGCAGCACTGTGTTACATCTTCTGTGCATCCAGCTTCTTACAATGGACACTTTGTGAAACCTTTCCATTTAATTGAGCTCTACTTTATAAGACACACCGGGAAGCCTTTTTATTAGAAGAGACACCAGCACATCATTTAAGAAGAAAACGAGCTCTTGGCTTGGCGCACTTACACATTTCTAGGCAAAATTCAAAAAAACTTTCTCAAAAAGCCTTTATTCTGATCAGCTTATATCTTTCTGAACGCACTCTTAGAGCTTAATTGGAGGTTCTCTGTAAGCCATCCTGCTTGGATTAAGTTATGGTCAGTCTCACCCTGATGTCTGCACCCCCACCCCCCCACCCCCCACCCCCCCCACCCCCCCACCCCCCCCCCACCCCCAACCCCCGCTTTGGGGAATTGTCTTCTTCATCTTTTTCCAGGCAGCAGGAGGAGACCCTCTGCCAGACTTGCTGCCGGGCTATTGTTCTTTTTTTTCCCCTCTACCTCAGAAGCAGCAGTGTCCCCTCCCCCTATTAAGAAGAAAGAATCTCTTGCTTTTCATAGCTTCCTGGCTTCTGTTATTTGAAATTTAAATACAGAGCACCCCGTGATGGCGTGCTCATAGCTTCCTTTTATGTGCGCCTCCGGGAGTTCCTCAGAACAGATTTGTGGAAAGCTCAGATTCCTATCAGACTTTTATATTTGGAATAACGTTCTTAAGCCAACAGGGAGGTTTATAATGAGATATGCAAAGTGCTTTTATTGCCCCTTTCATGGGGGTTTACCTGTACCTGGAAATAAATCACTAAAGCCTAAGATATAAGTAACACTGATCCTAGAAGCAAGCAGATCCTTTGAAACATACATATGTAAAATAATTATTTTCAGGTAACATATCACAGGCAGCCATCTGGAAAAAAAAACCCACACTAGATTCACTTTTCTTCCTGCTTCCAATTCTGACAAGAGTGTGTCAGAAACTGGACCTAAAACCGTGGAAATGTGCATCAGTGAAAACAAGAGAGGGGCCTAATTTCTGAGGTAAAGTTGGCTGATAGGGGCAATAGGCAGGGAAGTGAGGGGTAAGCAAGGAATGCTGAGGGACACGGGAGGAGACCAAAAATCTCTCCCGTTTTTTTTGAGACTGGGAGATGAATTCAGTCTGTGTGCTTTTGACATATTAAACCAAGTGAAGACATAACTCAAAAATTATATGCATCTTTCATATTTTTGGAAAATAGTTTATATAGAAAATAATGAGGAGAATAAAGAATTATAGGAACCAAGGAAATTGTGACAAGTATCAGACAACACATGTTCACCAGAGTTACTTTAGAAATGTTATTCTATCAAAAAAATTCCTCATGACATCAAGAAACAAAGGTCAGGGCTCAGCAGCGAAGAGCACTGGCTGTTTTGCCAGAGGGCCTGAGTTTGGTTCCCAGTACTCCTGTTGGGTAGCTCACAATTGTCTGTAATTCCGGCTCCAAGGAATTCAGTGTCCTCTACTGGTTTCTGAGGGACCTACACACATGGCAGAAAAACACATGTACATAAAAATAAAATAAATTAAAAAGAAACCAAAAGAAACAAAGTCTGACTGTAAAAGGCTGAAAAGAGCAAATGCAAAACCATGGAAATAAACCATCAGGTAAAGAAGTGTTAAAACCAAATACTACATAAGACCACTTGGTCATTTTTCATGGATAAAAACAAAGCCCTTGAGAAGGGAGTGCTAGTTCACAAAGGATCCACTAGCCTGGCTCTAGGTTGCCTAGCAACCTCTGATGTCATCACTTGGGGCTGCCAGGTGCGCTAGACTATAAAAGGACCCACCTGCCACCTCGTGTCTCTCTAGCACTCTCTCTGCCGGTCCCTCTGTCTGTCCCTCTGATGCTCTGTTTCCCTCCCACTCTGTAGGTTCGTCTCTCTCATGGCTCACTCGGCCTATATCTTCTCTCCCTCTCTCCCTTGTCCTTATCACAATAATAAATGTCCTCCTACCACACCTGTTGCACAGCATGTAATTTACATATCATAACAGATCGGACACTGGGAAGTGTATGCCAGCCTCAATACAGGGGCTTTCAGAACAGTGGTGAGAGCTGGCAAAACATGCTTCATTCGTTCCTGACAGGTCAAGCACATAACATATTGACAGGGACACAGATTTAAAATATGTAAGTAACAGATATGACTCAATATTTACACATAAGTCTATAGCAAATATGACTTTGCCTCATGTTCAGAGACTATTAATAGGAATAGTTTTTTGTTTTTGTTTTTGTTTTTGAGACAGGGTTTCTCTGTGTAGCCTTGGCTGTCCTGGACTCACTTTGTAAACCAGGCTGGCCTTCAACTCACAGATATCTACCTGCCTCTGCTTCCCCAAGTGCTGGGATTATAGGCATGCGCCATTGCAACCAACAGAATAGTTCATATTTAAAGCTACAAAAAATTAATATATTTCACAAAATGGAAAAAATACTGACAGTGCCACTTGCAAACTATATACATTAGAGTAACAATAAAATCTAATAAATAAGTAATTAGAACAATCATTTTACTCAACATAGAAACAAATATCCAACTATAAAACACACCAAAAATTATCACAGAAAGGTAGAAATATTCAGAGGCAAAATAATATCATTAATTCTTTCAAGTGTAAGAGAAACAAAAATGAAGGAGATATTTGTTGCAAGGACGGCAATTACAAAAAACCTGAGGAAATCAGGAAGATGAAAACAAAATTTAAACTAATTAATAAAATTAATAGATTATAATACTAAAACCAAACTTAATGCAGTTAAATGACAAAGAGGTGATAGTTATTTTGAAAGTGACTCTGTAATAAATGGATATTAATGATGAAATGAACCTGGATGTACAAAAGAATTTCAAATGGGTAGTAGATATGAACACCATGTAAGTGCTCTGTTGCTGGGACAAAATACATGGGAAAATCACCATAAAGCAGGAAGGATTTCTCTTCTGGCTAGTGGTTTCAGTTTCTGATTATGTGGGACCTTATTTTTGGGGGCAGTTATGGGACCGACCATTGTAGCAGGACATGGTGGTCCAATGCCACTCACCAAGCGTAATGGACGAGCTGGCTACTAAAATGCTAACTTAGAGGTGGAGGTAGTAGATAGGCCCATAATCCCAGCGTTCGGAAGCTGGGGCAAGAGCATTGCAAGTTTGGGGCCAGCCTGGGCTACACACTTAGGTTTTGTCATTTAGCAGTATCAAGGAGGCTGTTTTGTGCTTTCAGGTGTTGTTAGGAACACTTTCTATGCCTGAGCTCACTCAGTCCTTAGAGTCCCTTGCTGTGTTATTAGTCATGTGTTCAATTTACAAAGAGCAGATTTAGGTACAAAGAGATCAGATCTTGATCCAAGATTGTAAACATGGTGTGGTAAAGATTCAGCCCCAGTAGACAAAAAGGACAGAGTGAGGGAATTTACAGTGGAGAGATGAAAGTGACCAGAATGTGCTATATTTATGTTTGAAATGAAATACATTAATAAAACATTTTTAAAAAGCATCTTCTTATCCCAAAGAATCAGAGACTTGCTCTCTCTAGTGCCGAGGAAGGACCCTGACGGTCTCAAGAGGAGCCTGGGGCCTACCCCAACAAAGGAGTGATGCTTGTAGGACAGTGACAGCCCTCACTCAAGCCACATGAAATGGGAAACAGCTTTCCATGGGAGGAAGAACGAGAATGCATACGAAACCTGGGAAAGTGTCCTGAGCATCTCTGGTGGAGCTGGGTTCAGTTCGCAGCACCCAGCAGGTGGCTCACAGCCATCAGTAACTCTTTTGGTCTCCTCAGGCACAGAATGACAACCCTTGAATATTACCTGACATTGCCATGTGACCTTCAGCAGCAGGAAGAAGCAAATCTGCAAACAGTCCTGCTTTTAGCATAGTATGATATGGATTGCTTTTACTTGTAATCTTTAAACCAATACTGTTTCTGTGATCTTGGAAGCATTGTCTTTATCAGTCCTGAGTGTGCTATGGAAGCTAAAGGTAGTTTCCATGCAGACTACCTTTTCCCTCAGAGAGTGGAGCTGAGACTATATGTCGTCACACATTAATGAAGTCGAAAGGAAACAGGAAACTGTCCTGTTTCCAGACTGTTTTCTTGTCTGTGACTTTCCTAGTTATTCTTGCTTGGATGAGAACGGCCCCCAGAGGCTCATGCATTTACATGCTTAGTCCCCAGTTGGTGAGCTGTCAGGGAAGGGCTGGCAGCGAAGGGGCCATCAACAACAGAGTTGACGCACATGCAATTGAAATGGGGGGGGGGGGGAGCGGCAAATCCCAGCTCCAGCAGGAAGCAGAAGCTGGCAGCTTTGGTCACAAGGGTAGAGTATAGGGTACAGGAGTGGTAAAGGTGTTGTGGAATTGTCTTTCAAAGCAAGGCTTTTGGCAGGGAGAGTCACTGCATGGAGGCCAAGAGAGGCCATTGAATGAAGCTGTGAAGACGAAGCCTGGATTTGCCTTGGAAATCCCAAGATGTTGGACGTGCCAGAGTTGTGGGATACCTGCCAAGGAGAGCTGTAGAGAGGGAGTGGAACCAGCCTAGAGAGAGAAGTGTGTCACAGTCGGTAAAGCTGAAAGGAGTTGGAGATCTGAAGAGCTCTTGACATGGACATGGACATGGAGAGCTTGGAGGTTACCCAGCTGGGTTTTGGTCTTGCTTTGGTCCAGTATTTCCTCACTGTGCTCCCTTTTCCTCCCCTTTAGAATGATAGTGTATATCCTGTGCCATTGTATGTTTGAAATATGTGATCTGCCTTTTGATTTTGATTTTTATAGGGTGTTACAGTTAAGACATGGCCTTGAGTCTCAGAAGAGACTTTGGACTTTTAAACAGGCTTGAGACTGGATGAGGATTTCTGAAGTGGGACTGAATGCATTTTACATTATGATATGACTACAAGCCTGTGGGGGCCAGGGAGTGGGTGTGGAGAGCCGCAGACAGCGCTCAACGAAGATGGCGCCTGGAAGCTTGCCGAGTACAATGACTTGACAAAATCCACTTCCTGCTTCTTTCCCAGAGCAATGCGCCCTTGAGTGAGCCCCTTATGCGCATGCCTGAGGGCACAGCGTGAGGTGGCGTGATCCACGTGCACCAACCAAAAGTGACAACGTGACAGTCTCTGATAGGACCAGGCACACTATAAAGGTTCTGTGGGCGTTTTCCCTGGGGTCACTTTGGTAATCAGGGTTCCTGAATAAACTGCTGCAAGAAGAGTTCCCGGTGTCGGTGTCTTTCCTGCTGGTCGGGGGCAGCATCGACAAGTGGGATGTGGTGGTTTGAACAAGAGTGGCCCCCATAGGCGCGTACATTTGCAAGCTTATTAGTTCCCAGCTGATGAACTATTTGGGAGGGATTGGGAGGTGTGGCTTTGTTGGAGTAGGTGAAGCCTTATTGGAGGGGGAATGTTACTAGGTGTAGTCTTTGAGGTTTCAAAAGTCCACACTAGGCCCAGGCCCAGGCCCAGGCTCTCTGTCTCTGTCTCTCTCTTTCTCTCTGCCTGTGGGTGAGGATGTAAAACTCTCAGCTTCTGCCATGCTTCCTGCCACAGTGATCACAGAAAACTCTCTCAATCTATAAGCCAGCTCCAATTAAATGGTTTCTTTTATAAGAGTTGCCTTGTTCACATTGTCTCTTTATGACAGTAGAACTGTAATCAAGACACTAGCCTATTTTTGTCATCTATGCTATGGTCAAAGCTTTTAGTTTTCATTCTCTGAGCAGGGATTGGAAAGGGTCTATTTGTTCCTCTTCACTGGAAACATGGTGCCTTCTAGCACAAGTCAAGAGTAGATCTGTTAGCTTACAGGTGATTCCACTAGGCTTCTCGCAGGAACCTAGCAACATCATCACCTTCCGCCAGGGGCACCAGGTGTGTGCCTGCCACCTCAGCCCTCCCTCTTTCTCTGTTCCCAGTGCTCTCTCTCCTCCCGCTTTCTGTCCTCCCTCTGTGCCCCCATCTTCTCTGCCCTCATGGCTCTGCTCCCCTCTGTCTGTCTGTCTGTCTGTCTGTCTGTCTACACGCCTACTCATCTGCCTCTACCCCTTCTCCAGGTCCTCAATTCCTCTCCCTTCCCCCAGGAAACATTTATATACAAGATCTGTTGCATGGTATAATATCTCAGGGGGCACACCTTGGCATGGGTGCACCATGGTACCCCCTTGCCACATTATATTTCGTAACAAAATCACTTACGCAAACTCTGAGAGTGCAGAGGAATCTATGCAACAATGACAACACAGCACCTTCTAGAGTGTCAGATTTTCCCACCTGGGGCCTAGACTTGGCACAGCAGCTGCACCTCCACACACCATGCACATATATATGTGTATGTGTGTGTGTGTGTGTGTGTGCACCAGTGTATATGGTTGAATTGTGCACCTCCAACAATTATACCACCACAGATGACCAGTACTGATAGAGGAAAGGGAAGACAGGTGGGTAAAGAAAGTTTGAGGCATTCTCTGGTTTGATTATAAGAGTTTCTTCAACAAAGGAGGTAGCCAGTCTTTGAGGCCCAGCTCCCTACAGTGTGCCTGTCTCCGTATCCTTGTGATACCCAGCCACAGACTGGAGCAGCCTGTTGGGAAGAACGGCCTCACAGGCATGCAGTAGTTACTTCACAGTGTACCCATCAGCCATTATGTCCCTTTGGGAGGACATGTGACAAGCTATTTCCAGAGCTCCAATAGATAATGCCTGAGTTGAAAATGTTTCTATCACTCTTCCCCTGAGTAAAAGGCTCTTCCGGGGCAGCTCCCCACCACACGCAGCGCTCCGCCTTCCAATCTCAAAAGTATTCTTCTACTGTGTTATAAGCCAGCACTCAGATACTGAGATGACTCTAGACATCCCCAAAACTTTCCAGGTTACGTTGGACATAAAAAAATTTTGATCTCTAATTAGTTCCTATGCTAAAAGATTCTGTTATTTTTCCTCATGACTGAAGGTACACCTTAAATCATTTGGATGGCTCAGAATAAATGGTTGAGTAATCACTTGTTTGGTGGTGTTTCTTCTTTTCCATGAAACCATAAGCTCTCTTTTCTCCTTACACTGCTCACTTAAGTATAAAATGCCTCTGAAGAACACACACACAAATGTTGCAAGTATAATCATAGCTCATATTACAACACTTTCATCTGTGCACATCAGGGAGGGCATGGCCACCTACCACAATGCAATTCTCATCTACTTGTGGCAGTGCTGAGCAAGCTTGCTATACCGCCAGTCACACAGGGGATGTGTCCAGTGGCAGCGTGCTCAATTTGCTTGGTCAGAGTCCTGCATTTGATTCCTAGCAGCGTACAAAGACACATGATACTTAATAAAATGATAATGTCTGATGTATCCAGTCAACATATTCTGTTTTAATCACTAATGTATATTACTTCTATTTGTATAAAATTTTTGGTTTAATGCAGTATGCCCTATTACATGGGGACAGGCTCATATGCCTTGTGTTTATGGTAACCCTGACAGCCCCAGTGAGGACTCAAGCCACTTAGCTTTGTGTGAGTGCACTCTATGACACTCATAAGATGGCAGAATCATCCGGGGCATGTTTCTCAGAATGCAGTGCCACAGAGTGGACTATTGGGCTAAAACAAAACTTCTTTGATTTAAGCAAGGAAAAAGAAAAATCAGGAATAGAATTGATGAATGAATGTTCCTTTTGGCAGAGACCAGTGGAAGGACTGATGAAGATGATACAAAGCAAAGGAAGGAAACGTGAAAATCTCATTTCTACAGCTCCAGTAGATATGTCTCTGAGTTGGAAACTTGTACTCTCAGGTCTTAATGAAGAGATCAATTTCTGATAAGAATCTAAAGTGGTGAACAAGCCATGGTAGCACACCTGGTATTCAATATTTCAGAAGAAAATTCACATTGTATTTATGTTCCTTTCAACAAAACAGATTTAATGTATTTAATATATTTCACAAGAAATTGTTAAACAATAAACAGAACATTTATTTCCATGGGAGTCTTCAGAGCTGCCTGGTTCTACAACAGCGGGACACATTATCCCAGCACGACACTCATGCAGTGAAATGAAAACATGCTGGTGGATCCGGTCATACAGGCCATGCATCCATGAAGAGTTGACAGGTCACACAAACATAAACATAGGGTTGAACCATACTGGAAATCTTTGTCCACTTTCCACAAAAATTTATGCAGTCAGTTTATAAGCATGTTTCATTTGGTAGCAGATTTCAGTTGTGTAAACTAACATTTGAAACTTTATTGAGGGGCTTAGCAATGTGAAACGTAAAGGCTCAGCACTATCCAAAGAAGTCGGATGAGCCTGTGTGCAGGGAAACCGTGGATCTCATATGCATGGGTGACAATGCATCCTTCAACTGGAAATAGGTACGTTTACTAGTCATTTAAAGAACGTACAACCACAGAGCAACTTCATGAGTCTCATGAAGTGATGAAGTTGTAGCTAGAAAAGAAACAAAAGGACAAATTATTGTACTGACTTTACATTCATGAGAATTTTGCATCTTTCCATTTTCTAACAGCGCTGTAAGAGACCCTCTCACCAATGCCATCCCAGTGCATGTACTGTCTCAGATGCTTCCTTAAACTGCTCTTGTCTCCTTATTCACACATGTTTAACCATCTTTCCTGAGACCCGCCTCCCCTCTATTACTCCCCAACCTCAGAAGACTAGATGAAATCTCCCCCTACACGTGCTGTGGGCCAGGTGGTTGGGAAGCCAGGGGATGCTAATGAGAAAGAGGAAGAGCATATGTGCTTAGGTGAAATACAGACTATTAAATTATCTATGGAATAGGTGAAAATATCAGAGGTCATGGGTAGGATAGAAATAGTGAGTTATTTGGAAGTGAATATGTGAAGAGAGAATATGGCCAGTAATTACTCCTAAGGCAGCAAAAGGAACAACTTAAAAATGAACAGAAAATGCAGTCAGAGACGGAGTGAGAACCATGACACAGATGGCAGCATGTAAGGGGGAGGCGTGGGGTTGTACTACCTGTGACGCACATACAGGAGGAAGAGCACATGCAGAGCAGAGACATATATGACAGAAGAAAAACCGCACCCCACATATATATACACACACATACATGTCACACACACATATACACATACATGTATATGTCACACATTTCATACACACACACAGACATATGTGTGTGTGTGTTTCAAGAGCACGATAGAGATGGGGCCTAATATAAATTTAGTGAAATTTAAATTAAAAAACATTTAATGAGCTGTGCTATGTGCCCAACCCTGGCTTAAGGAAGGGAATAGGTGAGAGATAACAATGCGCGCACCAAAGGTTAGAGAGAGCGGATACAGGGGGAGGGAGAGATCTGTTTAGTTATCTCAGTGGACTCTCACCATCGAAGACATGAAGATTCACATTCATTTTGTGTTAGCGCGGATCTAGAAACAGCATAAGAGAATTTCAAGTTGGTCGGTAACACTTATTTTTGTCAACAAATACACAGTGATAAAATTACATTACATTTTTGCAACATATTAGCTTTATTAAAGAGTTATATAATCTAGCTAAAAACTTAAGGTAAAATAACAAATTTCAAAGATTTTTTTATGTTTTTTGGAAAGCCTAGCACATAAAGTTAGCAAGTAATTTTTAGCAGATTATATTGGATTCATAGAGGCTGAGGTTCAAATGATTCTGCCAAGTTCAAGGTTAGTGAGTGGCCAGCCTTCTGAGCAGTGCCCAGATTCTCTGCGCATTACTGTTCAAACCCCTTTTTCTTTAGGATACTTTGACGGTTGATCTTCTCTCAGCACGGCCCTCATTCTTACGGCACAGGCAGAGCGAGCTGCAGTGCTGTGAGGCTGGACAGCGGCCTGTACGCTGTCACTGCAGGCCGGGTGGTGTCGTGCTGCATCCTAGCACAGCCTAGGTGTATGGCCTCTTACCCAATACTACATTACTTATAAGCATTCTCTTACTGCCTTATTAAAACATTCTTTATAAACTGAAATACTGTAAGTTTAATGACTCAAAGTTGTTATTAAGTACTGAGCCGTCACAGAAGCATGCGTTATGACAGGACATAGTCTTCTATATTCAGACACACATGCGAAGGAAACGACCACTTTCGTTTATCAATTATGTTAACTTTGTTCCAGTTAGTATTCTGAAAGCTAAGAATTTTTTTATAACTTTCAAAATCAAATTTATTTACTCTATGTGCATGTGTGTGTGCGTGTGCATGCCAGTGCGTGTGTGCACGTGTATGAGTATGTATACATGTGTGTGTGCATGTGTGTATGTGTGTGAACATGTGTCTGCGTACATGTATGTGCGTGCATGTGTGTGTGCCGTGTGCTTGCACACATGTTGGGGAGGGTGACGTGCAAATGGAGGTTTGCTGGAAGGTTTTCGCCTTCCACCGTGTGGTTCCTGGGGACCGCCCTCAGGTCACCGGGCATCCTGGCAGTATCCTCACCTGCTGAGCCAGATTGCCAGCCTGAAAAGCCATGACTCTCCACTGTATCAGCTAGTAAACACCGGTGCAGCTTCACACAGCATTCAACTTTTAAGCTGCTTTTCGGGGATGAAAGTGTGTCGAGAGCAGACGTTGTAAATTGAGTTACACTGGATGCCTCATCCATGGACAAGGCACGGCAAGAAGTTGAATAGAAGGTGTAGTTCATGTTACAGCTAACAGCTTCTTCACGAGTATGGGTGGTGGGTAATTTGTATTCAAACACTGACATCCAAATATATAGTTAATGGGCATGTGTGCTCTCTGTTCAGAAAATTCCAGTCACTGCTTGCCTTCTGCACCCTTACATCCACATGTACACTCGGCATCTACCCGACATCCTCTGCCGAGCGTGGCTTATGCTTTTAAGTGTTCTTATACTTTGACACTGGCAGGTAGGAAACTGAATGCAATCAAGTTCAGCTATAATGCTCACACAATATAATCTTTAATAAAAGTTAAAATGTGTTCACGTACTTCACTAGATAAATTTTGGCACTTCAGTCTGTGTCTGTATTTTTCATTTTCTTCAATCATTCTGGAAATGACCTTGTGCACTTTGTTCCACACTAAGACCTTAAAAAGACAAACACAAAGGAGGCGTTGGAAGGCCTGCCGGGCTCTGTGTTCACCAACAGCATCCTGCGAAGTGACGCACTGCGGAGCTATCACGTCAGGGACCCCGCAGCTCACTGACTTGTCTGACCTCGTCTCTTCCAGTTTTCTCAAGTTCTTCTCTGGCGGTGTTTAAATTAGCTCTTCTAGATGATGCTGCCTTTCAAAAATGGGGAAATGTCTACAAAGTCTTCCTAATGGGTCCACCACCGTCAATTTCAAAGGTACTGAAACGACTGAATTTCTATTCCTTTGTTTGTGCTGGGCAGGGCGTGTTTATAATGCATTTTATTCTAGGTCAGAATGAACTGTTTCTCTTTGGAGATGGCCAGAGCAAGTTCCCAAAGATGGTGAGTACTCATGTGTGGATGCAAAACCTTTTTTTTTCTACTTAGCAGTTTGACACTTGACAAGCATTTGATGCTATCTAGAAACATCTTCACATATTGAACAATGAGATGGAAGTGTTGTGTAAATCACTTAGCCCAGTGTGTGTCACATGATGGTTAGAGGTAAGCTATGGTCACGGTTCTTTTCTCCTTACCCTAAAGAAATGGCTCTTGCAGGAAGCAGGTCTCAGTGCAGGGGAAGATGGCTGCTTCCCTGAGCTGTATTCGATAGAAAGGCTAGTGCTCTGAGCACTGCTCTAGACTATATACGAGCTATACACCAAACAAGCATGACTTTACGTGTCATGCCCAACAAACACATGCTTTAAAGAAAAATGACAGTCACAGATTAGCACAGCCACTCCTTATAATAAGCTCAAAATGCCTGTGTTACCATGGCATTTGGTGGCCAGTGCTGAGAAGGGTTCAGCAATAAAGTCTGTCATTGTCATCTTTCTGGCTAAAAAGTCACATAGGCTCTTTGCCTTGGAAAGAGCAAACTGACACTAATGTAGATGGATTTTTTCCTATGAATTCTGTGATTTTCTTCCTATACAGCAGTTGGCTACACTCTGTGGAACATAGGTTATGCTTTGAAAAATCTCCTGGCAGGTTATATTTGACTAAAATATATTTTATACCTTTAAATACCAGGACTGTTTTTATAGTTAATATTCCAAGCTCAGTTCCAGTTCTGCCAAGTCACTCCTATTTTTTCATTTCAGAACACTGAATTATTCAGAAGGTATAATTTGCTTTCACTGTCTTGAACACCTTCACACACTGTATTTACTACAGAGGAAGGTCTAAAATTTAAACCCAGTTATTTTCCTTTATACAACATACCTTTTTCCTTTCCTTCATTATTTTGGAGGCTTCATTCCATGGTATGGGGAAATCAAACTCTTTAGCTGCATCTTTCTGGTTTAAACCTATTTGTTTTTTTAAAGGAAAAGTAATTTTGTTAGTGCATATTCTAAAAAGTACTATGCTGAAATCAGAGGCCATGTTATGTCTCTAAGCTCCTTGGGGGGTGTTATACTTGGTGCTGTGTTTCTGATCACTGCCATTTTACCACTCTGCTAATATGTTGAAAAGCAGTAAGGCTGTGCCCCTGAGCCCTTCTCCCTGTTTTCCCCTGTCTTTGGCATGCCCACCTTAACTCTCCTCACTTCATCCCCGGCTCACTCCTCTCTATACCTGCATTTCCATTGCACATGCAACAGTTAGCTTTCCAGAGAACATTCTCCAATCTTCCAAACCATGCTGGGTCACAGAGGTTCACGGTTTACTTGAGAAGTGTGTTTTCCTCTCTGGTGACCCAGTTTCTATGCTGTAGATACAGTCTATTTTGTGATACATTTGTTGAATGAACTAAAGTGTGTTCCCAAATGGGATTTACTAATTTGTGAGGCCCGTGCCACTGATTCTGGGTGAGTCCCAGACATGAGATGAAGAAACTTCATTAAGTCACGCCATGAGAAGCTTAGTCCCTTGCCAACTCTTCCAATCACGGAGGAAATCTGAGTTTGTCCACATGTCTCTTAGAGGTCTTCAAGATGCATTGCTTTTCCTTTGTCACAGACACTTCATAGCAGAAAACCTACTTACTACAACTGGGCAATATTTTTGCCATTAATGGCTTGTTATTAAGTTCTCTCTCTCTCTCTCTCTCTCTCTCTCTCTCTCTCTCTCTCTCTCTCTCTCTCTCTTTTAAAAGAAAATAACACACAAATAGTGTTCTAGTGAAATCTAACTAAGAAAAGTACCTAGTTAAGTAGCTATACTAAGTAAGTTAGCACACACATGCAGATAGGGTGTAGGAAGTCAAGGCTGAGAGGCTCTGCTCACATCTGTCTTCCCCTTTGAATGCCCACAACTTTCAGGTGGTGTGCTTTCAGCATTCCCACAGTTTCCTGCTTATAAGCCTCACATGATCTGTACCTCCATCCTTAAGGTAAGACAAGAACCATGAAGTCTATCTAAAAGTACAGCAAGAAGTGTAACACGTGTACACGAGAAGAAGAAGAAAAGGAAGAAGAAGAAGAAGAAGAAGAAGAAGAAGAAGAAGAAGAAGAAGAAGAAGAAGAGGAAGAAGAAGAAGAAGAAGAAGAAGAAGAAGAAGAAGAAGAAGAAGAAGAAGAAGAAGAAGGAGTCTCCCATCTTAGGACGGCTCGCCAGCCTGACTGTCACAGGCACCTGTCTCTGGTAACATCATCCCACCCACTAAGCACCTTAGGGTTATAGAAATGACAATCACACTACAGTTTAGCCAACAGCGTGTTTTTCATCCACTCAGTAAACATTTCGCACATCTTTCTGGTCATTCTTGTTCCTTCAAGCCGTCTGGGCTCACGTGCGGACACTTCCTGAGTGCTTGCTGCGTGCCCAGTGCCAAGGGCCACCCTGCGTGTGCTGCCTCACTTACTCTGCCCAGCAGCCCTTGAGATAGAAATCAGGAACCCCAAGGCAATAAAATGAAGAGGCAGGTGGATAAATAAAACGGGCAATAATATATTTCCCATCAGTAACAAAGCCATGATTGTCTTTCTGACTTCAGAGTCAGAGCTCTTGGTAATCTCTACTGTCCCACTAGAAATTCCTCCATTTTTAAAAAATTTCCCATCCTGTGCCTCTTTCTGTCCCTGAACAAAATTATCAAAGCCCTCCTCAGATCTCTCTAGAGTACTCTTGACTGCTGGCTTACATACCCTTTACTCACATGTGAGTCCTTTGAGGACACAATAGTCACCGGATCCATCTTGTCATGAGCATTTGGTCTAATGTTAACAACATGGTACATGTTAAATGTTGGTAAATGGATCACTAATTTATTTTTATTCCCCATAGACTTTTGATAGCTATCTATTTAATATCAACTATAACCAGGACTGAGTAAAGCTAAGTACTTTACTAGTAGTACTCTTTGGCTTAGCTTAGGTGCATGTCTGTCTTGGGGACCCTTTCCTTGACTGTACTCCTGCTTTTACAAGCTCAGCAAGGAGGCTACGGAAGTTAACAGCTTTGCTGTTCACACAGTGGTCAGTATAGATATGTCAGACTTAACCTCAGCTCTCCCTTTTCTCTTCCAGTCAGTTATCAGTTTCGCCCATTTCCCTCCACAACTTTAATTCTGGCCTTTCAATTTCTACTGGATGACTGCCATCGCCCTGAAGCTGTTTCCAGCCTCTTATCAGCTAAAAGCCAAATTAAATCCATCCTGTATCTGAAAATACTAAATAAATAAATAGCTTTCAGATCGAGACATGAAGGGCAGGGAAGATATTTAAGTATGTAATTTAAAAGACCAAATCCCACACAGTGTACCAAGCAAGCAGTTGGATGGGACAGACTCAGGGGAAAGAGGATCAGAACTCTGGAGGCTCCTGCATAGGTTTTTGAAGAAGGGAGTGGGGGAAAGCCATAAACTGAGTTACAAAGGAAGCACCAGCAACATGCAAGACAGTAGAGACACTAGGAATGTCATTATCTAACCATAATTCAGTCAATCTAGAAAGATTAGGAACGGCCCAGGACTTAAAACCATTGAAACATGTTAAGCAGTATTAGTGTAATATGAATAAATACAATGAAATTATAGAAAGTTTAAAAAACGACAGTGGAACATTACATGTTGAGATATGTGGGAGGTACTAAAAGTGTTTAAAATAAATTCATCATACTAAATACTTCCTGATTTTAAAAAGAAAATTAAATGCCTGATTTCCATTCTACATATTCAACACAACCCTGTTAAAAATTCCAAAGATATTCTTCATAGAAGTAGAAATCAGCCATATTAAAACTCATTTGAAAGCACAGAGTATTCGGAGAGTCAAAGCAACCCGGAACAAAAGACAGTAATGCTGACGCTGTCCGCACACCTAAGGTTAAAGTCACATGACAGTCACCGTAACAAAACAACGTGGCCCTGAAGACGCATTAAACAATGAAACAGAAAGCCCAAATATAAACCAGCACAGCGACTCATTGGTTTTTGACAAAGATAGGAAAAAATGGGCATTAGAGAAAAGACAACGTCATGTACAAGTGGTTCTGGGGAAGCTGGATAACCCCGTGCAGAAGAAAGAAACATCCCCATTTCTTACCCTGAAGGAAAAGTCGGGGAGGGGACCTTAATATAAGATCTGAAACTGGAAAAAGTAGAGAAAATACTTCAAAATATAGGTATAGGAAAGTTCTGAATAGGACCCCAGTTGCCAAGGAAATAAAGCCAACAATTAACAAGTGGGATCTCATGAAATGAAAACTCTTAAGTTTAACAAAGGGAACAGGTGAGTAAGGAGCGAGCCTGCAGACCAGAAGAGATCTTTGTCAGCTACACATCTGAGGTGATTAATAACTAAAGTACACAAATAACTAAAAACTGACCAGTAAGAAAGCACCCGCTCCCAAATGAACTGACAAAAGGAATAGACAAGTCAGAAAAGAGGAAATAGAAATCATCAGTAAACACAAAAATCTGCCTAACCTCACCAGCCATCAGAGAAACTCCAATGAAAATCACATTGATATTAAATTGTACCCTAGTCTGAACGTCAGGCATTAAGAAAGCAACAGGGGTTGGCAAGACGATTCCTAAGGTAAAGATCCCTTGCTGCCAAGCCTGAGTTTGATCTCTGAGACCCACATGGCAGAAGGAGGGAAGTTGTTCCCTAACTCACACACGATATGCCTGACACACACACATGCGATGGATAGATAGATAGATAGATGATAGATACAACAAAAAATTTAAGAGAAAAACAACAATAAATTCTGGCACAAATGTGGACAAAGGGAATCCTGATCTTTATACCTGGCTGGTGGGAATGTAAATTAGTCCAAATCCTATGGAAATCAGTATGGAGGTGCAACCAAAAAAAAAAAAGATCTATCATATGGCCCAGCTATACCGTTCCTGAGTATTTACCCAAAAAACTCCAAGTTAATATATCATGGAGACACTTGCACATCAGTGTTTATGCACGAGTATTCACACAGCTAAGTTATGGAAAGAGCCCTGGTGTCCAACAACTGATTTTTTTTTTTAATCCATAAAGAAGAATTAATTATGTTGTCTTCAGGGAAATGGATTCATCTGGACACAATCATATTAAGCAAATTAATCTAGTCTCAGAAAGGCAAATATTACATGTTTTCTCATTTGTCATTTCTAGATTTTATGTAGTCACATAAAGTCATGTGTGTATTGATTAAATGAAAATAAGTAAAATTGTCTAAGGGAATAAAAGAAGGGTTGAAAGAAGGGAAAATAGAAGGAAACTGGGTGAGGGGAGGGAAGCAGTATGTTCAGTATACAATATATATCTATAAGAAAAAATGAAATGCATTAAAAATTACTAAAAAATAAAATAAATGCCCACATTTTAGCAAAAAAAGAAAAAAGTACACACACACACAAAGAAAGGAAGAAAGAAAGAAGAAAGAAAGAAAGAAAAAGAGAAAGAAAAAGAGGCACAGGAAAGAAAATAAGGCTAAAAAGTTGGTATTAATGAGGAAGAAATTAGAAAAAAAGCTTAAGTGATTAGTCAAAATACTGTTCTTAAAAATAAATAAAATATTAACATCATCAACACAAAAGGCAAAAATCCATGCCTACACACGTAACACAGAGAAGCAAGTTATTAAGAGGAATGACCATTAAGGCATGGGAAAACCTTTAAAATGAAAACACATAATTTTGCAGGCCTTAAAGGAAACACATTTGGAAACCTAGATGAAGTGTATAATTGCTTAAGGAAAAGCATGTTGCCAAATTTGACCTCTCAGAGTTAGAAAGTATAGACAGACCAGTTTCTACAGCACAGAGAAAATTATTAAGGAATTATTCCACAAAAATCTGCGGTCCAGATGGTTTGCAGAAGAATTTTATCAAATTTTCTAAGCCACGTAGTTGCAATGTTCCATAAATTATTCTTGAACACAGAAAAAGAAAGAAAATTTCCCAGTTATGTTTTTGAAGTATAACATCAAAATCTAAATCAAGTAAGGAAGTACAAAGAAAAAGTACATGCCTCTATATCTCATGAACATCGATAAAACATTCTAGGCAACTTATTATTAAAACCTGCCACTATATTAAAAAATAATATAGAACAAGCAAGCAAAATTTATTTCAACAATGTAAGGTTGGTTCAATATTTGGAAACCTACTTATTTCATGCTATACATTACTAATTCTAGGGAAAACATTATTATCTCCATAGATCATAATAAGCCTGTGACAAGATTTAATTCCTATTCATAATAAATAAAAATAATAATAAAAAATATATTTTCATATTCTAAATACATAGTCTTAGTCCTAAAACTAGTGCTTAATGGTGAAACACTAGAGACATTTCTCTTAAGAATAAGAACAACATGAGGTGACCATCAACTCTACAACCATCCACCCTGTGCTAGAGATAACAGTATAGATAGACAAAAAGATTATGGTAGACACAAGAATGAGGAAAGGATATATAAGTTGATCTCTATTACAAATGGCATATACCAGCTGGCACGGTGGCACATGCCTTTAATCGCAGCAGTTGGAGGCAGAGGCAGGTAGATTTCTGTGAGTTTCAGGCCAGCTAGGCAAGGTAAGACCCTGCCTCATAAAAAGAAAAACAAAACAAAACAAAAAACCGCACACAAATAACATGTACCTGGAACAATAAATGACAGAACTAGCTAAATTAGCTAATTGGTCAGTGAATTAACAATATCTAAAATTAACACGCAAAACTGTATAGGCCTATGGAAGAGAAGCCAGTCACAGAAGCCCACATATAGATTCCATTTAGATATGTTCAAAATAAGTAAATCTGTGGAGACAGTGTAGACCAAGACATTAGTACTTCCTTAGGGTTAAAGTTAGCAGGTAGTGGAGGCAACGGTGAGAGGACATGATGCTCTGCTACGGGAGACAAGAGTTTCTTTGTGATGTTACAGTTATGCTAAAATGGATGGTGATGATGGTTTCATGACTGGATATGGAAGACCCACTAACTTGGGTACCATAAGTGGGTGAATTGTGTACATTATTAGTGGAATCTCATTGAAGTTGCTTTTTAAAGTGTAGGTGGAAGGCTGGGCCCTCAAAGGAGAATAACCAATAGGCGCATCAAACTCCCATTTCTCCGAGGGACTGAAGTGGCTACCCGCCAAGAACGTCTCTCAGGTCTCGGGGTTATCTCAAATGTCCGGCGGCCCTTTTGCTGGCCACCCCGCTAAGTGAGTTAAAGCGATTCATTCTCCTGGCTTATGGCTCCAACACAGACTGACCGGAGCCTGGCTGCCTACTGACTGGGATGCCAACTGTGTGACGACTGACAGGAAGGCTGACAGGAAGACTGGCAGAAAGACTGACGCAAAAGCTGAGACAAAGGCTAACGGGAAAGCTGACAGGAAGGTGACACTAGGCCTGACTGAAGACCGTGCACAAGATGGCGGCGGAGCTGCCCAGTCAGCACCAGGCCGCTGATGGGAGGATCCCACCTGGTCGCGCTGCTTGCTCCGGGTCCCTTGGCGCTCTGGACCTCCGCAGCTGGAAAGAGCCGGGGTCCGGGGTGGCAGCGACCCCAGCCTGGGAGCCGGTGGCCAGCTCTCCTCCCGGGGGCCCGGTCTCCACCGTTGCTGGCTCCAGGGCGCATTGGGCCCCGAGCCCTGGGCCTCGATGGCCGAAATCTCGGAGGCCCCTCAACTGCCACACGCCTGACCGGTGCGAGGCGAAGCGGGTCACGTAGATCATGCGAGGCCCATCCAGCCTTTGACGGCTGCTTGCAGGCGCCATCTCAGCCTCCTGTCAGGCAACCTGAGCAGGACTGGTTGTGTGTGTGCGCACGCGTGTGTGTGTGTGTGTGCGCGCGCGTGTGTGTGTGTGTGGGGGACCACGAGTAACACGCGGGGTGGGGGAGGGGAGAAGCGCTGGGGGCCGACCAATGTGGGCGGGGCTGTCGTAGGGTGGGTAAAGCGGAGTCCGGAAGAACACTGGGAGCCTGGGTGCTGGCCAGGAAGTTGAGGCATCGGCCGCTGTGTCCTGGTTGAGGTGAGGAAGGAATTAAGGGGATGAGAGAGGCCAGGCAGCTAGCAGAAGACAGGAGCCTGGTGGTGGGGGACCGCTCTGCCACAAGTAGGGAGGCAAGGAAAGCCATAAGTAAGGGCAAACAGGAAGGCCCTCGGTTGCAGGGATGGCCGTTCATCTAGAAAGAGGTTGAATTTGAGGCCGCGTCATTTGGGTCTGGGATGCAAGAACTATCAAATATGGTCTTTTCTATAAAGTACTATAAAATGTGTGTTTAGGACAAGGGATTGAAATATTTTTCTCCCCTGTAAAAGGAGCTTTTATTTGCCTGTTTTAATCATTGTCTGGGAGGCTCACTGCCTCCGTCTGCTAACCTAGGCCTAGTCCTGGAAGCTTCTAGCCTCGGTACAATCTAACCTGGGCCTGGAATGTTTTCAGCCTCTGAGACTTACTGGTGAATGAGCTCACCCTTTCTCCGTTCTGAGCTCTGGGCTGGCTGGTTCAACTCAGCTGTTCTGGCTCTAATTCTTTTCCCATATTCAATCTGGCTTCTCCCTCAGCCTCTGAATCGCTCTGCTTGGCTTCAAACTAACTCCAGCAATATTTTCCAATCTTCTGGCTCCTTTTCATTCTCTGGCTCATTCGGTTTTCACCTGAGTCTAGCTTGTTCTTTTTCTGCCACCTGTCTCTCTATTTCTGTCCCTGTAAAACTACCTCCTCTCTCTGCATTGCCCCTTAAGTGGCTTCCCTTTCCTCTCTCTTCTTGTGAGAGTTGGGCATGTCCTATTCTGTCAAAATTTTCTGATTCGTCACTTGTCACTTTTTCTGCCACTCAGTTAGACAGCACTTTCAAACATGGGTGCTTCCTTCTACAAACTAACTTTACCTTCATTTTTTTTTTTGAGGGGGGGAGATTAAAGGCATGTACCATCGTGCCTGGATCTAAGCTTTCCTTTGTCTGAAACGTGCTCTATACTAGGCTGGCCTTGAACTCAGATCTGTTTGCCTCTGTCACCTGGATTACAGGTGTGTTTGTATTCTAGCCAGAAAACACAGACCTAGAAGGTCTTTGGATATGATCTCTTGCCAGAGCAGCCATGCTATGAATTATGATTCCTCTGCACTCCTCCACCTGGTAAGGCTTTTATGCAGATGTTTTAACTCTCTCCACCCAGTAAAACACTGGTTTGTACAAAGGCCCAGTGCTCTATCCTAGGAATAAGATGACCTAGACCAGTACTCTTTTTGTCCTTGGAGCAGTGACCTCATTTTTTTCCCTCCTTCTTCCTCTATTTCCTATATGCCATTTGTTTGCCTGTTTGCTTGTCTGTCTGTCTGTCTGTGTAACCCTGGCTGTGTAACCCTTACTCTCTAGACCAGATTTGTCTTCTTCCTCTGCCACCTCCTGAGTGCTGGGACTGAAAGTGAGTGCCACCCCCCCCCCCACGTTATAAATCAGTTCTTTTCAGACTAGCCAATCGAATAAGACTATGAGGTCAGACCCCAGCCAATGGGGAAAAGACACAGGCACCACCAGAGTTAGAATAAAAACCAAGTACCCTTCCTGTCTCAACATGTCTGCTCTCCCTAGTGCACTCTCTTTATCAAGAGTAAAGTTTGCCTTGACCACTCACTTCAATTGGAGTGGTGGTCTCTTTCTTGCTATGTCAGACATATTTCTAACAGGAAACATGGGCAGCAAAGGGGCAAACTCGTCTGAGGAAATGAGCTAAGTCAAGATGAGAGCCTGGAACCAGGTCAGTATCACGGTTGGTTGTATGGAGAATTTCAGTGTGAGGATCTGAGACTGGATCAGTTTGGAGAGTTAATCAGATAAAGTTGGGAGGATTCTGGGGAGAAGACAAGAATCCTTTGGTGCCAAAGGTAATGTGGCTTCAGGTCCTGGAGAATTACCAAACAAAGAGAACACAGACCGTACAGCCAAGTTGGACTTGCTCTAGCTGTTGGCCAGCTGGGCTTTCTCCATTTCCTTCCTTGAACCTCTTCCACGCAGCTCTTCCCTCCAAATGGAAACTTCCTTCATAGAGGTAGACTCTGTAAGGCTCAGGAGGTAAAAGAAACCTACCAGTCTCTAGAAGTAAATAAAACTGAAAGTTACAAGATTCCTAAAGCATTTTGTTGTGGTGTAGCTCAGGCCTTGCATACACCTTTAACCCAAGAGCTTTCTGTAAGCAACAGCTAAATTAAGTTAATCCTAGGTCAAGAAGTGGTGCAAACAGCTTGTCAACAGGGAGTAAATGTAAAAAAACACAGGAAGGAGGGACATTGAGTTGAAAGGTTTTTAAGACAGCATGGATGAGGAGAAAGGGCTTTTTCCTCCTGGGATGTCGGCTAAGAAGGAAGGTCAGCTGGGTGCTTTCTCTGCCTCTCTGAGCTAATAGGCTTTTAGCCCAACATCTGGCTCTGAGTCTTCACTGGTAAAATTGAACATTTGGGATTTTGTATTTAATACAGCATTTTTTGGCACTCAACATTACATAAGCAGTTGGCAATTGCCGGGGAGAGGACACTATCCACCAGCAGGTTGAGCAACGACCTCCAGGGATGATGTTTTCCCTAGTCAATGCTCCTTTGGGGTGTACTTTTCTATAGTGCATCTGTTTCTGAGCCATTGGTAGTCATGTGTGTATCTTTTCATCCATAACTCTGTAAGTAAGCACAGTAAGCCCATTGGCTCATTAAGCTAGAATTGAATGGAGTCTTTTTTTTTCTGTCTGTATAGGTGCCTTTCTAGAGTGAATAGATGTTTCTTTACATCTCCTAGTAAAAGTTATATAATGCTCTTGTTTTCCTTGAATGTAAGAATAAAGCACAGTAGGGTATATAGTACCTAACATGTCAGGTGGATAGTTGGTCTGGTGCTATGTATTCTAATGCTAATTACTGGCCACCCAGACAGAGCACCCTCTGTTGTGTAAACTTTGCTTTAACTAATTGGTTAATAAAGGTTCTGAAGCCTGTGACATGGGAGAAGAGAGTAGGCAGAGCTTTGGTTCCTGAGTTTGGGGACAGAGAGGGACTTCGAGGCAGGAAGGAAGAGAGAGGAAGGGGAAGAGGAAGCAGGAGGAGAGGAAGCAGGAGGGAAGGAAGCCATCATGGGTCAGTAAGGGCCATGAGCAAGAGGCCAAGAGATGTGTGCCCTGAGGACAGCTGATGGAATAGAGGCAACAATTATCGTGGCAGGTAACACAGGGTGTGTAGCTGGGAAATAGCAAAAGAGCCTAGAGGACTGATGCCTGCCCAGTTACTGTGTCCTAAGGCTCTTATAAATCCAATGGTCTCTTTCCTGGTTATTTGGGAACTAGCCAGGGTAGAGAAGCCCTTAGAGCCTAACATCCCTTCCACACACTAACACATAAGAAGTGATAGCTCCTTTAGATTGGAATGTCATTTCCCATTTATTAAGTATGTATACTGTGAGGTGCATACTATAATTTATTTACATTTAAAATTTACAGATAGCTTTCCTTTTGCTGCGTTATGGCAAGGGAGCTAGGATTGCAAACTATGAAGAGGCATCCTCAAAGTAACACAAGTATACTTTCAAAACCCTGTGCTAACGAACTCTAAATATATGCAGAACAGTGTAGAGGGCATCAGGAGAAAGCTGGATGGGTTTTCAAACACTCAGTGCACCCTTGTAATTAGTATCCATTCAGACGAATCACTGAGGCAGCGAGAAAGTACTTCACATCCGCTCTCTTCCTTCTCCAGTCTTCTCTCCCAGTTTCAAGTGTCACGGGTTATGGTTGTCCTTTGTGTTTGACTCTTTCCAGTCAAATTGTGGTCACTGCATGATTTAGTATGTCATCATTTGTCCATCCCACTAGTGATGGGCATTTTTCTGATTTAGGACTAGTATTAAGCATGTGTAGGGAAATACATTTTGTGTGTGTGTGTGTGTGTGTGTGTGTGTGTGTGTGTGTGTGAAACTATAGAGTACATAGTAGTCTGGTGTGGAAATGCTTAGGCTATTCCTATCCTCAGCTTTAGTAGCTGCTAATGAACAGGTATTCAAAAGTGGTGTACCAGCCAGTTCTCCAACCTGCACATTGTAAGAATCACCGTTGAGGGGCTGGAGCACTAGTGGTTGCTCCTCCAGAGGTCCTGAGTTCAATCTCCAGCAACCACATGGTGGCTCATAACCTTCTATAATGAGATTTAGTGCCCTCTTATGGCCTGCAGGTGTGCATGCAAGCAGAACACTGTGTGCATAATAAATAAATAAATAAATAAATAAATAAATTTAAAAGATTACAATTGCTTCATAAGGTTCCTACAATGTGGTATTGCCATCTTCTGACAGATGTTTGTATTGGATTTACCCAGTGACACTGTGTGTGTGTTTGTGTGTGTGTGTGTAGACAGCGTACGGTAGCAAATGAGAGGTCTAGAAAAAGCTAATGTTCAAGTCCCATCTAAAGGCCATCTGGTAGAATTCCCCTTCCTGTTTCCCTAAAGCCAATCCTTTAAGATGGTAAGATGGTCAACTGGTTGAATGGAGCCTGCCCTCATAATAGAGAGTAATATGCTTTACCTAATCTATAGGTTTAAATATTTGTCTCATAAAAAACTTCTACATACTTTCACAGAAATATTTGGAATGTTTAATAAAAAACCTGCACATTTATATATATATACACATACACATATGTACATACATATATATACACACATAATTACACATATGTGTGTGTCATTTGTGATATACACACACACACACATATATATATATAAACACATACATACGTATATACATATACTTATTTGGTTTTTCAAGACAGGGTTTTCCTGTGTAGCCTTGGCTATGCTGGAACTCAGCCTCCCAAATGCTGGGATCAAAGGAGTGCACCACCATCTGCCTAGCAATATTGAGGCCCATTTAAGATAGCCTATAATATTAACTATTACAGTGTGGTTTTGCATTGCTGTCATTTGCATTTTCTCTACAACAATAACGTTGAGCTCATTGAGCATTTGGATAATATTCCTTGCGTTTAAATCTCCTCCTGTGTGTTACATATGTCTCTGATGGCTCTTTGTTATATTCATTAAGAATTTATTATGGAATTATTAATATATTCAGTATGTTATATATGGCTTACCTTTTAAATTCTTTTTATGAAAATTTGATAAATAAGAGTTCGAATTTTAATGTAGCTCAAATTATTGACCTTTTTCTATAAAATTATATATTTTGTACTTGATTTAATACAAAGACTTATTCTAAGAAATTATGTTACCTTCTAGAAGCTTTATTTTTTATCTTCACATTTAAATCATCAGTATTTCTAGAATATTCTAGAATATTTATATTTCCATATAAATATTCTGTTCATTATGAGGCTGATGACAAGTGACAGTAAACACTCTGTTTTTCATCTCAAAGGAAAACCTCAGTCTTTCACTAGTAAGTAATGTTTACTTCAGTTTTTTAAAAATTAGTTTTTGCTTTTGTTTTATCTGAGTGTGGGGGCATGGATGAGAATGGTCCCCATAGGCTCAAACGTTTGAATGCTTGGCTGCCTGTAGCAGGCTTTTTGCTGGCTACTTTATAGGTGCTTATTCCTACCGCCCTTCTCCACCCTTCTCCCACCTTCCCAATCCCCCAATACGAGGTGGGAAAGAGAGAAGGTTAGAGGGGAATGGGACTCTGATATCGTTAGACTACTTCCTGCTGGTTAGGGGCACTGAGTTCCTTGGAACAACTTTGATCTTTGTAGTCAGGGTATCTCCAACTAGCAACAGCAGCAGCAGCAGGAACAGCAGCAACAGCAGCAGGAACAACAGCAGCAGCAGCAGCAGCAGCAACAGAAGCAGCAGCAGCAACAACAGCAACAGCAGCAGCAGGAACAACAGCAATAGCAACAGCAGCAGGAACAACAGCAGCAGCAACAACAACAACAACAGAAGCAGCAGCAGCAAAAAAAACAACAGCAACAGCAGCAGCAGCAACAACAGCAACAGAAGCAGCAGCAACAACAGCAGCAGCAGCAGCAGCAACAACAGCAATAGCAGCAGCAACAGCAACAGCAACAGCAACAACTGCAAGGGGAGCAACCAGCAACAGAGTCCCCGGAATTGCAAATGTCATATGCTTGCAGAAACTATCTGCAGCTGGCAAAATCATGGCCCTGCCAGAGCATGGGGCAAATCATAAGTCAGCTGCTGTGGACAATCTGAAGCAGCCCCATATCCTACACCTGGGATTCAAACAACAACAACAAAATATTCCTATAACATTTCTATGTTTTTAAAGAAACCAAAATTCTCACTCCAGTCCCCAGCTGGTGGAGGTTTTTGGAAGGGATTAGGAGATGCGCCTTGCTGGACGAGGTGTGCTGCTGGGCTTAGGCTTTGAGGTTTCAAAAGCCCATTCCATTCCAGGCCTCCTTTCACTGCCTGGTGCCTGTGGACCAGATGTCAGCTCTTAGCTATGTCTCCAGTGCTTGATTGCAGCCATGCTGTTCACCAAAACTGTAAGCAAGCCCCAACTAATGACTTATCTCATAAATGACCTTAGTCATGGTGTTCTTGACACAGCAATAACTACGACGTAGATTCCTGATCAGATTAAGAATGTTGCCATACGGCTTTAGGTCAGTGCTGCTCTTCCTTAGCCTCATTTACCAGTGAACCGTAGTCACTGCAAAGACTCCAGTCAGAGGCCTGAGAATAAATGACTGCTGTGTGCTTGCCCCCAAACAGGGTATCCCTATCACCCCCTCCAAGGTCCAGGAACATCTGAGAAGAGAGGGCAGAGGATGGGGAGGGGGAGGGATGGAGAAAAGTTCTTTCCAGACGTGACATGACCTTTGCACTCATAACCCACAAAATGTGTGATTATCTGCACGGGGTTGGGCTTGTCAATATTCTGTCATGGATGGGTTAGGGGCTCCTGAGGTCTCACCCCTCCTTGAAGAGCTATGGACAGTTAATGGAGGAAAAAAGGCAAGGAAGGCATCTGTGCTTTGATAAATAACCCCCTGTGGCAAGAAGTTTCTCTCTGGGAGGGGAGTGGGGGATGAGGGAGGGGAGTGGGGGATGAGGGAGGGGAATGGGGGATGAGGGAGGGGAGTGGGGGATGAGGGAGGGGAGTGGGGGATGAGGGAGGGGAGTGGGGGATGAGGGAGGGGAATGGGGGATGAGGGAGGGGAGTGGGGGATGAAGGAGGGGAGTGGGGGATGAGGGAGGGGAGTGGGGGATGAAGGAGGGGAGTGGGGGATGAGGGAGGGGAGTGGGGGATGAGGGAGGGGAGTGGGGGATGAGGGAGGGGAATGGGGGATGAGGGAGGGGAGTGGGGGATGAGGGAGGGGAGTGGGGGATGAGGGAGGGGAGTGGGGGATGAGGGAGGGGAATGGGGGATGAGGGAGGGGAGTGGGGGATGAGGGAGGGGAGTGGGGGATGAGGGAGGGGAGTGGGGGATGAGGGAGGGGAGTGGGGGATGAGGGAGGGGAATGGGGGATGAGGGAGGGGAGTGGGGGATGAGGGAGGGGAGTGGGGGATGAGGGAGGGGAGTGGGGGATGAGGGAGGGGAGTGGGGGATGAGGGAGGGGAGTGGGGGATGAGGGAGGGGAGTGGGGGATGAGGGAGGGGAGTGGGGGATGAGGGAGGGGAGTGGAGGATGAGGGAGGGGAGTGGGGGATGAGGGAGGGGAGTGGGGGATGAGGGAGGGGAATGGGGGATGAGGGAGGGGAGTGGGGGATGAGGGAGGGGAGTGGGGGATGAGGGAGGGGAGTGGGGGATGAGGGAGGGGAGTGGGGGATGAGGGAGGGGAATGGGGGATGAGGGAGGGGAGTGGAGGATGAGGGAGGGGAGTGGGGGATGAGGGAGGGGAATGGGGGATGAGGGAGGGGAGTGGGGGATGAGGGAGGGGAGTGGGGGATGAGGGAGGGGAGTGGAGGATGAGGGAGGGGAATGGGGGATGAGGGAGGGGAATGGGGGATGAGGGAGGGAGTGGGGGATGAGGGAGGGGAGTGGGGGATGAGGGAGGGGAGTGGGGGATGAGGGAGGGGAATGGGGGATGAGGGAGGGGAGTGGGGGATGAGGGAGGGGAGTGGGGGATGAGGGAGGGAGTGGGGGATGAGGGAGGGGAGTGGGGGATGAGGGAGGGGAGTGGGGGATGAGGAGGGGGAGTGGGGGATGAGGGAGGGGAGTGGGGGATGAGGGAGGGGAGTGGGGGATGAGGGAGGGGAGTGGGGGATGAGGGAGGGGAGTGGGGGATGAGGGAGGGGAGTGGAGGATGAGGGAGGGGAGTGGGGGATGAGGGAGGGGAGTGGGGGATGAGGGAGGGGAGTGGGGGATGAGGGAGGGGAGTGAGGGATGAGGGAGGAGTGGGTGACTAGGTAGCTCCTTCTAATGTCTAAATGACAAACCAAAGCTGGATTGCACCAAAGTTCATCATGGAGAACCAGTGAGTGTTAGTCTTGCTTACAGCGCATGGGTCGGGGTTACAGGCAGGAGCGAGGGCAATCCTGAAGCTGCCACACTGGAAGGTCTGCACCCCGCATGGAAGATGGCTTCCCCAGGGCCGCATGGATAGAGTTCCTTTTCCCCAGTTCTCCTCAGCCTATGTACTCTAGCCCCACCCTAGAACTCAAGGCCAAGTGCAATCTGGGAGGAGCTGCACACAACTGACTGAGGAGTGGCTGGGTATGCAGGAGGCTGACTTCTTCCTTCTATGACGTCAACCGTCAGCAAGCCTAGCCATGATCATCTTTTATAGTGCTGTACAGCACCCCTAGTCACATGTATGTGAGCAAATAATTAACCTCAGTGGCTCACAAAACAATAATATTAATAATAATTATTATTGTAATAATTATGGACAGATGTGAAAGTAGAAGGGGATGAAAATTTAGAAAGAAGACAGGGTTCGGACAGGACAAGAGAAGGTAATAGCATTGAAATACATTATACGCATGAATGAAACTGTCAAAAAAATTAACTTAGAACTTAAAACGTCTTTGACTACTAATTCAGGCATCAGATAAAGCACTAAGCAAATGAGTCCTACAAGCATCACTGAATGTGGAGTCTTGCCACGGAGTTTAGAGGGCTGAGGTTTGATGGGTGTGGTAGGGCGTGGATGAATGTGGCTGCTCATGCATGCGAGTGTGTGTTCTCCCGTGGGAGGAGAGCCAGATTCTTATGCTGTCCTTTGTGGGGAGTGAGCCCCTGCTTTTGTGTCCTTTTGAGCCAGTCTGAGTGCCTGACTTGAGGAAGTGCAGGGTAGTCCTGCACTTAACCGAAATAAGACACCAAGAGTCATGCTGTCTCTTGGTGATGGGGGGAGGGCTGGGGGGGGAGTGGGGGGCAGGGGTGCAGGGGAGGGGGAGGACCAGATAGCCAAGGGTTCTTGGCCTGAAATAAGACAACAGAGAGATAAAAACTAGGTTTTATGCACAGAGTCCCATACATTTAATCTAGAGATGAGCCACCACAGCCAGGGCCATCGCTGCTGCTGCTGCTGTTGCCGCCAAGACACACACACACACACACACACACACACACACACACACCACATACACACACACACACCACACATACACACACACACACACACACACACACACACATGTAGGGATTTCTCCACCTCCACTGCTGCCTTAGTGGCCTGGTGTCCCTTCCCACAGCCCTGTGACAGAACACCTTCCCCAAGCTTCAGGGAGCCCACTGCCACCACCCCCGCCGCCCCCACCGCCGCCCCCAGTCCTTCTCAGAGTGACTAACACTGTCACCACTCCAAGGAGCTGTGTAGCCCTTAAGCAGCGGCACACTAAAATTTAAAGTGTCTGACTGCCAGCCCTTCCTTCTCACCCTGGGGTTGTGGAGATGGGTAGAGAAAATGGCACCGGCTCCTGTCAGAGCCTCAGAGGGCGCTGTCCAGGATGACTATTCCTGCCTCGGTCAACTCTTTCCTGCTGCCTCCATGGGAGCTGTCTATGGTGTCTATTCCTGCCTCAGTCGACTGCTTTATGAAAATCTGACACTTTTGCTGCCTCCGAAAGCCTGCCGCCACCACCGTGGGAGCAGCCCATGGTAACAACAACCTTTCCTTCTTCAGCCTTCACAATGCACTCTTTGTAAATTTTGGACACATTGTAAACTTTATTACCCTTTAACGCAGAAAATTGGCCTGATTCCTGGCTGAGAAAGCTCCAGCAGCCCAGCTGCCCCTCCCCTAGACCTTTTGTAATTGCCATCTCCAGCTCCTCAGTAGGATTCATCCCAAATTATGCCAATTTGGGAATGAGACATCTGGACAAAACCCCACCAATCCCTGAGCTTTCCCCAGCTCAGGCTTGAAATTCCACCAATCCACACTCTGGAAATCCCTGCCCCCAGGAAGCTCCGCCCTCTAAGAAACCCTATATAAAGGCAGAAGCAGCTGCTCCTGGATTCCTGCCTCCAATAAATCTCTTTAAAGAGATTTACAGCTTGCTTTGACTCTTTCATTGATGGAGAAAGAGGGTGAGGAGGAGGAGGGTGAGGAGGAGAAGGAGGAGCGGTGAGGAGGAGGAGGAGGGGAGGAGGGAGAGGAGGAAGAGGAAGAGGAGGGGGAGGAGGAGCAGGAGGAGGAGGAGAGCTCAGATTCCAAGTCTCTTGTGTTCCTCAGGGTTTAGAGGCAATCCTTCCCTTGAATGCTTTGTCCCTGTTGAGGAGGCCTCCTCTCAGAACTGGGCGGTTGTTGGGCTCCAGTGCCTCCGGGTATCCTTGGGACATGGTCCCTCCTCACAGCTGGATATCTTGGAGTTGTGGGCACCCTTCCACCTGAGTACCGGAAGGCAGGCCACACCACCCACACGATGTACACAAGGCCCACAACAACAACATGCTCCACAGTAACTGATTATTCAAAGGTGCTTAGAGGTTCATTTTTTCAGTCAGTTCCAGCTAGGATGCAGATATCTATGAGTTATTTCCCAAACTCAACTGGGACTGAAAGACAAAGGATAGAAGAAGCTGTTGTTACTTATTTTTAAACAGAGTTGTTCTAGGTAGCCCAGGTCAGCCTGGGGCTTGAAATCCTTCCATGTTAGCATTCGGATGCTAGGATTATCATCATGCTTGGCTTCTTTAAAAAAAATTGGCTTGAGATTTACATAAAACTTACTTTAGTTATATAGGTAATAATGGTAACCCTAACTTGCATCATTTTTGTCATAGCTACAACTTGGATTTGTTTCCTTTCATAAACCAAGTTTGTTTTGTTCTATTATTACTTTGCCTTATGACTGAAATTTTAACATGAACATGGTCTTGGGGTGTGTGTGTGTGTGTGTGTGTGTGTGTGTGTGTGTGTGTGTATCAGCTGCTTTTGGGGAGATATTATATGATACACGTATATGACAAATGCCAAGGAATTCTCTTTGCACCCTCATGTAAATGAAAACTTAATTGTGTCTCAAAAGGTAAAAATGAGGCAGAGAAGATAGGTCAATGGCAAAGTGTTGTTGGATCATTGAAGTAGAATTAGGTAGAAAAGACCAGTTCTTAGATACTGATTTATTGATTTATTTAGTGACTTACTTAAAGCACTGCTTATACTGCCTGCTGCCAGGCATGACTTCACTTGCTACCTGGAACAAAATGACCCGGAGGAACAGCTGAAACAGTGGGCCGCACCTGCTGGGGGCCACACCTGCTTCGGTGAAATCCTGCTTGCTTGCCTGCCCCACCTGGTGGAAAGTGGACGCTGGATCAAGGCCTTCCAGAAGCTACTCTAGCTATTCTGCTCTCTTCCACTGTCACTGGTATCAGAACACAAGTTCCAGAATGATTCCTGCAACATCCCCATGGCCACCCAAATGGAGGTGGGAGTTGAAGTATCTTTTCTTTTTCTTTAAATCTTTAGGTGATCTGGTTAATAAACCTGGTTAAACAAACAGTTATTATTTCATAATAGCATGGTATATGTCATGATAGAAGGTGGGAATTATCTAAAAATTGTATAAAATATATAAGGCCTTTGGTCATCGTAATTGTCCTAAAGTGTTGTATGTCATGGGAGTAACTAGACTATCTTGCCAGGGGTTAATATTCCTCAGGACTGTACCTGTGCCCATTCTGTCTCTTGTCATCCACAGTCCTGATTCCTTAAAGCCCCTAAAGTCAGAGTCTCGAGAAGACTGTATGAGTGTGCTCAGACACAGCTTTCTGACAGCTGTGAAGGGCAGTGACAACCAGACCACAGAGTGGTTAATCAGCAATGTCATCACAGGGAACCAGACACTGGATGGAATTATCAGAATCAAAATGGAGTCACTTGTATCAGCCCTTATGAAAACATAAGATAAATAAGGCTAAGTGGCCATGGAGAAAGATCTTCCCTGTGACTGTCTGATGCTACAAGCAGAAGCCCTTTCCAGAGTTTGTGACTTCCACTGAGACCCTCAATTTTTGGAAAAACAAAAAAGGGACTACTATTGGCATCGACTTAAAATATTTTTAATAGTCCTTTAAAAAATATCCATAGAGCCATCTTTAAAAGGGATCCCCCAGGCGTGGTGGTGCATGCCTTTAATCCCAGCACTCAGGAAGCAGAGGCAGGTGGGTCGCTGTGAGTTCAAAGCCAGCCTGGTCTAAAAAGTGAATCTAGGACAGCCAAGCCTACACAGAGACACCCTGTCTCGAGAAACAAAAACAAATAAACAGAAACAAAAGGGATCTCGTATCAATTACTTAGTTGATTATCTTTTGATTTTGGATCCTCCGTGTAATTTTTAATAGCTTTTTATAGCACTTCGTCTTCATCTCACTCTTTTCCTCATATGCTTCAGCCACCGTGGTAAGACTCAGATACCGGCTTGCCACGCTGCTGCCAGGCAGCCTGCGGCTGTGCCAATACTGGACTCCTCAAAACTGTAAAGTTGGCGAAGCAAGCAGGGAACCCTCTCAAGGACTTCGAGACAGCTTTTGCTGGACTCGTCAGCCTCCAGATGTGGACTACAAGTAGGAGAGAGAGGCTCCTGTCTCTGCCCTCATTTCAAATCCTCCTCCTTTGCTGTCTGGTCTTGTCTCAGATCCCTGGGTAGCTCCACATGGAGTCATACTGTCACTTACAACTTGTCCGGGCCTACCCCGTACGGCCAGCCACAGTAGCTAGCGCTAGGTCCACTGTATCTAACAGGAAAGCTGTGGACTGTGGACTGAGCTGTATCTGCTTGTATTCCCAAGAGATTCACATTCAACTTCTATACACACACACACACACACACACACACACACACACACACACACACACATGACCAGGAGATTTTTATGTCCTATATCAAGTTATAGGAAAAGAGAAAGACCCTGAATGTTAGTAACAGCTGGAAAAATCTGTAGCAGGGGGGTGGGGCAGGGGGGTGGGGGTGGGGCGGAAAGAAGAGGTACAAGTTAGTGATGCACTGTGGTGCTTGGCTGTTCACTAGTCTCACAGTGATGGATGCTTCACAAGTTTATCAAAGGGACTGAGAAACTGCTGTGAAGATGTGCAACGTTCAATCACGAGCGTGACCAAAGCAGACAACTCTCCCTCCACGTGAGTGGCATGTTTGTCTCCAGGGGATGCTTCATTAGAAAACACACAGTGCTGCCCTCTTCTGGAAAATTCTTCTTCCCCTGATGAAGCTTGAGAGGGACTACAGTGGGTCTGACCCAACTCAAAATTCCAGGGAGCCTTTCTGTCCTGGGTACACACCCCAGAATTCCCAGAGAGAAATAGGATTTCCTGCTGCTGTTTTCCCACATGGAGCAGCATACTGTATGAGACCTGCATTCTGACGGTTGCTCCTTGGTATACTTTAGATTTCCCAGAGGGCTGAGGAGTCATTCAGCCAGACCGAGCCCTGGGAACTCTAAGTGAGCTCGACCCAGTGGCCTTGGGAGACGGTGTTGACTGCAGACATTGTCACTCAGGGAAGCAGAATGTGAGACCTGACGCCGTTCTGTCATTGCTCCCCTCTGCTCAGTCCTTGTGGGTTTTACTGTGTGGGTAGCCAAGACCATAACCGGCAAGCATCTCGGACCTTGGCATAATACATCGAGTGGACCCGGGGCAGGCTGCCTTGTGACCTCTTTCCCTCCTTGCCTCAGGGTACATTCCAGAAGGCTGCCTTGTGACCTCTTCCCCTCCCTCAAGGTACTCTCCAGCTGTTCTCAGTATTCCCGGAATTACAGAGGCCTTCAGAGGACGAGCGAAACAAAGTCTACAGATAACACCTTGTGGTTCCAGATGCTTAACAATTCCACTCAGCCCCAGAACCACAGGGGCCCTCGCCCTGCCAAACTTCCTGACTTCCTGATATCTTGCGAAAACCACCCACTGGGATCACCCCACTCAGCTTCCTGCTTCAGTGGTACATAATTGCCTGTGAGAAAATAAATTTCTCAGCTTGATCAGACTCCTTGACTTGTTGTCCGTTCTTCATGTCTCTTGTCCCCCGTTCTCTCCCTAGGGGTGCGAGGGTCCCAGTTGATTGTCCGGCGGGTCCGGACATTACTGCACTGAATGAAATTTGGTAGAACTTTCTGGACTGGTCACGTCCCTCCAAAACCAATTTTCCCTTAGTTTAGTTTTAAGAAAAACTTAAGTCTGAGCTGGGTTGACCTGATTGGGACAGTTGGGAATGCCTGTAAGCCAGGACAGTCTGTGAGCATCGTGCTTGTTAAGCAGCCCAAAATGTTGCATAGTGCTTTCCCCGGGAGACGGGAGGTTAAGGGTCTTGATTGTCAGAGTGCTGTTCTCGGTGACTGCAGATACAGTTCAGTGTCTTTTATTTATTTATTTATTTATTTATTTATTTATTTATTTATTTATTTATTATGTATACAGATTTCATTATAGATGGTTGTGAGCCAACATGTGGTTGCTGGGAATTGAACTCATGACCTTTGGAAGAGCAATCAGTGCTCTTACCCTCTGAGCCATCTCTCCAGCCCCAGTTCAGTATCTTACAGTCTACAGCTTTCCCGTTAGATACAGAAACTGCACTCCCACCAGGCGTGCTGCCGCCAGACCCTGGAGCATGCCTGTGCCTGCGGGGACCAGGGAGCTCTATGTGGTTTGCCTGGGGACCTGAGGCCAGATCCTCTTGTTTTCTAGGCTGTGGCCATGAGCCACAGGTGCTGGAGTTTCAGCAGCCCACAGCTTTCTGACCCCAGAGGTCAGAAATTACACTGCCGCTAGGCGTGCTGCGCCTAGACCTTGGAATGGACCCAGGGACTTTTCTGTGGATTTGTTGGGTGGCCTGAGACCAGACCTGCCCGTGCTCCACACATTTTGCACCCCTCTCACCTGGGCATCGACAGCACTGGTGTTTTGTGTTTAACAAATTGGTCCTTAGGTTGCAGTTCAGTCACTGCTGTCCTGCTGATCAGATAAGATGTGTGTTTGCCTCCATCATCTTGGATCCCCTCATAATTCTCTATTTATTATTTATTTATTTATTTATTTATTTATTTAATTTATATATCTATCTAGCTGACTCGCCCCTTGGTGTGAGTGGGGCACTGAAGTCACTACCACTGTTTTGGCATTAATCTGTGGCTTTAGTGTCTAGTGGCGTTGGCTTTTATGAAATTTTGTGAACCTGAACTTGGTGTGTTTAAAATTGTAACATCTCTTGATGAATTATTCGTTTGATCGGAAGGAAAAATCTTTTCTGATCTCTGATTGGTTTTGGCTTGAAGTCTGTTCATTGTCGCATATTAGAATAGCAGGGCTTGCTTGAGTCCTGGTCCCATTCGCTTGGGATACTTTTCTCCATCCTATCATGCTAAGATGGCGTCTGTCATTGGAGGTGAGGTGTGTTTCAGGAAGATGACAAAAAGATGTGTCTTATTTTCTGATCCAGTTGGCTTAGCCTGTGTCTTTTAATTAGACAATTGAGGCCAGTACTCAATTTTATTGAAAGGTGTGTGTGATTAATTCCTATTATCTTGTTGATTTTGCGGCGTTTGTTTTCTTGATCTCAGCCTGTACCGCAGCGATCCTGGCATTGTTTTTTATTTCACTGAAGAGTCTTGGATGTGTATGCCCACCCCTTATTCTGAGGTACTCCCCCCCCCCCCCCCCCCCCCGCGCCCTGCACTCTGTGTAGGGCTGGCTTAGTGATCACACATGTCTTTAGCCTGTTTGCATCAGGAGGAGTTTTTCTTTCTCCTCAAGTTATGACAGGTAGCTTTGCTGGGTAAGTAGTCTAGGTCAGCATCTGTGCTTTTTTCTAGGCTTAAATCACATCTTCCCGCTATTCCAGCTTTTAAAGTGTCCACTGAGAAATCAACTCTTATTCTGAGGAGTGTGCCTTTATATGTGGTTGGCTTTCCTCTCTTGTAGCTTTCAATATCCCACTTTTTTTTGCTCCATATATTTAATGCTCTGATTATAATATAGCATGTGGAATTTATTTTCTGGCCCTGTCTGTTTGATGTCCTGTGTGCTTTTTATACCTTGATAGAGATCAATTCCCTAAATTTGGGAAATTTTCTTCTATAATTTTTTTTTTATGAGACAGGGTTTCTCCGTGTAGCCTTGGCTGTCCTGGACTTGCTTTGTAGACAGGCTGGCCTTGAACTTACAGCTATCCGTCTGCCTCTGCCTCCCAAAATGCTGGGATTGATTACAAGTGTGTGTCGTCATTGGAAGTATTTTCTTTGTCTCAGACCTGGACATCTCTTTTTTCTATGCCCATGATTCATAGCTTTGGTCTTTTCCAGGTGCCACAAAAATTCTGCATATTGCTTTCATGTGTTTTTTACATTGTTACCATTTTTTTTAAAGTATCTAACTCCTCTCTTTTGCTTTCAAGCCTTGCTATTCTGTGTTCTACATGATCCGTTCTTTAGGCAAGGCTTTCCGCTGAAGTTTTTATTTGAAATTTTCATTTCCAGTTTCATTTCTGTCTTTGTCTTCTCCTTCTTCTTCTCCACTTCCTCCTCCTCCTCCCTAAGTATTTCTGTCTCTTATTGACCGCTACCTTCCCTGCATAGCACCAAAATAGCTCAGTTGGGAGAACAGTGTATCTACCTTTCATTTAGCTGTCTGTGGTGTTTTTTTTTTTTAAGGAGGGGAGGGGCCAGTCAGCTCATTTGCATCCTCTTTACATTCATTCAGGGACTCATTTGTGTTTTCTTTGAATCCATTGAGCATGTTTACAACTGTCCTTTTGGACTTGTGCCCCGCATTTTGTCTTAGTTGCCCTCCTGTGGGACTGGTGATTCTTGGGGGAGGGACGCATGCTGCCTTGGTTTTTTTTTCATATTGCCTGCATTATGAGGCAGCTGGAGCTAGGTTAGGTTTCTTTAATATCATGCTTTGACCCACGCCATAGGCTGGGGGTACCCAGTCTCGTGCAGTGGCTGGAGGGGCCTGTGTGGGAGGTTGGGGGCCTTTAGGTGGTCCAGGGCAGGAGAGGCAGGGAGACAGGCATGTTGTCCCAGATGGAGTGAAGCTTTGGGGATTCCTAAAGCAGAGAGGGGCCCAGGAGGCTGAGGGTTGGGATAACTAGGCTCGGTTTCCATGCCTTATGAGGCAGCGGGGAGACTCCGTTAGACTGAGAGCAGGGGTTTGGGGAGGAAGCCCCGGGCTATTTAGAAGGTTCTTTAGGCTCTGGAGGGTGCATCTCCAGCTGGAAGGAGCCAGTAGAAGAGGCATAGGGGTTCTGAATGGGTGGCAGGAGGGGACTAGGGGGTGGGTGACTTGGAGCTGAGATGGAAGGAGCTGGAGGAGAGGAGGAGGTCAGCCTCCTCCCTGGCAGGCAGCAGCGGGGGGTGGGGTGCGGGGTGGGGGAGGGCCTCGGACTACCACATAGGAACATCTGCTGAGCAGGTTTGGGGAAGCACGTCAGTGCTAGGTGCTTCCATGGAGTACGTCACTTAATTCCCACAACTACCCGGTAACCCAGGCACTGTGGGTGATTCTGTGCACAGGTTACACCTTTTAAGACACCACTGTGTGTTGGAAAACCTGGATACTACCAAAGCCCGCACAGAGGCTGTTTCTTCCTTTCCGCACACGAATGGCCAACTTTCCTTTTCCTCTGAAGCCCTGAACGGCTCTACTCTGACACATCGGAGTTACCGCATCACCACTCTTGCACTTTGGGGCCACTGTGAAGCAAAATGGTTACTTAAAACAAGCCCCGCTGCGCTAAAGCTGTAAAGTATGACTAAACAGGCAGGTAGCATATATGCCTGTATGAGATGGACAGAACCATCCATGTCCCGAGTGAGATCATGTTACCTAGAACGGCTCATGACTTCAATGTGACTTTACTCCTGGAATGTCTTCATTTCATGGTCTCCGAGGCCGGCCAAGGGTAACTGAAACTTTGGATGAAGGAGTGCAATTATTCTTCCAGGTAGGGACTGCTCCTGGCTCCATTTTACAGACAAGGGAGAGGCAGCAGAGGCAGAGCCACCAAAAGAAAGTTCTAGAACTAAAGGATTCAAATGCCAAGTAGGGGTGTCCCAGCACCCACATTTTTTCACCCTAGTTCAGACTGTCTCTGAACCGGGAGGGGAGGAGACATGCGTACGATATGTGTATGAAGTTGCACACGGTCTGGTAGTGGCCTAGGTCCCCCCTTGCACCCATTTGCTCTTCCAAGGAAACCACCAGAGAAGAAATGAATAGTGGCCCCAAAGCAAAGCCTCTTTGCAGTTGCTCAACTAATATCATCCACCAGGTGGCAGTCATGGTCTCCAGATAAAATCATCTCTCTTTTTTTAACCCACTCTTTTTGACTCACCTTTTATTATTATTATTAATATTTTTAAAAAGCAGTCTAAATTAAAAACAAAAACCCCACAACTCTCTGACTCTGACTCTTGGAAAAAACACATTTCCCACCCACGAGCGCTGTGAGACAGATGAGCAAGACTCGCTCCCTCCCAGAGCTGAAGGGCTGGGTCGGGGTGCAGGCGGAGGGAAGGGGCTGCAGTAGTGCACAGCACAGAAGCCAGGTCAGTGAGGGGGAGATGTGATTCTGGTCCGCAGAGGATGTGGTCTGCTCTCCCCCTTTAAACCCCCCATCCTCACCGAGATTCATATTCACACAGAAGCTCATGGGGCCCCACCTCTACCTGATGGTGACTCAGGGAGGGAGAGAAATATTTCTTTTTCAGTGGAGTGTTATGATGCACATGCTCCTGTAGCAAATGTCCATTCATATGCCGAGAGAAACCCACTAAGGCCCCATCAACACAGACACCATGAGAGTCAAAGAGGGGCTGGTTGGCAGGAAGAGTCGGGGGAAGACAGCCCAGAGTGGGGAGGACGCGTGCATTCGATACATGCTTTATGAAGTCCATTTTTATGTGTAAGTCATATAGTCTAAGAAAACAAAAAATTTGAAATATACACATTTCTTGGCATGCATTCTATTAGCCAGCAGTGGGTATGGGAACGTGTGTGCTCCCCCACCCGACCCCAGACCTCATGATGACTGTCAGCAAAGGCCTTCTTACCTCATCTGTCCCCTTGCTGGGTCTGGTATGCATTTCCAGATGTCACCATCCTGTTCCTGAGGGTGGTCGTAGTCTGATGAGAAGTGTGTAGGGCAGGGGCAGGGGCTAAGATGGTCTCTGCTGCCAGTTATCACAACCTTCCAAAAGCTCATCCCATGGTAAGAGGTCAGATCAGAAGTCATGGTAGGGTAAGAGGGGAAGGTGTTGTTTACCTGTTTGAAGAAATCGTGTTGGATTTACAATGCTTACTGTAAACAAATGGCGCTATTGACTCTCATAGTGCAATGTGAAGTCACTGTGCTTTTCTTGAGAAAACGATTTCCTTTTAAAGACTGGCTTCTTTCTGTGACGGGCAGAGGGTGCAGCTCCCCACTTTAAAGGGCGTCTGATGGCTCAGGTGTGTTCTCACATCACTGAGTGGCCCTTCAGGCTATCCTTCAGCCTTAAGGTGAGGGTAGCCTGCCTCCACTTTTAACCCCTGTGAATGAGAAGGCTGTGGGCATCTTTCTGGGGAGTGAGAGAGAGTTAGTTCTCTTAGACCCAGTAGCTGGAAAACTGCCCCGGTAGCACCAAACCATCACACACTTTGGTTTCTGGTTTTTAACTTCAGTCTTGCTACACAACCCACGTCATCACTTTGACCTCATTTTCCTCCCACTGTCCTCCTCTGAATTAGAATAATGCTTAATTAGCATCTTTTCAGAGCATATAAGAACCACACACTGGAGTTAAAGCAAAATCTTGGGCTTCGTCAAGCCAAGCGAAGAAACTTGGTGTGACTTCAGAGCTGAGGAAAGGCTAGAAGTATAGCGTCATCCATGCTCCTCAGGCTGTCCCTTCAAATCACTGAGGCCCCTCCACCAACGGAGTCAACAGCCACCCCGGACACACGTTAGAAGGGATACCACTCATTGTAAGCAACACCTTCTTTGGAGGATCCTGCCAGTTCGGGCATGATTAGGACAGGTTCTGGTTGCTTCTGGGATGCTTGGCCTTAGCTGGAGGGTTGGAAGAAGAAAGGATTCGAAATGCATTATAAGCCGTGTTTCCTTTCAAAGTAGAGTGGGCAGGATTTTGCCAACAACCCACAGGTTCAAACATGTCTTCCCCAGTGCCCACACTCCCTCTACCTGCCTTGCAGGCTGCTGTTGCCAGCATCCTGGTTCAAGCCACCAGGATGTCCACTAGCATCACTCACCGAAGCCACTGTCATCCCCCCCCACAGAGTCTGTCTGCCCCACCCGAGAAACCCAGAGTCCCGTGACTGCTGAGTGACGGTGAGTCAGGCCATGTCCCACTCGTGCAGCCTCATTTAGTGGTTCTCACACACGTGTCCTCAAAGCATTTTGCTTTGGGGTGGCTAAGCACCCTTCTCAGTGGGAGTCGACTCGCCTAGTGAGGATTTAATTTGGGCAGTGAGTGCTCTCTCTCTTGACCTGCACTCCAATCCTTTCCCTCAACTATCTGGGGGTGCATCCAGGACTTTTAGCTCACTGAGGGTAACAGAATGCCTCCCCTCCCAGGAGACGCTGTCCCACAACGTCAGTGTAATGGTCCCTGGAGCTGGGTTTCTGGTGTTCCCCAAGCTCATAAAGAAATCCAAGACAAGATTTCCCAACAGCACAGTGAGGGATCCAAACACAAACTGCAACAACCAAGCAATCCTGTGTGCAAAGGCCAAGACAAGAAATGGTGTTGGGGGGGGGGCAAACTACTCCTTGGTGCTTGGGACACCCGGGAGGGTGAATGAGAGCAAGACGTCTTTGACAAGAAGCGAATATGGAGTTGAGATCTGCAGTTCCACAGATGCCTTTGATGATGCCATCAGCCAGTCCGCAGCTGCCTTTGATGACATCATAACCCAGTCTGTAGATGCTTTTGATGCTGTCATATAGCCAGTCTGTCCTCTGCACCCAGGTGGGGAGTTGTACTAACCTGCTTGCTGCAAAGAGGCATCTAACACAGAAAACTGGGCACCCCCTTCTAACCCGATGTACAGGTCAGAAAGGGGTGTAGCATGTAGCATTAGCAATTGCAATGCAAAGAACCTCTATTAGAACAAGAGGGTGTTGAACCTCGGACAGGATTTTACAATGCTAGGATGGGAAACGATTTAGGTAATATGAACTCTAAAGAAAATGAAGCAAAAAATCAAATTCCCCAATAGCCCTCTCGAACAATACTCATACCAAAGGCAAGAAGTAGCCCTGACTCCTGTCCCCAACGTTAGCCTCTACCGCATCATCTGGTGGCTCAGTGTGCGTGTCAGCATCTGGTTTAAGGATGTGCACCCTCACCAGGTTTCTCCTTTTGGAATGTGAATCCCTAGAAAGTGCGGACTTCGCGGGGTCTGCTCCCCGAGAGCAGAGAGCAACGCCAATCCTCCACAGGTGGAGGAGAGACTAAGGGGAAACTCCCCGATGACAGGCTCCTTAGCAGACTGACAGCTTTAGGGAACAGTCACCACGTGCAGACGTTAGACAGGTTGGGTCTGTGTATAGAGGACGCGTCAGATCTATTTAACTACAGATGCACCCGGCTTTGCATGAGAAATGTTGTGGATGGGATATTCGACTCTGGAGGGCTGCTCTACTCTGGCTACTTCCCACCTCAAAGTCGGGGGTCAGGAGCAGCTTTCACCTACCCTGGCTTCTCTAGCTTTCCAGGTTCCAAGGCTTTCTCAGGCGGCCATCCAATTGTCTGTGAGAGACGGGGCGGAACACAGGTCAGCTGATAGCTGCCAAGAAACGTGGTCTAGGGTCGTAGAGCTATGAAGTCAGAATGTGCGTTTGAGCAGCATCCTGGGGGCGGGGAGGGGGCATTCTCTGTGCATCAGCCTCAGGGTCTTCCACACATTCTCCACTAGGGGCCTGGCAAAATGTCTGAGCCTCGCGTCCCCCCTCTCCCTGCCCCCCCCCCCCCCCCAGCAAGAAATCTCTCACTGGAGGCTTTACCAGCACATCCGGGGAAAGGGAACTAAACTTTGGGATCATGTTAGTCTCTAACTCAGTAAATGTCTCTTAACACCGGCACCATAAGCAAGACACGTGAGGGACCATATTGGCATGGTAAACCAAAGTGATGCTGTGGTAACTAGGGCCTGAAGTGACTGCCCCCGTAGCCCACACCCCAGTCCGCCCCCCCCCCCGTCATGCCCCCTCCCCCTCAACCCCCTTCCCCCTCCCCCCTCCCCCTGGAGGAAACTGATAACAAATGAAAAGTGAAGATGCTAAGGGGGCTCCTGTGGTTTGAATGTCTTCTCCCAAACTCTGGTTAAATTTGTCCTTGAAACATTAGTGTTAAGAGGTGGGATGCGGGCAGGCAAGATGGCTGAGCAGGTAAAGGCTGGACAAACCTGCTGATCTAAGTTTTCTCCCTAGACCTGATATAAAAGTGGAAGGAGAGAAGTGACTCAACTTCCGAAAGTTGACCTCTGACCTCCACAGCGTCCCCTCTCCCATCCTGCGTATATAGCTGCGTTGGCTTGTTTCCTGTCAACCTGACACAAGCTAGAGTCATTTTAGAAGAAGAAGTAGAACCTCAATTGAGAAAATGTTCCTTTCAGATTGGCCTATGGGCTAGCATGCGGTGCACTTTCATGATTGGTCACTGATGTGGGAGGGGCCAGCCCTGGGCTGGTGGTCCTGCGTGCTATAAACAAGCAAGCTGAATAAGCCATGAGGTGCAAGCCAGTAAGCAGCACCCCTCCATGGCCTCTGCGTCAGCTCCTGCATGCAGATTTGTGATACGAATTCCTGCCCTGACTCCCCTGGACGGTGATAGGTTATAAGCAGAAATAAACCCTCTTCTTCCCAAATTGCTTTTGATCATGGTATTTTATCAGAGCAGTGGAAACTAAGATAGTGCTTTTGTATTCCCACCATGTTATGATATAGAAACCAGGCCATTGACAGATTTATCAAATGTAGACGTCATGCTCTTAGAATTCCAAACAGTAGGCCAAACACATTTGTTGTTTATAATTTATCTAGTTTCTGGCATTTTGTGATAGCAGAGAAAATGGACTTAAGGGTCTTTAGAAAGTAGTGCAGGGGTGCGGAGTCATCTCAGCTAAGCCTGGGGGATGCAGAGTCAGCTCTGTGTGGAGTTGAAGTCAGGAATGAGTAGGTGGTACAGGCAGGGGCATGACCCTGCACCATCATGGGGATCTTGCCTTAGAGGGATGGAGAGACCCAAGGAGAGAGGCCCATGCAAAGCTATGACCAAGAAGAAATAAGGGGGTTTACTATGGAGGCTGAGGCTAGACCTTGAAAGGCAGGAAGGGCATGGGAAGATGGAGGATGAGGCTAGACCTTGAAAGGCAGGAAGGGCGTGGAAAGACAGAGAATTCGTCTCAAGGTAACAGGCAGCTCCTTTTGCTGTGCAGTGGCAAACCAGAGCTGTGGTCCACTCTAGCTGCAGGAGGCTGGTGGCGCAGTCAGTGACCTCAGAGTGGGGAGGGACTAGCCAGACCTGGACCAAGAAACGCTAGTGAAAATGGCAGAGGGGGGACGGAGGGGGGCTACTGAGTTCCTGGCTCAGGTGATTTTGTAAACATTTCAGTTCATCATCACCTCAACCAAGTGATAGGAAAGCTGGTTGTGGGGGGCTTACTAATACAGTCATGTCACTTGATCAGGGCAGCCACAGGAAGGGCAGCTCAGGGACAGAAACCCAGGCTCACCCAGAGCCATATCCACGTTGATCCCAGGCTTTGGGGTTTTGCCCAAGTTTGTCCAACTCCCAAACCCATCTCGATACTTCCGTCCTGCCTTGCCTAGGTCCACCTTCTCCCAACCCTTGCACCCAAGGACAAGGAAAGAAGAAGAATTTGCATTTCCTTCAAGGCAGTATTATTGATCTGCCACCCAAGGGACACAAGCCTACGTCCTGGAACCTCCTACCTCTTTCCTACATTTTACTCCAAAGAGATTTTGGGCTTATCCACAAACATTCCAAACATTCAGAAAACTAAAGCCTCAGAACACAGCCTTTCTGGGGGTTTGTGTCCAATTCCCAACACAGACTCATACCCTGTGTTGCCCCACACATCCACATGTAGAGAGGGAATACTCCTGCTCCTAGGAAGAGGTGTGTGTAGAGAAGATGGGGGAAGGAGAGAGAGGGGAGAAAGGAGAAAGAGCAGGGAGAGGGGGAGAGAAGAGGAGGAGAGGGAAGAAAGGAAGGGAGGGAGGAAGAAGAGAGAGGAGAGGAGAGAGAGAGAGAGAGAGAAAGAGAGAGAGAGAGAGAGAGAGAGAGAGAGAGGAGCTAGCTCTGCACAGCAAAACTTGGCAGCCCAGAGTCTCAATGGTCTCTGTCACCATGGCAACTATGGTGGGCTGATAGGGGTGGAGGACCAGAGACTACACAGGAGAAATCCATCCTGGGAAAGGGGCATCTGAGTGTGCCCACATGCCGGCCTGTAGCAGCAGCTCTGCCACGTACCCAGCACAGGGGCGGGGCCTCTGTGAGCGGGATAATACAATGCTGTTGGTATAACAAAGGCTAACAGGCTGGACACGCAGCCTGCAGCAAGGCATGGCTCTCAGCACTGCTTTGACACATCCCTGCTCCCTTTCATGTGTAGTGACTGCATCACTGTGAAACCACACTGCCCTGGGCAAGAGGAGACTGGGATGGAGTGTGGAGGTGGGTGATCCCTAAAATGGTTCATGCACATGCATGCTCCGCTTTCCTCCTCTTCCCACCTTCTTATTCTCCCGGCTCTCCACCCCAGGACCCCTTCCCTCACGTTCCTTATGACCCTTAGGGAAGGGTGCCAGTTGTGACTTACTAAGGTCCCCTGTGGAGTTAAGTCAAAGCCTCTGTATGTCCCTTGCACTTTAGAATGCCATGTTTTCTCGGAACGTTGAGGCACTTGCTCGTGGGGTACAGGCCATGGTTGGTTGTATCTGAAGGTGTTTGCTGTGATCCAGGTCCAAATGCTCCAGTTGTTTTTTCCAGACTCTCCTGCGCCACATCTGTCCAACAGCAGCTGTTCAGGCTGTGGCACAAATCAAAAGCCTGAGCCTGCTCCAAAGGCCTGGTACTCTAAAAATGGCAAATAACGTTCTCTCCCTCCCGAATATACACCAAATCAAGAATAGAAGTTTCTGGGGAAAAAAAAAAAAAAGATTCATTTTGACCCTGCTGACATTTCGGTGCAGAAGCAAAAATTGATTTGAGAAATTCACAAGGACAAAAGTCTCCCTGGCCATGTGGGTTTCAGGGTTGTTTGTGATGTCATGGAGATCTGCCGAGAATCAAAAATATGGTATGTGTAAGATGCTTGCTTATGAAGTTTTACAGGAAAAGCCAAAGCCTTTCCCCTGCAGTGGGATTTTGTTTGAACTAGAATGTGTCCATGACCTATATCATCATCTCTTCTCCCTCCTCCCCTATTCTTTCTTCTTTCACCTAATTACCAGCACCCAGAAATGTACTTAGCTACGTGATTATCCTTGCTCGGCACCTATGTGAGGTTGGTAAATTGAGCCATGTCTTAGCAGTCTAGGGGAACCTGGCTCCCACAGAGTCACCATCCCGTTATTGTCAAATGTGCTCTTACCAAACCAAACCAAAGTATGGGGAGATAGTGTGCGTCCTGTCTCAGTGTAACTTCCCAGGGATTTTAATTCCCAAGGGGATGAACTGCCTTTTAGGAAGACTTCTCCTTCCTAGGTTAGAAATGTACAAAAAGGTGAAATAGGACCTGCAACCTGTGTGCCTGGCAGCAAGCCTGCTTTATAGATTGGCTAACTTTTCTGGCCCTTGCTCACCTTAAACTGAGCACAATTAAAGAACCTCGCTCTTTAGGTTAGAGGAAGGGGCTATCTAAAGAACAGGGCCTGGTGCTAGCAAGCACTGCCTCTACAACCGCAGGTTTTACCATTCTCACTCCCAGGTTCACTCGGAGGCAGGCATAGGGAATAGTTTAGCAACAAGGGATTCTGCTTGGTGTGAGCTTCGCATACACCCTTCTTCTAATAATGCACTTGGCAGCCTGGGGCCCTCACCTGTATAGACTGTGTGTGCGCGCGCGCGCACACACACACACACACACACACACACACACACACCACTGTCCAAACAATACACCTAGCAACCTGTTCACAAGCCAGGACCTGCATTGAGCTGTACACCTCCCCACCCTGAACTGTGGAGTGTCCCTCCTCCCCCAACACCCATCGGATAATTTCTATTCAATTGCACTCCAGTTATATGCACGTAGGAGGACCGATCTGGCATGAACTAGTTTTAAGTACACACGCAATTAAGACAAACTGCATTCCCTGTGTGCATCTTTTAGGGAAAAATTCTATTGACCGTCATCATATGCTTAATGGATAATTGGGTATGCCTGTGATTAAAATCAGACGCATAAAGACCCACAGCCAAACGTTAGGCGAAGCTTGAGGAATCCTGTGGAGGAGAAAGAAGGTTTGGAAGAGCCAAAGGGGTCAAGGACGCCACACGAACACAGCCCACAGAACCAGTCAGCCAGGGCTCACAGGGGCTCATGGAGACTGCACTGACACTCAGGGAGCCTGTATAGGTCCGGCCTAGGTCCTTTGTGTATAAGTTATGGTCGTGTAGCTTGGGAGCAGGGGCTGTCTCTGACTCTTTCACCTGCCTTTCCTCCCACTGGGTTGCCTCATCCAGCCTTGCTATGAAGGGATGTGCCCAGTCTCGCTGTTACTTGTTGTGCCATGTTTGGTTGATGTCCCTGGGAGGCCTGCCCTTTTCTGAAAGGAAACGAGGAGGAGTGGGCTCTAGGAAGGTGGGAGTGTCGGTAGGTGAGGGGACACTGGGAGGAGATGAGGAGGGGTAAACTGTGGCCAGGATGTAACATATGAGAATAAATAAAAAAGAAAAACAATCAGATGCATTGTGGGAAGGAACATGAAAAAAGTAGAAAAAATGCTTATATGACCTAATGTAGCAACCAAAATAGAAAATCACCCTCAAATACCCTTAGTAACCAAACTTCTCCTTTTAAACCCCATATAAGAAAACGCCCCAACATAATTTAGGCTCTTGAGTACTCTTACTCATGTGGCCTGCTGTTACTCCTTTTCTTAATAAAAATGTTTTATTGAATTTCAGGAACTTGACACTTTAAAAATTCCAACTATTTCTCACAGATCAAAAGAAAGCACAGGTTTTTTGTTTGTTTGTTTGTTTTTGTTTTGTTTTTAAGACAGGGTTTCTCTGTGTATCTCTGGCTGTCCTGGAACTCCCAGAGATCAGCCTACCTTTGCAGCAGCTGGAATTAAAGGCGTGTGTCCCCCAGTGCCCAGCCCAATTTTATTTTTTAGCCTTGATCCATTGGCAGAGATGACTCCAAGGATCACAGGGAGAGCGATGGGGGCCTGACAGGTGAGGAGAATCTAGCTTTTACTGCGTCTTAGCTGCCATTGTCCATCCTTTCTACAGGACACTTAAATATTCTGTACGATGCCTTCTGAGGGTGTAGGCTTGCTGATGGGCACAGGGGTGGGCCATGATTGGTTTCTTTCCCCGGACCAAATCTTTTGGTCACTGTAGAGTTGGCTGCTGAGCGACAAGTGATAATTGAGACCGCTCCGTTTTCCTATCCCCACTCACATCCTGCCCCGTGTGTCACTGTCATCACAGCTGACCTAAGATGTTGCATCAGGTGACACTCTCATATGAAGTGTGCCTTCATTTCACCAAGGATGGAGGCATCAAGTCTTTGCTAGATGCTACCTAAAATCATTCATGCTACTTCACATACTTAAATGATTGCTCCTACCCCCAACCCCCTCTTGGCTACCTTCGTGGGTAACTTATTTTAGAACAAGTTCAGATGCCTTGTTCCCTTTGGTGCATTCTGGGAAATCATCTCTAGGTCTGCCTGATTCTTTTTTTCTTCTCTATTTGGTGTCACAGAAGTGTGGGAAAAGAACTAAAAATAATCTCTTTAAAATGTTGACATTTGCTCAGTCACACAGACATTTGTATGGCATCAAAGCTCTAGCTCCTGAAATAGAAGGTGAAGGATAAAGCAGGCTCAGGCTTAGATTCCAGCATCTGTGTTCCCCAGTTCACAGCCCTCAGGCTCCGTCAGCCACCAGGCATTTTCCACTGACACCTAATCAGAGGCTGTGCAACACAAAACATGCATGTTTTGCCTAGGCTGCATCCTGAACTTGATGCTGATGCTCGTTTTTAACTTCCTTGAGAGATAAATTGTACTTTTCCAATTCTGTCACCATGCGCAACCGCAGTAAGCCACGTTCCCAGATGGTCAGTGGTGACACCCAATTGGACTAGAGAAAGATTACGACTTAAAAATATCCAGAGAAGATTCGAGGCATGCCAAAACAGAATGTTGTTTAACCTAAGAGAGACCCAGAATGGCTAGATCAATTCTGAATTCTTGATTTTTCTAACCCAGTGGTTCTCATCCTTGGAACATGAGGGAATGGGAATACTGAGGGAAATTCTCAGAGGAGAATTTTAAGGAGGCAATATGAAAAGAAAGGCAGACAGCATACCTAGGACGGCAGATTCAAAACTGGTGGCTTGTGTGGAGATACGGCTGTGTCTGTGGCAATTGTAAGTGCTGGTCCAAGTCAGTGGAAACTAATCCAAACAGCTACAGAGTCGCCCCTCACTTCAAGTCCTCTAAGTGGGGATTGAGGGTGGGGTTAAGGAGACTTGACTGGGCGTGGGTCAGGGCTTAGAAGCAAACCTGAAACCGTACATGTGGGGTGGACAATGGAAAGAGCTGTGTGTGAGACTGATAGGAGCATGGGCTTCCTAAGGCAGTTTCAATACACTGTGAAGGCAAGTCTTAGAAATTGCCAATTAAGAGAAAGCAGTAGCGATGTGGGTGTTCCTATAATCTAGAGCTCCTGGGGCACAAGTCCATAGTCTAGGCCACTCCCCACCATTCCCAGTGTCTGAGTTCCATACTGGGAAAGAAAATTAAGACGTAAAACATCTCACAGTCCATTCACTTCCAGTAAGACCTGCCTTCCTACTCTTGAGTCTAGTATATCATGGGAAGAAAGTGAAGGTACCTTACTTCCCAAACTGAGTATCCTAAGGGTATATTTTGTTGTAGTTTATCATTGAAAATTTAAATGTATCTTAAAATATAAATACTGACACATTGCAATACTCAGTAGTCTGCATGAGGCATGAGCCAAATAAAAGACAACATATACAGTCCCTGAGCAATGAGATTATAGCCCCGGAGGCCACAGCCTGTAACATCAGTTCTGAAAGAACTTAGAGTTCAAAGCCGAGAGATGAGGGTCAGTGGAAGAGCAAGTGCTTAGCACAGGGGAGGTGGTGGAGTCAGTGTCCAGGAGGGAGGAAAAGAGGGCGGAAGACCAATCAGAGTGTGGGTGGATACATGCCACCCCCAGACACCACACACACCAGGGCAGCACATGAACTAACGGCAAGGCCAAAGACACTACAGCTGCCAGCTCTCACAGCTTACGTAAGCCAGGAACGCCTGCCACGAGCACTCAGATGACTAAACACTTTTCACACTGGTTTGTTCAGCAAGGGCCTGCCCATCAGGACATTCCTAGTATTTTAAAAATGTTTTATTCCCAACCACCGAGTCTACTTATGTTAAAAAGAAATAAGTATAGTACAAGAAATCTGAGTTAAAAGTTTTATTCATTCAACATCTCACATTACAAATATTTAAAAATTATATGCATACTGGTATAAATAGTCATTTGCAAACTATTTAATAACATTAATTTTCACTAGCACTTCAACAAATGAACTCTTTTAAAAAAGGAACTGTGTTATATAACTTAAGAGTAGAACATACAAAAATAGGAACTTAACGTGAAAATGACTTTAATAAAAAAATGAATTACCCTTATTTAAAATGCTAGAATAAATACTACAACCTCCCCATACACAGTAAAAACTATATGGAAATTCAGCCAAGTAGTACAATTAACTGACGCACTTAAATAACGTTCCCTTCTGATAATATGAGCAATACACTGGAAAAATTAGGGATTAGTAAAAACTAGACACCCACTTGCTAAAAGTTTCACTTCCAAAAAAATATAACAAAAATCTGATGAAATTATAAAAACTAATTATACTTTAAATTTTAAAAATATAAAAAATAAAACAGTTGAATACAATATTGTCCCAATTCTTACAATGCTATCAATCACAGTAGCTTTAAAATAAGATAATAAAATAAAGCAAATGACCAAAACCTCTTTTATTCCATTTTTAAAAATAATCTCAAATTTACATTAGTAGAAAGATTGATTTCTGATTCTTTTCTTTAGAAACACCAGCAAGAAAGAGGATTACTCTTAACAGTAGAAAATGACATTTTTAAATGTCTGCAATTAAAAACAAAGAATTACACTGCAAAGATCTTCCAAAGTGTGAGATAAGTATTGCACATAACTGGAGTGAGCTTGCCACAATTCATCACATTCAAGTTTTAAATCACCTTTTAACAGAAGATTCAACTCTTCAAAACAAAAGGGGTGAATTATCAAGTCTTTCCAACAGCACTCTCATAAAATGCTAAGTTCATTCACTGCAAGTTTTATTTTGCATTCTGCAGAGGTCTGTGTATGGAGAAGTATATATATTATACCAAAGCCAGGGGCTGGGGGGGGGGGCTGGGGAGGGCTGGGGGGGGAGGGGTCCTTTACATAGAAAATAATCAGAAACACTTTATTTTACATTGCAAAAATAACCATGTAATTACTCTGTAACTACATTGTAAATACATGGCTGGTGCCATGCTAGTGCGCTAGAACTACATGCTTGGTAAATTGAAGTGATACCCTAAAACCTGTAAACTAATTACATGTTAATTATGTTTGAGTTACATGGTAACTCCCAACTACAATCCCATGTAATCTGAAGGACATGTTATCATAAAGTTCAGAGTAATAGATAATCATTGTTTATGCCCTGTAAAGAAGTGGAACCAAATCATCTGTAAACACGCTCGTCACACAATCACAAGTAAGTATTAGCAGAATAACAATTTCTTACATTAGTCATGCATACTAACATTACAAACCTGTCCTGTGGCAGGCGATTTTGTTTTATTATATAGAATTTAAAAGAGCAGACATCTCTGAATCAAACGTGTAACATCAATTAATTAAGATTAAAAATGGTTAAACATTCACCCAAAATGTCTGCATTTTATGAATAATTTAAAAAACTTAGTAAGAAGCTGTAGACAATTTTGTTATTTTAAATTTCTACCCTATGCTTATGCATTTAGTTTTTTTTTTTTTTTTTAGGAACTACAGTGTTATCTTGTCATTTTCATGCGAATTTTTTTCATTAATTTGTGACTTTACATAGACTATTTCTTAAATTATAGGTACACCAATAGCTGGTGCTGGGGAAGGATGTTTAAGCAACATGCTTTCTCTTCTCTGCAGACTCTAAAATAGCATTGCCAGTGCACAACACTCATAATTTAAAATGTATGCAGAGCACTGAAATGTATAAAAAGCAGAATATAAGAAAATAAAATTTATTAAAATTATTTATATTAAAAAATGAAGTATATGAAGATCTCTCAGTAATAAAAGTACAAAAAGCTACTCTTTGCAATATGAAAAATTGAGGTATTGCATAAAGAGATATCCCGTCAGTGAAAAGTGTGCCTAAAAATGTTCACTGTTGGAAAAACAAGATATACAAAAGTAGTGCATAACAAATATACATCATGTGCATGACAAAATAAGTTAGCTACAAAACACTGTACCGAAATTCAGCAGGTCATGTACAAAGGGAAAATGATTATTCAAAGCTAGTTCTCAAGCAGTGTTACCTCTTGTTAACTCATCACACCTGTTTACTGAGTAGGACCAGCACAACAGCACACCCAAGCCACCCACAAGCAGTAAAGGAAGAAAAAGAGGCAACGAACATTCCAATTAGAATCATGTAGTTCAGGAGAAAAGAAAAAATGCCCCTGACCAGCTACATGAGCGCACCCCTCCATCTGCACGCTGCTGCTTTGCTGTCTCTTAGCAGGGGACTCTCTGACAGTGGCTCCCTCTTTCTGTTGGACTCTTAGACAGCAAGAGCCTCCATTTTGACCTTTGGAACTTAACAGGTGTAGTTCATTAAAGCCTGTGTTAAAAATAAAGGGCTGCTTTTCGTACAGACAGCAGAGGGGGTCACCGGCAAGGCGGCGACAGCACTGCGGGCAAGTCTTTGGTTCTGAAGGATCCAAGACGGTACTGTTAGGCAGCACAGCTAGCAAGACTGCACTTAGACTGTTGCTGTTAAATGCTTTGCACACTGATGGTAATCCTTTGAACTACGGTAGGGCATTTAATAAGAGAATGTCAATTAAACCAAAAGTTACTTCCATGACCAGGGCTTCAAGAGACCATTTTAAATTTACCCCCGAAGCATACTGTTCAAAACATAAGAACATCTTTCAAAGCTAGGGTTGTATTTATAATAAACATGCATTACTTGATGAAGTTGGCACTTCAAACACTATGTCCCATGCTAAGTTCGGAAAGTGTATGTTATTGTACCTTATAGGAAGAGTAAGATAAACATACAGACTTTTGCACAGATTTACACAATTACTTAGTTCAACAGTGCAAAACACTTTGCAACTACTTGACTTTTTTTTTTAAACCTCTCCCCCCCACGTTTTCTATGTTACAACTAAATTACAGGATTCCAAAGTAACTTCAAATGGAAAACAAGGCCAATGGGCAGCCAATTTGCATGTTGTTTTTAAATCTTCCAGTTTTGGCTATGAGTGTAGTGTAACACAAAGTCAAAAATGTTATCTTTGAGGTATGTCTAGATATGTTGTTTTTAATGTCAAAATGGAGAGCAAAGGCTGACACCCGATGACTGTTAGTAAATTAGGATATAGAGTTTATATATAACAACAAAAATAAAGTTTATGCATTTGTTCTTCTGCTTTCCCACCAGACACCATTAACTCTAGCTTTGGTAGGTTTCCTGCGCTGTGATTAGGAAGTCAGTTAAATAAATAAACATACTCCCTCAGTAGTAAAGTCACCCAATCCTTACATTCGGGATTTTAGAAATTATTTCAAAGAAAACTCAGCTCTGTCTACTTTGTTTTTTCTGATGTGTACAGTATCTGAGGCATGATCAAGCTGTACTCAGCCTCAACGCTCTCTCTCACGGCTATGCTGCTCAATCTTGCTCTGACATACTCTTTCCTGTTAATAACTGTTAACTTCCTCCATTGCTGTTAAAGAATAAAAAAGGATAGAAAAAGAGACAACGAATGAAAGAAAGGAAAGGAAACAGCAAAAGCACTTCCCTGGGGGAGACTGTGTCAGAATAGATAATAGTGTTACTGTTGGTGATTATCTCAATAAAGGATTCTTATATGTTATATCATTACCAACAATTAAAAACCCAAAATATTGTCTCATTTCTCTGTTAATATTTCTCTCATCTAAGAAAATGCTGCAGCAAGTTTGGATCCTCTTGGCTTTCAGCAAAACAAGAGAATGAAAACTTGCAGGCAACAAGATGGCAATGTGGGAAGGGAGTTTAAACACACTGTTCGTAGTGACACGAGAGTCTACAGAATACCTAGGTTGTAGTTGTTGTTTGCATTCTACTACTGTGAGTTACACACTGCTGCACAGGATGTGCCAGCGTCAGCAGGCGGAGGAGGGTCGGGTGAACAGAAGAGGGCACTTCTTCTGAGGCCTGCAAATGAGCTCTGGAGTTGTCCATCCTTCAGTTCCAGCGGAAGGAAATATGCCGAGGGCGGTCACCACCTTCCTTCACCAGGGGCTTGTGGAATTCCCTGCCAGCACGAGAGTGAATAGCAGCCCAGCAATATTCACAGTAATACTGCAGACAGGTAACATTAGCACAGAAAAATGGAGCAAATTTACCCCCGCAACGGGCCCCCTGACATTCATCACACAGCTGGTCATCCAAGACATATGGCTTAACCTCCACCTGCAATGGAGAGATTAAAGGGGAAGTCAGCCTTTCAGTACCATGTGTGAGTAGACTTTTATCCTGTGCCTCAACCTCACCTTTTCCACGGTGCCAAAAAGAAAAGAGGCACTTACTGAAATGAGGATCTTCCATTCTAAAGAGCTTTTCATAAGATGGTTATATCTATCATTTTACATGCTTGTTAAAATAAAGTTTCAAACAAAAAAAGGACAAATTTTATCAGAAACTACATTTTTGGAATTATAATTTAAACAAAACCATCTAAGTGCTTCTGTATTTCAAAAAATAGTGCACTACAAGGTTTAGTGGGCAGGAAGATGCCTGGTTTTTGCCTCTCAGACTTCTGAGTGGTTGCTGAGCTTGGCTGATGGCTTATGTGTCCACATCTTGGGTTGTGATCATAAAGCTGGGACTCTGGTAAAACATGATGTGGCTCACTTTGTTCTTGGTCAGTGAGAGCAGTTTGCCTGAATCTAAAAGGGAGAGGTGACTTGTACCAGCGTTCAATAGGCCAGCATAGCCGTCATCTGAGCCTTTCAAGCATTAAAATGACCTGGTTGTTTCCTCACCGCTACAAGACTGGCAATATTTGGTCTTGGAAGACTCCTGGATGACACGGCCTACAGTTCGTGTAAGATGAGGAAGGGCTTTAAGTCCCACACTCTGCAGAGGGTCTGGACACTGACCCAGGGATCTCGCTATGGAGGACCAAACCTAATCATGCCTAATGATAACCCCCGGCTCTGAAACTCACACTGACATGGGAGTGTGGAGGAAGAGCAAGCAGGCATGCAACTGTGCTACAGCAAATCCTGCCCCAGTCGCCTGTAGCTACAGCATGAGCTTTCCCTTTATTCATACCAGTGAACGACCACTGACAGTGAGTACACACGGCCTGAATCGGTGTGTAGAAAACACTACTGAAGTGCTTTCACGGCTCAGGTTGAGAAAAGCACAATAAAAAATCAACCAATGAAGACTTCAGGGCAGTTCCACAGAGTGTTGGATGCCGGGGTCAGTTGTGGGGAAGTGCCAGTGTATATCAAACCCTGGGCTTCCATCAGATGGTGCATCATTGCTAGAACTTTCCAAAGCAGCCCCGAACTCACCCGTTTATCTATCTCTCCATGCTGCAGCTGAACAAAGCGGGCACTGATAGCAGCTATGTAACTCTGTTGATTAGAAAATGCGACTCGTCCAGCTCCTTTTGGGTATTTGAGCTCAGGGTCAGTGTCGATGCCAGCATAGCAGACGCCTCCATACAGCCTGTCCATTATCATCGCCAGCTCCACTAAAGAGAAGAAGCAGAGACAATCAGGGCAGCCCATCTGGCTCACCTACTGTTTCATCAAAAAATGAGTAAGTGACCTCTGAGTTTGCATCATTATAGTCATTACTAAAATCAAACTCACTATTATAACTTCTCTGCTAGGTCACAGCGCTTAACTGCAAGCTGGCGGGCTTACAATGTGCTTTCTTAATTTCTCACAATCCATACCACAGGTAGTTAAGTACTTTTCTGAGAAAACTGAGGATCTAAGATGAATGATCTGTCACAGGTCACAGGGCCGGGCCTGGCACCTAGGTTTGTCTGCTCTGGGTTGCAATGCTGTCTTATCTGTGCTGGTTAGCAAGACATTGGTTCCTATAAATTGAACATTCGAACAGTAACTGGCTGGTTCTTTGGGAGCCCTTCTGACCCTCCTCACCATCAAAGCCTATTCCTTTGTTTACACATAGCTGTTTACTAGCACATCTTGCACTGGCTGCTCTTGCGGAGGACCTGTACTTGATGCCCACATGGCAACTCAAAACTGTCTCTAACTCCAGTCCAAGGATCCAACGGCCTCTTCTGGTCTCTAGGGCCACTGTACACACATGGTACACAGAGACATATATGTAGGTAAAACGTCCACTCACATAAGATAAAAATTAAATCTTTTTTAAAAATTAAAAAAATAAGTTTCAACATAGGCACCTTGCACGGGTGGATAACACTTCTGCCAGAAGATAATGACTAGTAAATGAACATCTCTGTGCCAGGCTTGGGAAACCTCCCTGTGAGTTACTGACCAATGATACCCCAGAGGTCCATTAAATAATACAGACCACGGTCACTGTTCTTGGGTTGTCCACCGTAACTAGATAACAAACTCTATTGCTGAAGAGACAACATAGTAGCTAGTTTTCATTGTGCCAGAAGGTGCTATGAAGGACAAGGGAGAAAAAGCCATCAGTAGCATCACATAGCAGTGAAGCCTAGATGCTGCTCCACCAACCTGACAGACAGCATGTGATCACTGGCACTCAGTGGTAGCATAAAGGTAAGGAGATAAACAACTAATTTTGGATTGGATTTAATGCCTTTTCCACAGGAGGGAATTCATACAGGTACTGTAAGCCTGGTCAAAAGCCCATGGCTTGGGAAGTCATAGGCCCAAAGGGGAATTTACCACTGTTGCTTTACTAAATGTTGTCAAACTGTCTCCCAAAAGTATGTTTATTCATATGAATTAGTGTTGTCTGCAACCTAGCCAGAGGCGCTTGGCTCTGCAGTGGGCAGCAGCCAATGTAGGGACTCATAACTGGCCGAAGGATGGAGAATAAGTGACTACTGAGTGCTCAGTCCTAAATAGACATCTAACCATCTGTCCCCACAGGACTCAGGGAATATCATGGAAGAGGAGGCGGGAAGAATGAAGAATAGAAGGGGAGCAGAGCTCTGTGAAATGCTGTCTCCTGGGCATGCCACAGCCATTGCACTCATGAACTCACTACAACTATGGTCAGTAAGACCAGCCAGCATTCTGCAGGCAGCACCAAGTGGACTCAGTGGGTTACAATAAGAAAAAAAAAAAAAAAAAAAAAAAAAAGGAAAGGACATGAAAGGAGGGGGAAATTTGGTGGAGGTACCTGGGGGAGCCTAGGTGATATGATCAAGAGACATTGTTTACATATGTGAAATTATAGAGAATAAATAAAAGATACTCTACTTTAAAAGCTTGAAATATCTTCTCCATGAAAGTTTGAAAACATAAAACCTTATTTTAAGCTAACTTAACCCTCAAGTCATTTAAGTCAGTTGGAGATATAATTTATTTGTAGTTATTATTCTAAAACCATGTTGGATTGCAATTTTACCTAAGAACTTAGTAAACAGCTGCAGAGAAATTGAGAACATGGGAAAGATGTACTGTACACCTCACCACATAAAGGGCTTTGGGCTTCAACAATAATGAGCATTTTAGTACGACAGCTAAGCACTCTTAATCAGTAATTTCATTTAATCTTCAACTCTATAAAGCACATAGACTTTTGATTCCATTTAACATATGAGAAAATTGAGACTTAGGAAGTTTACATAAATTGTCCAAGGTTGCTCAACTATTAATATGAAATAGAACACATTAATTCTAACCCAAACACTTGGATTCTAGAACTTTCTCTCTTGCACATTAACTCAAAGGTCATGGAGTATTTCAGCTGAAGATTTTTATATTTCATATGCTAATGATATAGACACTTTGTTTAACTGTACCAGCTCGTAATGGTCGAGGAACACCACCAACAAATATTGTTTTCCGAGGGTCAAGCGGCTGTGAACCATCCATCACAAAGTCACTATCACTGAGATTCCAGGGTCGAATCTGTACCTACAGAATGTATAAACAAAGATGTTCATATCAACAAAGTTCAAGATTATTGCAGAGTATTTTACAATATCCCAGTTCACCACAAACAAATAAAGTTGTTAAACTAAAAGGCTTTAAAAGCAAAAACAAAAACTTTTCCTTCATTTCAGAGTAAAAAGTTCTACAAACTGCTCACTTACTATGAGTCAACTCCCTTAACACATCCATACATCCTTAATTACCTACAAATTAATTATCTGTTTTTTACTTTACTGGTACCTCTATTTTACCCAGCCTTATAGGATCTACATAATTTAAATGTAAATAGAACATTTCCAAGAAATATAAGCTTACTATTGATACTAAAAATATTGCTAATATTTGCAAAAAATTTAAAAGATTTATTTATTTTTATTTATTTGGGTGCTGGGATCTAAACTCAGGTCCTTTGCAAGGGCAGCAAGTGCTCTTAATCACTGAGCAGTGTTATGTTGATAAATACTTTAGTGCCTATTAGCCTAATCAAGAATAATGTATCTGAACCAGGCCTGCTAGTTCAGGGTTGTACATCCTGTGTACCAGTTTGATTTCTCCATGTACTTTGAGCGTGTGATGTCTTTAGCAATAAGGTCTTACCATCAAGTTTTTGTAGGTAGCCAAGAGCAATGGCTATAGCCTATATCGGGGTCTCTGGGACCCCAAATAACAACTCAAGTAGAAGGGGTATCCCACACCTGGCAGTTTTTTTTTTGTTTTTGTTTTTTCTGATAACCTATGCCTTCAGGAAGGAACACTGTCCCTCTGTGTAATATAACTCTAATTTCCTCCTTCTCAGTGTCTATCTGTCTCTCTCTCTATATATAAGCAACATATGTATGCTTATAAAATAGTAGGTTTCCACATGTGTTTTCGAACACTCCCAGTGTCAGTTAGACCCCTGTCCTATCCCCTCTCATCCACATGCTCTGTAGGCTGCTGGGGAAGAAAAGTCTTACCTAGCTGTGACCTCTGTGAACTACACCAACAACCAGCCTTGCAGATTTGCATATTGGCACAACAGTGGCATAAATGTCATGGGAGTAACCAACAGCTTTCTACTGGACTTATTGCCCACTACAGAAGACAGAATTCACGCCTGATACCATTAACTGGGCCAAAAAACTGTGGCTGGATAGGTCATTAGCTCTAGAGGAGAACCTACCATTATTTTGCTGAAGGGACACAGTATCAAACTACCTTTTAAATATTTACCCTTATACCTACAGATCAAGCATATTTCACTCCTCTTTAAAGAAGTTCCTTTATGCAGTAGATGGTGGTTAATACAGAGACTCACAATTGGTCAAAGTGCAGTGACTATTTGAATGTGAAGTATTCACCTAAGTCGGCCCTCTACCTCATACTCCCTCATCCCAAATGCTCAAGAATATTAAGAGAGTGGAAAAACTGTAGGAGCTGAGGTTGGGGAGGATGCTAAAAAATAGTGTCGACACTGTGGAGGAATGCTGAGTGAATGTATCAACCGGCAATAAAGCGCTGTTTAGTCAATCAGTTGGGCAGAAGGAGAGGAAGTGAAAGGCGGGATTTCCTGCAAAGTTTGCCGGTTAGGGGAGGAGAGGTTTTTGGAACGGTGGAGGAGGACGGTTGGGAATGGACGCGGACCGGCCCAGGAGTCATAGTGGCAAGTGCCTGGAATATATGTATGTTATAAGGTTTAGAGTAGTTTGTTTAGTTTACGAGTAGATTAGAATCAGTTTAGATTCTGCCCAGCGAAGTGCTGGCAGCCTTAAAGTGCGTTTCAGTCTCCCTGTGTCAGTTATTTGCTTTGTAGGCCAAACGGATACAATTTAAAGTAACACGACATCAACTCATAGCAGCTGTGGTTCCTGCACAAGATCAAGCTGGTCGCAACTCCAATGTGGGTAGGGTAGATGCTCACCCCATCCCTAATGCTTTTGGCAGGAGTTGCCTACTCGGGGAGAGGTAGTCAGTTTTCTTCAGTAGTGTGGCCCATGGTTGGCTGACCATGCTCTGGAGGATGGCTCTCCACCCACGCACAAACATATGGACAACACTAACTAGACTCAGTAAGTTACTAGAAGAAGGAAAATAGAGGAGGCTGAAGAAGGGAGTGGAGGGAGGAGGATGAAGAGATGGTGTAGGTGGGAGAAGGATATAGTGGAGGGATTGGTTTCTGAAAGTCAGAGGGGCAGATGGTGGGTGACCTAAATACATTGTATTCATATATGAAATTACCAAAGAATACATAATAAAACCTATTACGTTCTATTTTCAAACATATAAAATTAAGTAGAAAACATAAGATGTTTTCACACAAAGCAGGTGAATGGAGGCATAAACAAAAGAAATCTTATGCTAAGCTACACTTACTGGTTTATCCTTGATGGTTGGACTTGATACACACAGGTAGAGTTTTCCATCTTCTTCAATACATGCATCAATGAGAGCCTGGACAGAACTTTCATCTTGAAACAGCAGGAATGCATAGCCTAGAAAGGAAGAAACAGAAAATGAGACTTAAATGTTTTATTTTCTTTGTCATACATAGGATAAAAAGCTTAAACTAAAATTAAGGAAGGGAAAATAGAAAATATGATAAATTAAAACAACATTCCTACTAAAAGTCTGAACACTTCAATAGCTCATTTTAGTAGAAATAATTTTTTAACATCCTCTTCCTTTCTCCCCCTCCCTCTCCTTTCCTATTCTCCCCCCTCTCTCTGTCTCCTGCATGAAGGTCAAAGGTCAACTTGCAGGAGCTGGTTCTCCTTATTCACCATGTGTGTCCAGGGGGACAGAACTCTGGTTGTCAAGACATGACACAAGTACTAGGCTTCTCCCCAAGTCCACTTGGTAGTATCTGGAAACATCTTGTAATGTGTAATTAAAATTGACTTAAAAGTATATTAGGTAGAAATTTAAAAACACATTTAGAAAAGCATAAATTTAACAACAAAAATTTTACAGTAAAAGTTAAACATTTATGAAAAATCTTACTATTAGACAATCTAAGAATAAAATGTACTTCAAAATTGGAATCTCAAGAATTACCTTTTGGTGGAAAATAAGATTTGCTCTCTGCTTTATGAGGCCAATCCACAATCAAAGGGCCAAAGCGACGGAAACTAGCTGTGATCTCATCTAATGAAAAACAACAACCAAAAAGGTTGGTTTAAATGTATCAGCTTTAGAAGTTTTTGTAATATAAAATCACTTTACTGTAATGAGGTCACAAATATCCTACAGCTAGAATAATATGGCCACTCAAACAAGCTTGGGGTTTCAATTTTTCATTATTACATTTTTATGTACTTATCCAGCACAAAGAAAGAAAACAGCGACAGAGGTAAAACTAGAAAACGACTAGATCTCAACTTTCTTCTGTGACTGACATGTCCATTACCTGCCCTGTGTTTCCCCCCATTACCTGATTATTACCTTTTTTTTTTTGTTCTCCCTTTTAATAAAAATCTATCCCCAACAACAACATGAAGAGCTCTTGTATTGTGCACTGTATCATGTACTCATCACACTCAGGACTTGGTCTGCCTTCAACTTCTCCCTTTTCCTCTAGTGAGATACATCATGTACTGTTTCTGCAGTACAATTCAGCTCAAATGAGACTGAATTGCAGGAGAATGCTGCTAGGCTAACTTGGAAGTTGTATGGTTCATAAATGACTTTTCCTGAGCAAGGTGAGTTAGATGGTAAGAGGAGAGCTAAGGAGCTAAGGATAATCCTCTTAGGAAAGGGAATGCCTCTGCTTGTGTGACACAAAGCTAGAACTCTCTCAGCTCCAGCTTAAGAAAATCCAATCCAATCCAACACACAGGGTTCTCTTGCAAGAGAGGAGGGACCAGCCTTGAAGGCTGGCTCCTGGCATTCTCTCACGTACTCAGTAGTCCATCTTTATTAACCATATGTTCATGACTACAAGCAGCATATAACTTTGTTGCTTTAGGAGCACTGCCACAGCACACTGGGCCTCCTGACTTGCTTGGACTGTTCAAGTTATGTTCAAGTACTAACTCTGATTTTTTTTTCCTGTTTCAGGTACAAAGCTTATTCAATGTCAAATGATCTGCCTCTCATCCTACATCTCATAGAAATCCTGTAATTTTTACTGCACAATTCTGCATATTACAATATTCTTTAAGCTTTGCATTCTGAGGGTGGTATGGAGAACGGGTGTGAATGGAATTGAAATTTCCGTAGTTTTATCAAGTTATTTAACAATTCTGTTTGTTATAATCTTCAACCTTCTAGAAGCTGAATAAACTTGATGTCAGTCTAAGTGACAAGTGACTAAATATTATTAGATCTTACACTCTTAACTGATCTCCCCCAAGTCCTTATACGGCCGGTGACCGACTCAAGTCTCAGCTCGAACACTTGTTCTGTAAAGTGAGTTTCCTTAGACATTCCATCTAAGAAGACTCCTTGCATGCTAGACCCCATAACACTGCTTTCTCATACTGTTCTCTGATATTTTCTCTTGTGTTTACATACTATTTATGTACCCTCCCCATTAGAATGTAGGTTCTGCAAACAGGGCTCTTCTATCTTATTTACTTCTATAAATAAGCTGAAGAACAGTGCAGCTCTTTAGAGAACACATGAATGTTTGCTGAATGAATGTGTGTGTGTGTGTGTGTGTGTGTGTATAATTTAATCACTTTTAAGAGTCTCTTTCTTGTAGTACAAGTATAGACTACATTTTTTTAAAGTTCATGCTTAATCTAAAATTTGAAAATTTGAAACAATCAGAGGTAGGAAAGAAATTACAAAATAGAATAAAAATGGACAAAACAGAATAGGTGCTGTCTATAATAGAATCCTTGGGAAATTTTCTCTGAGACCTTCCTTGCTTTCCATTGAATTTGGTCCTTGCTCCAGCTCATCCTCACGGTCCTGATCCTCTTCCTTCTGAAACTAAACTTATGGCATGATAAGATGACAGGACAAGAGAACAGGTGAGCAAGGCTGAAAGAGGCAGAGCCAGGTAAGACAGGGACTGTCACAACAGCAAACCCTAGGTACAACTTCCCCACGGGCCACCCTATGACGCGCGGCTCCAAACAGTCCTTCCTGAATATACCTTCATCGATGTCAGGAGGCAATCCACCCACGAACACCTTGCGGGAATACCGTTCCACTCTCTCCCCATTCTGGTGAGTGAAGCAGTGAGGTGAACCCAGGCCGCTGTGAAGAGGTTGATCCCCTCGGCCATCATCCAGGAATCCATCTTCCATGGGAAACAATGAAGACTGACCTGAAACAGAGAGCAGAACAGAAAGCTAGTAGGAAAAGCTCCTTGTAATTAGTATACACCAGAGAAAATATGAGCTGATTAGACTGCTGCTTTTATTTGCTCACTAGATGATCACTTATGCTCTTGAGTTGTTATCAGCTTAAAGCCTCCTGAGTCGGAGGGACTATCCATAGTTAAACAGAGGCTACTCAAGTGTCCCACTGGAATGCAGAAGCTTCGGCATGTGACATGGAAGCACAGTGGAAGAGAGCACTCTGTTGAAAGCAGTTGGCAGCAGACTGCACTGCCTTGGCAAGTGCCCCGCGGCAACCTACACAAGTCAGGAATATTAAATTTGGCTATAAAATGCTGGTCACATAAATGTCTTTAATGGACCAAGAATGTGCTTTTGCACATTTTCCTAATAATTTACTTAAAATGAGCAAGTCAATTTTAAGTGAGCGCTCATATTACTTTACCTTAATGAAAAGGATATAACCAAGGCCCACTTAATGTTGGTACCCAACTCAGCATTTAAGATCTGGATTCATGCTAGAGATATATTATCTGAGTAATTATCACCTTACCAAGGATGTCATCTGTTTTGAAAAACTATCCTAGAAACTGAAATTCCAATCATCTGGATTATATAGAAAGTAGAAAAGACTAGGAATACCAACGTGTCTACGTCTTCTCATAATACTGACAAGGAATAGAAATGTCTGTGTTATAAGTAAGGCACAGAGGGGCACTCTCAAGCTTTCTTGCTGCTCAGGCTGCTATTCACTTCTAAGTGTTCTCTGAGGAACTGTCAACTAGAAATGATCTCAAGTCTAGTCCTTTATTGGAATGCTCACATGTCCTTTGGTTGCCATGGTTGTAAGTCCCATTCCCAAGCATAGATGGCAAATGTATCTTTGTCACAAATTTATCTTTATGCTATTAGTAAATTACGACCCAAAATGGCTCTACAATTGGAGATTTCTTTCTGAATGATCTTTTTAAAAAAATCACATTTTAAAGCTAAGTGACTTAATGGTCTTATAAAATAACAAAAGTATTACAGACAAGAAAGCTAAGTTCAGTTGGGTACATCTAAAAAGTGAGTCTCTAAATTCCCCTATGATTTCTAAAGCATTTGTAGAATTACTCATTTATTCAGTTCATTGTATTTTAAACTAAACAAATGTATCACGTTTACTTAGTAAAACAAGCTGATGTAAGTTACTTAAGTATAAATGACTCTCCAATTAATAAGATTTTTTTTAGACAAGTCTAGATTTTAAGGATTCAAATCTTTTAAAAATTTTCTTAAATTCTTCTACAGAGTTAAAAAAGGCAAATATTTAGCTATAAGTAAGCCAAAAATCTAATATGAAGAATTTAAACATAAGCCCCACCATCCTGGTAATTTGTTAAGCTCCTTAAGTCCAACTACAACACGATTCGATATAGGTCACATCCAGCTGCTCCCCTTCACTCCTTCCCCACACTGACTATAAACTGGGTAAGCCCGAGTCTTCTCCATATAGAACTGACATTCAAAAGTGAGAAACATTGATGTTACCTCTCCTTCGCCCATAAGTCCTTGCTGCATGTCAAATGAGAAGAAAAAACAAAAAAACAAACAAAAAACAACCTTTCAAACATTGTCAAAGAATCCACTGAGATTTCATCTATGAGCTTTTGAAATGGAAAGATGGTCACATTCTTTATTTCCTGATCTATGTATCAAAAATCAAGGACTTGGATGATGGTGATCAGTTTTATGCATTTTTAAAAGAGAACTTCAAAGATACCATAAATCTTTACTGAACTTTACTTGTTTTAAAGAAAGCCCTTGGCTACAGTCATTATCCCAGGGCCTAGACATTATGAAGCTGAGGCTGTATGTATCATGATCTACACCACAATTGCCACTATGTTAATTATATTTTCTCTCAGATTTCCATGCTAGCAATTTAGTAAATACATCAATATTGAATTTATTACTTCACCACTTCAGAATACACATTTTACAGTATTTTTCTATTCATTCTAAATAGAAGAAAATCTAAGTGAAAAATTTAGGCAATTTATATATTGTCATTAGTCAACAGTTTTATATCCACAAACAAAAAACACCAACAAAAAAAGCTTCTACCCAGTCCCAAAGGTTCAAAACTGAAGGTCTGACATTTTGTTACCAAGTCAGTTGCAGTTCAAAGGAAGAGAAAAGATAATTAATTGAGTCCATAAGAAACAGCATAAACTTTAGATCAAGAACATCTGAGGAAATGCTTCTTCTGAAATAAACTGGCACTGAAGGACTACCCTGTTCAAGGGCCTTGATTCAACATTTCCTAGGCCTGTAGTCTAAGCACAGTGGATAAAACAACCTGAAGCTTTGACCTCAAGGAACCAGTGACTGTATATGCCACAGGGTCACACAGCATTTGTAATGACAATGAAGCACGCCTATGGTTACAGTGACCTCTCTTTACCCACTTTCATTTTCCATGGTTTCAGTTGCCAATGTTACATCTCAATTTGAAAATATCAAATGCAAAGTTCCAGAAATACAATCTATAAGTTCTGAGTAGCATTATGGAAGCTGGTATAGATCATCTTGTTGTCTAATGTGCTCAGGTTGTTGTGTGCTGCTCGCCTGCCTGTTAGTCACTTGGGAAATATTTTGAGAAAGACTATATTCATAGAACTTTATTACAGTGCAATTTAAATTAGTTTTCATTATTGTTGTTAATTTCTTATATACCTCATCTGTAATTAAACTTGATTGTAGGTATGTATGTATGTATGAACGTAGGTATGTACATATATGAGAAAACAGTATATAACACTACCATCAATCTTGGATGTCTTTGGGGAACATATTTCTACTGGTTATGTAGTATGTCAACAGGGACAGAAGAGGAAGAATACCTTGAAGTAAACAGAATCTAGGTGAGATCTTAAAGGAAAAACAGGCAGAGTATCAAGAATGCCATGCTACACAGGGCGCTGCCATGTTCAGGCCAAGAATGTAGCATGGCTAAGATTTGGCTGGGGACTAGGTTTAACTAGGACATTGGGATAGGCTCTTTAGATGTCACTCTAAAAACTGCTAGGACTTTCCCTCTTAGGCTTCTCGACACAACACAAATCAGTTCAACTCAGAACCACAAGGTCAGTATTTTGCAAAATAAAATTAGTTTTCATACACTTCTACCATTACTACATAGCACTGGATTCCACTGAACTACTAGAGTAAATGGACTAAGATAGCACCAACACTTCCCTCAGGGAAAGCCTGGTAAGGGTGCACCTCAGCGACTTCAAGGCTAGCAGGTAAAGAGCTACTTTCCAACTTACCAGGCAGAGGTTAGAAAGACAAGTGACATCACAAAAGTGGGAGACTGCTTCAGAACATTCTGTTTAGATAACCACTTCAAAGACAAAGTAGTTCAGGAAAGAATGACTTGGGAATCTGAGTTCTATTTTTAAAAGTAGATTGATGCTGCTTCAGTTTCTGAGAAAACAGATATTTAAAAGAGTGGCTTTTAAAAGCTACAAAGCCAGCATGAAAACTCACATATCTCCCATTTAAAAAAAATCCTTCAAAAATAGTAAGAGTTACAAATAAATAACTAAAATAAAGTATCTGAAAAAAATCTTCATGTATGAATTCTCAATTTTTATTAAGTACTATAAAGTTAAGCGGTTAGTGTACGGGCATAGAGGTTACTTCTGGGATTAATGTTTGAAAACTAATCAGACACTTTCCCCTATTAAGGGGAAAGGGCTGCAAGTGCACAGTGTTTACAGCTATAAAAAACTTTAAAAAGAAAACAAAATTGGTCTACACCAGTACTGAAAACAATGGCATTTGGAACTTAAAATGAGAATGTACTTTTTTTCCTGCTTATATTTTGTACATGTGTGCACATGAATTTAACATGTGACATACACAGCAAAGTAAACAAACTGTAACTTTGATGAACATGCTTCTTTACCCTATATAGATATACTAACACTCCTTCCCTACCAACTCCAAGTTATATTTGGAACACACATTGTGAAGAAATACTTGAAACACAGACTTTCTTGGGGAAAAAGTCACATAGATTTCTAATCTCATGATATAAAGTGTACCTTGTCATTTGATGTTTTGCAAACACTAAGAGAGTGACAAGGGGGGAATTCACAAAGACACATGTTTTGGGAAAGTTCTGGTTAAGTCAGCTGAAGTACACTGTGCTAAGAATTTTATTTTCCCAAAGTTACTAAGTGGTTGACCGTATCATTTTTAGATACATGCTCATATTGCTAGACGGTTATGAGTTTTAAAGGATACATATTCATATTGCTAGGTAAAAGCCCCTAGTCTCCATCAGAGTTAAAATGAATACTATTTGTATAAGTCTACCTTTATTTTTATTGCTCACTTTGAGCTTATAGAATCTTCAATGATTCATGTTCAGAACTAACAAGAGTCAAGAATAGTAAAACTTGCCTGAAAAATTGTGGTCATAAATGTCTATAGCTTCTGGATCCATATTATTACATCTATTGATAAGTGCTTCATTTCTCAAACACCTCTATAGGACTGCTTACAGACGGACTTCATATCAGCCTTATATTCACAGTCAAATTCCCTCTAGTAAAACATTCCACTAGTCTGTTGGCTAGAATTGCAAAGTAGGTACAGGAAAATTGGTCTCTCTCTCTCTCTCTCTCTCTCTCTCTCTCTCTCTCTCTCTCTCTCTCTCCTCTCTCCTTCCCTCGCTCCCTCCACCATTTCATTGTAAAAGTGAGTTACTATTTTTTATTAATAAGCATCCTTTTCCCCCCATCATTTGAAAGTAGCCATACCAGGATATATTTATAAAAAGAAAACACCTATTATATAACCCTTTTAAACATGTGCAAATATTACTGTAAGTGTGTACCAGCAGACACACAATTCAAAGACCTGAAGCTTATAGTTTTTAATCTATGAACCAAAGAGGGTAGACCTCAAAAGCTGACACAGATCTACATCTGAGATCAAGGCATGCAGTTCAACAAAGATGCAAATAATAGTTTTAAATGATTTTATAACAAGTATAATTTAATAAATTCACTGTCAAAATTAATTACATACATAGCTTGTAATTAAAATTTCTGCCCACACTCCAGGCAAACAATCTTCCTCCTTCATTCTAAAAGCCCATCAAGACACAGTATCTTAGCTGGGTGTGGTGGTGCACACCAGCACTCGAGAGGTAGAGGCAGGTGGATTGATGTGAGTTTGAGGCCAGTCTGGCCTACAGAGTGAGTCCAGGACAGCCAAGGGTACACAGAGAAACCTGTCTCAAAAAACCAGAAGTAAAATAACATAAGGGAACTCCCCTAAGCAAAACAACCAAACCAAACCAACCAACCAACCAACCAACAAACAAACAACCCACAAATAGTGTCTTTGATAGCCTTTAAAAGATAGATCTCAACACTCCTTCTCTGGACCAAGCTAACACTTGATGCTTCTAAATGAACAGATAGCATCAAAGGAAAAGAACTACATCAATGAGTTCTAACACCTAACATTCTGCTGTTGTTCTGGATCTTCTTGTGTCCAAAGTTTATCTTTCAAACAGCTAATTCTAAGGGCTAAAATAGTAGAGAATGGAGAATTGAAAATAAAATCTAAGGGAAAAATGACAAACAAAAGTACAGACTTCTCTTTTTAGCAGTCGTGACTGCTTTAGCAGTCCTTAGGTAAAATTAAGCTTCAGCATAGGAATGAATACAATCAGTCTTTCAGTCAACATCTAACTTTGTGCTTAAGTCACAGAAAAACACTAGAGGTAAATCTGGCTCATGTTTAGCTCTTTGATTTAACTCAGAAGCTAAGTTTCAAGCTTATTTTTCAGACTCATAAAACGTGCTTATTAGGTAAAATTTACTAGTAAAAGACATTCATTATGCATTTTAATTTTCCCACACCCAAATTTACATCCTGAAGTCTTACCTTTAAGGACTTCAGAATACAGCAGCTTTTGGAGGTACGGTCTTTAAAGAGTTTTAAAGTTAAGTGAGGATCTTTGGTGGGCTCTCATGCCACATGCCCCCTGACCTTCTAAGAAGAAATCAGGATGTAGATGTGTAAAGAGGGCAGCTATGTAAGGAAAAGCTATCTGTACACCAAGGCTATGTCTCAGAGAAATCACTCCAGAGCATACCTTGATCTCAGACTTTTAGCCTCCACAGCTCTCACAAAGTGACTTCTAGCCTCCACAAATGTAGGGAAAAACTATTAAGTAAGTCACATAGTCTGTGTGCTTCTTACTGACTCTCAGAAAACTATTACACTAACATGGCACCCAAAAAGTAGCTAGAAAATTTTGACTTTTAAATACATTTAAACTCAAGAATTCCCCCCAGGAAAAAATAAAAATGAACCTTCTATAAGTAAGCAGAAGTGAGGTGTATACTACTCTGAACCGCACTACTGCTTTACTGCTTTACACTGGCACATCTTTGAAAAGTCACTAGTCCATGAGGGCCCCTGGCTAGTATGAAAATGGGTGACACAAGAAGCCATGGGATCTATGGACCAGTGAGCCATTTTATCATTGTGCACACAAATTCTGATGAAATTCCAATCTGAACTAGACCAAACCGGGGAAAAAATCAGCCCCTTTCTATTTAAACTCACTTCCTCACCCAAAATTCTGAGATTGCTTGAAAATTTCAAAAGAAGTTACATAATAAACCAGTCAAAGGTCAAATGTTTGTATTGAAACGTTCAAAAGGAGGGATAAATAGCTATTATTTTTAATCTAAACAAGAAGGAAAAGGCTCTGACTGCTGACACCAGTGAGGTAAAGTTCTGGAAGACGTAAAACATAGCACTTCATAGACAGAAACATTTGCCACGGTTTCAGGGCTTTCTGCGGCCCTGCCAGTCTTGGTGATAAAGTGACATGATATCTGGCTTTTATTATCCATTTTTAAAACAGTGAAAAGTTGAGGGAGCTACATTTAAAAGTAGTGGTTCGGGTTATTTATCTCAATAACAAAGAAAAAACCTTGTTCACTCCAGACAACTCTCACAGACACACACACCTTAATAATCTGTTGTTGTTGTTGTTCCTTTTTATAAATCTTTAGTGCTTAAAATCTTAAGAATGATTTTAATTTGACTATTATGTTGGTGTAATGATAAATGATTTAGCTATTTTAATTTTCAAACCTATAAGATGGGAGGTTTCTGTAATTCTGAGCTTGTCTATTTTAAGCACATTTACTCTCACATATTAGATTTCCAAGATAAATACATCCAAAATCTAACCTAAGCCAAGAACAAAGCTACTAAGAATCAGTGCAATAAGATCAACTTATTATAGAAGTGGTGCATTTGCAAGAATATTTTATAAACATGGCTGAAGGAATATCCAACACCCACACCTAAGGAAAAAGTCATCTTTATTATTTTTCCTTTGCTAAGTAAGAGTCACTGAAAATAAACTATTCATAAAATAAATATGTATAGAGAAAAATAAAAGGCATAACAAAAGGATATAAATGTATTGATCTTCAAGGGAAAGCTCCTAGAGAGTCTTTCTCACTTCACAATGAGTCCTATAGGCAACTGATCCAACTCAACAACTTCATGAGGAAATTGACACAGATAAAAGCCAACCACTTTGCCTGGGATCATTCAGCTACATCCCAAATCTTGTCTCACTGTAATTTCCAGCACCTGGACCTGAGCCTGGATCTATCTAGTTTATAGGAAAAGATAAATGTTGTTTGGGATGTCCTTCTTATGCCTTCACCATTAGGTGGTAGGTTGGTAGGTTATAGCTTAGATGCTTTTGTGCCACTGTATTATATGCTGAGCATATTATGATGGTTCCTGCTGAATAGTATAGTTACATATTTTATAAATATTTATTGATATTATTATTTTATTAATTTCTTGCACTGAGCATAAAGAGATCCCAGTGTGATCAAAGAGTGAGGTTTTAGTGACATACAGCTTCCAGAAGAGATGGTGGGCCCAGCACCTCTCATTCATCTACTTTGTTGTTGACTTTTGAGAGGTGGCTAACAAACCTATATCCCACATAGGACATTATTTTCAAGTAGTAACTAAATGGAGACCTGGTTATAACAATCATTTCCAATTCCTCATTTACCCTGTGAAACAGACAAGGTTTTGGGTTTTTGTTTTGTTTTGTTTTGTTTTTGTTTTTTTGTTATTGTTTCTGTTTGCTTGAGAAATGATGAGAGAACAGCAAGAATAATTCTTGGAACATAGAAGATATTTAAGATATTTGAAATTAACAGAAATCTGGGTTTAAAAAAAAATCAGAACTCTCTCAGTGGTTAAGGCTGGCTCTTCCAGAGGATCTGAGTTCAGTTCCCAGCACCCACACAGCAGCTCACAACAGCTTGTAACTTTAGCTCCAAGGAATCCTCCTTTTCTGGCCTCCACAGAAACCTACACACATGTGGCATACACTCATACAGACACATACAAATAAAATTAAAAAATAAATCTTAAACACATATGTGCATGTGCACACACACTAGCAAATAAAAAGAAAGACTTCTGTATTCCACCTAAACTGTGATACCAAAACATACACATTCACTTTAAAGTTCTTTAATGCTATGAGTAGAACCCTTTGCCTTCCCTGTGGACTTTAACTTTCTTCTGGCATGCACACATAAAAAGGAGGGTTTCTGGGCACATTAGTAGTGTCTGGGTCAGGGAAGGAGACTCCATGGAAGGAATTGTAAGGACTAATTCATCTCTACTCTTCATGCTCTCCTCGATGGTAAGTAATGAATGACCTTCTTGTTGAAATATAAAGCACTGGTCTTGGGCTGCCTCTTTCTGGTTCTAAGTTTCTGGTCACCCTCTCTATTCCTGACATTTGCTCTACAGAAGCTAACTAGTATTTGATGAAGGTGGTCTGTGTCATTAAGAGATTCACATTCACTCTCTTCATTAATTGCAGAATAATTGAGTGGCTTTCAGTATTTTTAGAGAAAAGGTTCTGTTACAATTTTGAGGGACAAGAATTATTATCACAATAGGTGATTAATAGCAATCAACAAATGTCATTGCTGAACAAATTAGTGTCACATCTGCACTTGTTGAAGCACAAATACTATATTTTCTTAACCTAATACTAACTTCAGGTTTGTGCACTTCACTAGGGTAAATCAATTATCACTTACCATTAATAAGCAGAGAATTATCGGATCCTGGGTATGAATAGTTTAGACGACCTGAAGGTAAAAGAAGGCCGTTACTAATTTTTTCATAGATATTTTAAACTTATTCAACAACAGAGTGGTGTTGATGGCTTCCAATATGCAAAGTATTTACAAATCTGCGCTATGGGAGATGGGTTTGTTCTAAGGAACACAGAGAATCAGAGGATGTATTAAGCATTGATGCACCAATCTGAAGGTGATACAGTCTCCCTCATACTTAACTATTCATAACATGTTAACTCCTTACCTAGTAAGTCATTCTCATTTCCAAACCACCACCCAAAGTACTTTCCTTTATACCACTGTGTCTAACATCAACCTAAAATAACAATCTTGAAATCTTATGCCCCATAAATATGACATATTTCTCATTTGTGTTGGTTGTTACTTTGTGTAAAGGATGCAATTAACTACAGTATTTTTTTTTTAATGTGGCTTTTTCCTTAGGAAAAAGGTTTTCATAGGCAAAGGCATGCTGGCAGGTTTGAATTTGGGGTTTGGGCAGTACAAAGTGAAAGTAAAGAAGAAAGTTTGTCTGACTTTTTTACCTGCTAGAAAGAGCTCAAAGCTGTAACACAGATGATGAGCAGTGAGCACTCAATAAGTGGCTAGTCACTTGGATTCCAAGTTTGAAATGTTTCATACTTTTTGAAGCTAAAAATCACTATTCAAGCTACCTGCCCCCCCTCAAAAACAACAACCATAAGAAAAAAAAAGAAAAGGAAAAGAAGAAAAAAGCTTGTGAAAGTACTCAAATTGTTGGATGAACTGTCTTCCAAAGGCAATGAGATTTCTCTGCCTTTAAGAAATCGTGTTTCTGGTTTTTGAAGCACCTGTATATGTAATGTGAGCTATCTAGTCCACAAATCCTCACTGAACACATAGTGTGTAGATTCTAAGTCACAAAATAAATATAATTAAGCATCCATGCCCCATGTACCCATTTTTACCAACCTTCAGAAAAATGGTGGTGAGCCATTAGCAAGTACAGCAAAAGCTAAAAACCTGGTTGCTAATTCTCGACTATAGTCAGGAGTACTGCCCATGTGTGACTGACTCTGAAGTGCAAAGGTTCCTTTAGGAAACAGTTTTGGCCTCACAAAGCTGGGAGACTCAGGGCCTGTGGAAAAGCAGAGACTCTGGCAAGCCTCCAGGCTGGCGCAGGCCTTCTCTCAATGCCAGTTCATAGAGCAATCTGGGAACCAGAGTTAATGTGGTCCCACCAACCCAATACTATGTAAAACAACTCTTCAGAAGGAAGATTCAATGTTAGAATCTTCCCCTGGAAAGGAACTCACAGGAACAAAAAGAGAAGTCTGTTCTTTGTTGCCAGAATCTGTAACTAACTCACAAACCAAAGCTGGGGTCCAACATGAGCAAACCACAATTGACTAAACTTTACAACCAATTTACAGTCAAGTAACGGGGCTCTCTAAGATTAAATTAACTGCTCTAGTGAAGATTTTGGCTTATTGCTATTTAGGGAGTAAGTGGAAGAATGGAGATAGGAAAAAAGTGAAAACTGAGTTTGATACTTCAATTTCTGCCTAAATATTGGTTTATTTCCTTACTGCTAATGTACAGGTCAAGCACACAACTCTGGTAAATGCCACTGGAACTGCTTTACCTACAGCTTGAATTCTATTCTTGCTACAGCATACTCAAAATTAAAAAAAAAAAATGGACCTGAGAGGCATGAAACAGGAACATGACATGAACTGTTTAAAACCAGCAGGGAGGGTTCTCGCTTGATTTTCTTTAACCAAATGCCTGTCTAGATTCTGTTGCTATACAGGTATCTAAGCAAATGAGTTAACAGGAGCTATCAAAACCACTTTCTTTCATCATCGAACATTTTAACAAGATGAACTAAGAAGGCAATTCATAAGCAACAACACTTATATTAAGGCTAAGGGCTGAAAAGAACTGTCTGCCCTCTGAGGACGTGCTCTAAGTTCTTTGATGCTAGCACTGTAGTAGAAATCAAGGCTGCTCCATACGAGCCATATTGTCTCTTATTGTGAGCTAGGAAAGGCTACAACAACGGGAATCCAAACGACAGATTACCACACTAGCTGGTCCAGTTGAACAAAATTCAAACTTACCAGAAACACATCTTTTGGGTACTTTTTGAGGACAAAGAAATATTTTTACTTCACAAACACAAAAATTTGGCCATGCTCAGGTGTGTGTCAACTTTTAGGTGAGTGACGTTCCACAGCTGGTCTGCTCCTTAGCTTTCTGAATATAGCAGTTCTACCCTGCACCCAAGGCACAGTATGACACTGGGAGCCACTGGCTTTAACTTGTCTTGTGATAGAGTTACTGCAAGGCAAGCACCAGCTTTGATCTCAAGAGGCCCATACAATATGCATATAACATCCTCCTAAAACAATCAAGAATTCTTCCCCAAGTCTTAAAGTATCAGCAGTGGCATTAAGAAATTTCCTCCCTTCTTTTTAAGGTTCGCAATGTTTCTGAATTACGTAAATTCTTTCTACAACTAACTAATCAAGTCACTCATAAGTACAGGTAATAACTATCACTTTCTGGAAATCCTTCCAAGGCGCCCATCACACTATGTAGGAACTGAATCTTCTAAAAGCTATCCCCACTGTCCCTCTGTGCCTTCTGTTTTCTTTGCTCTGTGGATTCCAATATTGATCACTTTCCTACTCAATGGGTAAGGTACTGACTATCCCTTCCCACAGATTCACAGTAGGACTCACTGCATGTTCTGAGTGAAGGACTAGATATTGTATCTACCTGTCTTAGTACCTAGCTAGCTAGCTAACTATCTAAAAAGTTCTTTAAAAAATTCACAGTGAAAGCATGAGAATCGTAATTCATTTTAAGTGAGGAATTGAAATAAGCATTTTGTTAACACCAAAAATCCACAGGTCATATTACTTTTATTCATAGTGTTCAGGCAATTGTATAACATGCATCCATATGCACCTGTTGATACAGAATCACAGTAGTGTCATTACTCCAAGATTTCTCTGTGTTCTGCCTATTCATTCTGATTACCCAAATTTTAGATCTTTTGTAGCTTTCCCTTTTCTGGGTTATCATAAGGCTGAAATCATAGAACCAAGCCATATCAGAATGGTTTCTTTCACTTTCTGGAGATGTATGGTTCTTTTATGTCTTTTCTGGAGCTTGACAGCTCATTTGTTTTAGTATCAAGTAATATTGCATTGCTTGTATGGAACTTCTAAAGAATATTTTGATTACCTCTAAGTATGGCTATTATTAGTTAACCTGTTAGAAAAAAAATCTGTGTGTTGGTTTTGTTATGGATACAAGCTTTTTCAAATATTTCAAATATTTTTTTTTCAAGATACTTTTCCCAAAACGGAAACCTCTTTTAAAATTAACTCATCAAATTTTACTTCTAGCCACAACAATAGCAACTCTTATGTAACCATTTGAGCTACTGGATAAATTCTCTTATCTCTTTTATATAATAAATGCCCTTTGGAATTAAAACTTAAAAAAAAAACAAACCAACAAACCTATCTAAGTTTACTGTTTTGGCATCAGAATACAATAAAATCATTCTAATGAACTTTAAACATCAGTACTTCACAAATGGTTAAAGGATAAAATAACAATAATTGAGATAGGTGAACATAAATATAACTCAGTGTCTGGGGTTGGGTTTTTTTTTTATTTTGTTTTCTGTTTTTTTGATAACTCATCTATCTATAAATATATTTTTGTACATTTATAGTTTAGTTTCTGAAAGAAAAAGAATGGCATTAGGATTTTAGGCAAGCGAACCTTTTTGATGGCTAAAATTCCATCCCTGAAGGATTTTGCTATTGATATCTCCACTATCTGATCAGCCCTCCTCCTCTTAAAGGACACCATTGCCAGAAATGTGATGTGTCTCTGGAGGCAGCTATGGCATTTGGAGCCAGAGCCTCACATGTATCCTACAAGAAGCCAGAGGCTATATTTGTAGACACGATTCAACCTAGCCAAATATAGGCAACCGATACAGTGTGACTCTGGGGAGCAACACTACCAAATTCTACAGCTACAGAAGGTCTGTGTACCAGCTTGACAGTTCCATGTTGGGCGTGGGTTAGTTGGCAAGAACTACTATTAGCATAGGGATGGACTTAAGAGTCAGTAAGAAGAGTATTCTAAAAACAGTATGCACTGTCTCCTTCATTTAGGACTAAGTGAGCGCATCAGGAAGATAAAAAGGCAATATACTACGTTATTAGTAATAAATACACAGGCTACTTTCATAATTAGAACTTACTTGCCCAAAGAGAAACCTAGATATTATTGCTACAGATGATGCATCAGGAAGTAATACAATAAAAGCATCTTCTTCAAACACAGACTTAGATACTCCGAAAGAAAAGGAAAGGAGTTTTCAGCGACCCTGGCCTTGTTTCAACCATAGACAGAATTCTGCCTAAAAATAGGCAAGCTTGGATGCAGGCAGAGTCAACAGCCAAACTCTGCCAAGACAGGGTAAGCAAATCCTCAATAGTTCCTGCCTCACAAATATGTCAGTCAGATATACTGGGCCAGAAGGCTGAAGATGATGCTCCAACGTTATACAGAGTTTTGGGTGACTGTTCAGGCAGCAAACTGTCTCAGTTTTTTCAACTTGGAAGCTGCTAACCTGCACTTCCGGTTTACTCAGGTAATTAGTTTTATTCCTTTTCAAGACTCTGATGGGGTTGAAGACCAAATAGTTTAGTTTCACAATTGAGCTTAGTTGTTTAGAGGTTAAGATATTTTTAGGTCTAGATAGTTGTTTTAAGTTAGTAGAAATGAGATATGATAGCTTTTGCTTTATATTCAGAATTTTAGACTCACCAAGATAGGAAACTGTTTTCTTCAAGGTTGCTAAATACAAATAGCCAAAACACTATGAATGTAACACTAATATAATTCCTGATTGTTTCATGGTTCTTCTTGCTGTATGTAGTTTATTTTATATATGAGTAATGATATAAATGTATATATAAGAAATAAAAATATTATTAAAAAAACTTTAAAATTAAAAAAATCTAACCTCCATACATATACACATATGCCTATATATTTGCATATGGATGCTTACTTACATTGTAGTTATTGTTTAAGAAAAATTCTGAGACTGACGATTTTATTTAGTTCACATCTAAGTCAAAGCTATACTGTCACAAATACTTATTAAAAGTAACACATAGCCTTTACATAGTTTTTTTAAGTCTATAAATTTTAAAAAAATTTTTAAATTTTATTTTATTAATTTATTCTTATTACATCTCAATGGTTATCCCATCCCTTGTATCCTCCCATTCCTCCCTCCCTCCCATTTTCCCCTTACTACCCTCCCCTATGACTGTGACTGAGGGGGCTTCCTCCCCCTGTATACGCTCATAGGGTATCAAGTCTCTTCTTGGTAGCCTGCTATCCTTCCTCTGAGTGCCACCAGGTCTCCCCATCCAGGGGACGTGGTCAAATATGAGGCACCAGAGTACGTGTGAAAGTCATACCCTACTCTCCACTCAACTGTGGAGAATGTCCTGTCCATTGGCTAGATCTGGGTAGGGGTTTGACATTTACAGCCTGGATTGTCCTTGGCTGGAGCCATAGTTTGAGGAGGACCCCTGGTCCCAAATCTGCCTATCATAATGTTCTTCTTGTAGGTTTCTAGGACCCTCTAGATCCTTCTACTTTGCTATTCTCCCATGCTTCTCTCATCTAGAGTCCCAGTAGGATGTCCTTCCCTCTGTCCCACTTTCCTGGTATGTGAAGATTTTCATGAGACATGCCCCTTGGGCTAGTATGCAGATATGTGAGTATATACCATTTGAGTCTTTCTGCTTCTGGGTTAACTCACTCATTATGATCATTTCTAGCTCAATCCATTTGTCCACAAATTTCGGGAATTCCTTGCTTTTAATAGCTGAGTAATATTCCATTGTGTAAATGTACCACAGTTTCTTTATCCATTCTTCTACTGAGGGACACTTAGGCTGTTTCCATGATCTGGTTATTATGAATAAGGCTGCTATGAACATGGTTGAGCAAATGTTCTTGTTGTGTGCTGGAGCATCTTCTGGGTACATAGTTTTACATAGTTTTTGTTTTTAATCAACACTGGTGAGATGGTGCTATGGATACTTGGACCACATATAGCAAAGGCTAAAGGCTCATTATAAATGATAGCAACTTTGTATTCACACAAATGTGAACCAATGTCAGTATGACCTAATGCAATGTACTCACTATGCTCTGTACCTTGTGATAAAAAGAATGTTTAACAATCAAAGTCCACAACCTTATTTGGTCTCCTTATCTGTCCTGTAACCAAGTGTTCATAGCATTTCTATGTAAAGTCACAAAGAGGAAAACTGGCACTGACACCAGCTGCAGATTCTTGCTCTTCTCTAAAGATCCATTTAAAACCCATTATATACACACAGAGTTAAGGTAGATGTGGCCATCAGTGAAAGCCAGAAAAAAATCCTGACATGCGTGCTCTTTCCTTTCTGTCCACAAGCCTTACTCGATCCACCAGGCATTTGTGGACTGGCGCCTCTCTGAGTCCTCATGTCTCACCACTCGGGTTCTACCTCCATCCCTTCTACCCTCTCTTGCCCTACTATAGGCAGTTCCCTATTGACCTTGTTTACTATGGAAGTCTTCCCAATTTCAGGCTACCAACGCTCTGGTTCACTCTGTATGGTAGCATCTCTCATACCAGGTTACTGATTGTGTTAGTTTCATTTCCTATTGCTGTGATTAAATATCCCAGACAGGAACTTAGGGAAGAAAGGTTTTATTTTCCTCATAATTACTGGTTACAATCCACCACTGTGGGGCAATCAAGGCAACAGGAACTTGAAGTACATACATCCACAGTCAAGAGCAGCCAGAGAATAAAAGCATGCATACTTCCTACCAGCTCTGTCCTATTCACTCCATCCAGAGCCCAACCCATTAAAATGGCATCACCCCCATTCAGATATGGGTCTTCCTTCTTCAGTTAACCAAGTTACAATCCCTCACAGGCCAAGCTGGATGCTTTCTCACTGGGCCTGCCTCCCTTCACAGGTGATTCTGGTTGTGTCAACCTGTCAGTTAAATTTAACCACCACACTCCTTTCAAAGCCATGTCTTCCTTTATGGCAGCAAACTCTTTGAAAACAGACTTTTGGAGTATTGAATTCCAGAACCTGGGCACAGAAAAGTACTCAGTATTCAGCTGCTGGATGAATGAAAGAAATAAAGCAAGCAAGTGGTGATGTCTCTGCCTTGGCAGATACAGGAAGAAGGATGAAGTCACAGTCTTGTATTGTAATTTACTTCATATTGCTGACTATTAGGGACACAAAGGTCCTTATTTCCATTTATAGGCATTGAGAGCTAGTCCTAAAATAACCTCTGTAGAGTGATAAGACCCCTCAGCCCTTACTGTGTAGTAGTAGTTAAGCAATTAACCGCAATTCCTTTCCCCTTTCCAACAATAGCCACAGATAAGCCAACTTTTTCTACCTGCAGGAGAAAGGACGTGGGGCAGTTTCATCTGGCTATTAAGTACTAGACTGGAATTCTGGAGAGAAAAGGAATCTTTTGGCTTCAGAGAATTGGAAGCCTGGTAGTATCTTTAGTTACAAACAGGGATGCAATTCTTTTCTGAGAAAAACAAAACAAAACTCAAACCCATAGCTTTTATTGTAACTGGCACAGTTGCAGAAGGACTTTAGGAGGGGGAAACTTCAAGACCCACCTTATGTTCTGAGTGCTAATGGAAACAAGGGCACCTTCTTTTTGTACCAAAACCTCAAATTCAAATTTTAAATTCTGATAGGGCAGTGGAAAACACTGTAAAAGCCAACGGAATGCATTTCTACAAAATGAAAGACTACTCGACTGTAATTCAAGGCAGCTGTAAAGTTGCAAGGTCTAAAAGCAACTTAAGCGTTCTAGGCAGAAGGGAATGTCTGCAGAGAAGCTACAAGGAGCTGACCTAATTAAGGAATTCAAAAGATTTCCGACTGCCAGGAAAGCTAACAACAAACCAGCAAGCAGGAAGGCTATTTTTATCCTTGCCAGAAGCCTTTTTGATTTTGGATGCTGTAGTGGGAGCAACAGGATAACTTGCCTTAGAGGATGTTATGGTACCAGTGATTAATGGCAAAAGTTAAAAAACAAAAACAAAACAAAACAAAAAATAATGCAGGCATGTTTTTTTTTTGTCCATAGCTGGTTAAAAAGGAGGGAAAGAGATAATCTAATGGGAAGAAAAGTAGAAAAACAGACCAATAAGTGGGTGGGAAGGGAAATGAGTGGGTCTGAGTCACCTGGGCAACAGGCTGAGGCATCAGGATCAGGGGGTAGGATACCTGCCTCCACTCTGTGACAGGGAGTCAGACAGTGTGAAGACCATACCTTCCACAGAAGATTATCATGAATCATGACAAAATACAAATTTTAAATTGAATTCTTGAGCTGAAGCTAAGAAATACTAATGGCTGCCCATGGACGCATGCAAAGCTGCACTGCTTACACCACACAATTGCTTCTTTGCGGCTATACAACAAATGCCCGAGCCACTGAATCTGGGGCACCAGGCTGTGTCCTACACTGACCCTCTCTCCCTTACTGGGAAGCTGAGTAACTTTACAGAAGATACTTCACCTTTCTGGGCTTTACCTGTTTCAATAATAAACTAGAGATTACAAAATTCATAGAAAAAGTTTTTGTAAGGATTTAGGTTGAAGACAATTCTCCAAAGAACAGAAAATGAAAAAGAAACAGTGTCAGTAGTGCCCTCCACTTGGATGAGTGCATTAGCACTGCTGTTCACAAGCGGTGTCCAGGTTACTTCAAAGCAGAAACACAGTGACAGGGACCTCAAAGAGTACAAACATGTGTAATATTTGGGAGCTAGTACAGAGACAGGAGCCAAATGTAGGATACATGCAAACCACATGGCTATTGTCTCGTCCTACCAGGCTGTCCCCATTCTCCTAGTCCAGTCTCAAATGACAAATAGAGAAATGAAGCTCCAAAACGCTATTTGCTTGAGATGACAATATAAGGTAAGTGACCTACACATTTCTCTTCTCCTTACCTCTTCCTCTATTTATTCTTCCTTTATAGTATTATGTTCTTTTGGATACTAGGGAACATCCTAACAGCAGAAGCATAAAGCAGAACAATTTGAGACATTCTCCAGAACTATCTCATAATCTTTAATAAACACTAAGACCTATTACAAGGACAATATTTCATAGTGGCTTCACTACATGATAACAAGACTCCTAGCTCCACCTAACCCAGAAAATACAAACAAAACAACTAAAACCTCAGTAAGTAACAGAGAGAACTCAACAACATTTTCCAATGCATTTTCCCTGCATTGCACCAGCATTCACACACTTGTAGAAAACAACCCTGTATATGCAAGTGTGCTGGCTTGAATGAGAATGTCTACCATAGGCTCAGACATGTGAACGCGTGGTCGGTCTCCAGTTGATAGAACTGCTTAAGGTGCAGCCTTGTTAGACGAGCTGTGTCCCTGAGACTGTGCCTTAAGAGTTTTAATAGCCTTGTACCACCCCCAATGTGATTTCTGCCTCCTGGTCGTGCTTTAAGATGTAAGCTCTTTGCGGTTCCTGTTACCATCATGGGCTTTAATCCTCTAGAAGCAAAAGCCCAGATTAACCCTTTCTTCTAGAACAGTTTTGAACTGACCCAATGCTGTCACCCTTTATGTTGTAGTGACCTCAACCATAAAATTATTTTTCTTGCTACTTCATAACTATAATTTGCTACGAGGCAGTGTCTTAGTTTCTAAGACCATGAGAAATATGTGTTTTTTGAGAAAACTGTATTGGCCTATAATAAACTTCCAGAAATATTAAGCAATAATAAAAAACACATTTGGCACTGTGTTCAGATCTGGCTCTCTGATTACCAGTGGTACAGCCTTGTGTTGATAGCTTTCCTCTAGACCTTAATGTCTTCATTTATAAAAGAAAGAATGGAGCTTAACAATCTTTAAACTACCATTAGTAGTTCTGCATATTATATTAGAAGATTTGACAGTGTTTATATTGAGTAGCTCTCAGAAAGAACATTATTAGAAACTAGTCAGGGTTAAATCAGTTATGTGAAGGTTTTGCCTCTAGACCAGCAGTTCTCAACCCATGGGTCACGACCTCTTTGGGGGTCACATATCAGATACTTACATTTTAATTCATACTAGTAGAAAAAGTACAGTTATGAAGTAGCAACAAAATAATTTTACGGCTGGAGTCACCATAACATGAGGAAGTATATTAAAGAGTGGCAGCATAAGAAAGGTGATAACCACTGGGCTAAAAAGCTTCTGATCCCTGAAGTGAGATCAGCTGACGTAAGTATGTCTATTTACTCAGTCAGGCCAGATACTTACTATTCAGAGTCAGTAGACATTGTTAAGATTTGCTTCACATTATTTATAACTTCTATTAGTCATGATTATTTTTCAGAACAAAGATTTGCACTATATTGCTAGTTTGTCAGGCACTAAAAAAGGAGTCTTCTAGTTGGTTGACTCCTGTTTTCTGATATATGGCACTGGTGTGCAACCCTGGGACTCCAGAGAGATTCCAGAAGTACCTTCCCTTCAGATTCCAACTGGGCTACTTTCCAGGTAACTCAGAATAAAACAAAGCCCAGCTTTTAGAGTTGGGTGCCCTAGTGTGGGGTTGAATCCAGAACCAGTCAATTAAAATAAGGAAGCTCAAGAGGCAGCATTGCCATCCATATGTATTTTTCAGAGAAGCAACCAGTTTAAAGCTATTTAAGCTTATTCAAACTGTACTGCTGAACAGAAACAATTCACTAGTTTTTGTTGTTTGTTTTCCTTCTAAGTTTTGGTACTGAGTACATGGGTACCATGAAATAAAAAAGAAACATAAATCAGTTATAAACAGTTGATACTGAATTAATTATGCACAATAGTCAGGTAAAGAGCCCAAGCAGATCAGGAACATTTTAAAACATTTCATGCATGTGTATGAGTACAGAGTGTGTGCATATCAGTGTAGTGTGTATGCAAGTGGTGCTTACACAGAGGCAGAGGAGGACATCAGGTGCCCTGTTCTATCATTCTCCTGCCTAATTTCTCTGAACAGGCCTCTGGCTGAAACTGGAGCTAAACTTAAGGCCAACGAGACCCAGAAATCCCTGTGTCCACACCCGGCAATGGAGGGTTAACAGGTGGGCATGTGATCACTTCTGGACTTTTACAGGGGTTCAGATCTGAACTCAGGTCCTTATGCTTGCATGGTAAGGGCTCTTACCCACTGAGCCATTTCTCCCTTCCCAGGAAGCAATTTCTTTCCACTCTGGACTGTTCTTTCCTTGCTGTGGCTAAGTTAACTGCAAAAGGAATCTTGGATGTTTTTATGACAGGTATGAACCAGGAAACCTGGTTCCCTTTGCCCCATTTTTCCCAATTACACAGGCCAGGACTACATTCCATGATCAAGGAAGGTCCAAGGATCATTAGAGACAACAAAGTACTTACTAAATAGGTACTTGCATGAGGATTGTTTTAGTAGCTGTCATGAAATGCACCAACAATAATACCTCTATATAAAAGTTTCATAGAAACTTTTGAGAAGGAAAAAATAGAAAACCAAGTGATATCATCAAAAGATGTATAACACATATTAATATGGGCTGGAAGTGGTAGTAGCATGGACTGTATAATTCTGAGCCCCTTTCTCTTTCACACAGCAGGAATCTCTAATATTTATCACTGACAAAATGCTAACAATATCTGAAATATCACTCAGCTTTCACTTGTAAATGGAGACTATTACTATCTTTGTCCATCCATCTGTTACAATTCATGCTTATTTAAACTACATCCAATACTTAAGGTGACAATGTTAAACTGTGAAGTAAATTATTTACCAGTGTGTTATCTTACTGGTGTTTGTTATCTCAAAATGTTTACCAAATTTGGTTTATACCTTTATCAATCCCCCCCTCCACTGCCTCACTGTATGTCAAACAAAATTAGGTCACAGCAGCCATAGGATATGAGAGTCTTAGTGAGGCTGAAAAGAATAATGTTACGAGGTAACGTTTCACAAATGCTTAGGATCATTAACCTTCTAATAACATAGAAGGTTTAATATTACTCACCGATTCCTGGCCCTCTGTACCCTCACCTGCCACCCAGGTAAAATCAGAGTTGTGGCAACGTTCTAAGGTGACTATGACCACTCAGTTTTCACAGACTCAAATAGGATTCTTTGTGCTCAATGTTCAAGAAGAAAATAGGGGACTGTTTAAGCAACTATGACCTCACGTCATGGATGACATAAGATAAATTCCTGCTTTGTGACAATTACTTATATGATTTTTAGAATAAAAATACACATCAAATATTCTGTCACAGATATAGGGGGCAGAGGAGAGATTGTGTACAATCTATATACACAAGCAGGACACTGTAGATCTGAGGGTGACAGGATGTGTGTGTTCTATGCAACTATGGTTCAGTTCAGAAGCACAGTTCTACCAACAAATGGATGTTCAACATCACATTTCTTCTCTCCTAGGCAATTCCCTAGTCTTTCCTCCCCTACTTTTTTATTTTATTTTTTTAAGATAGCAACAATAGCAGCAATCCCCAAATCTGAACAGTGTACCAGCATGTTCAGTCTATCTCTGCTGACATGGGCTTGAGGTATGCAATAAATCCTGATCAAAGTAACCCTGAAAACTAGCAGCTGCTCAGAGTTCAGTAGGCCCTGCCCTAGCAGTGACCCTAGAAACCCACCCAGCTCCTCCTGCTCATAGTGAGTGCTGCTGCCTCCACACAGCTGAGGTCCTGTCCTTAGGCACCACCAGCCCAAGAGAAGGCTATTCAGGATGTTCCACGTCCTCAGCTAAGAAAGGGAGAGTGAAGGAGAAGAAACACCCTTCATTTCAAAGTAGCCACACACAAAGTTAATTGTAGTCCAGTTGAAATTATACTCTTTGCTATGTCTCTCACTCCATTACTCAGGAGACTTTTAGAAGTACAGCAATTTTCTACTTTGGAAACCTCAACCACTCCCCTGCTCAGCGGCTGTGAGTTACTTGTTATCATCCATTGAGGACAAGAAGAAACCAGTGCTCTCAGGAAGGCTGGGTCCCATAAGCGGGGAAGCTGCTTGGCTGAGTTTGAATTCTAAATACATGTAATAGTTACGATTCCTTCAACTTTCCAGAAGACACTTGATAACATACATAGTAATTTCACTGAGAGGGGAAACCTAGCTGTGTTTTGCACTGTTCTCTTTGGTTCTTCTTCATGGCAGTTTGTATCTACACGAAATCAAGTCTAAGGCCTCGACATTTCAGTATATAGCATCTGTTCTCTAAAATAAAGAACTAAGTGATTACAATTTGGAACATAAGAATATTAAGAGAACTGTATATAAGAAAGGTTTGCCAGTCATTATTTCATTTCTCACAAAAAGTAGCACTAAATTCATTTTTTCCCAATGACAAAGATAAAGAATTTACATAATTATCCTATCCACTACTCTTCGATAAAGACAAAAAACCAACTCATATGAAATTAATGAAACAAGTGTTATGCACTGAACTGCAGCTATATTTCATGATTTTCTTCTAAAGAGATTATCATAAATTCTTTTGCTCAGCAACAAAGAAAAGAGGCATAAATGGAGTCACCACTTGCCCATGCATTTAAGCTGTTGTTTAAGGAAAAAGTGTACAGTGATGAAAACAGTAGGGGAAAGACCCTGAAAGAGAAAAGCCAGATGTGGTGGCGCACGCCTTTAATTCCAGCACTCTGGGAGGCAAAGGCAGGCGGATCACTGTGAGTTTGAGGCCAGCCTGGTCTACAAAGTGAGTCCAGGACAGCCAAGGCTACACAGAGAAACCCTGTCTTGAAAAACAAACAAACAAACAAAAAACGAGAGAGAGAGAGAGAGAGAGAGAGAGAGAGAGAGAGAGAGAGAGAGAGAGAGAGAAATATCAAAGGTGTTTAATGTGGAAGTCACAACACCTTTGGCAATCAGGAATTAAATGCAGAACATCCTTGTGTTAAGCCCACAGTTCTTAAAATAAATCCTTATGAAATGAATGTATGAAGCAAATGAGGCAGAGACATGCTTCACAGTATAATATGAGCCCATCACACACATATCTAATAGGCTCCTTAGGCATGGAAGGACTCATATCAACTGGCTCTATAAACAATCATTAGTGCTTACGTGCAGACTTAGCATTTGACATGCCTGATACACACACACAGGAATTATTGCTGGCAAGTTGAGTTCCATTCTTCCCAAAAACTGAAAGTAAGATTTATTCTAAAACAATACAAAAGACCTCAATTTCATTATGTTCAAATAAAAAATATGAGATTGACTCATAATTTAATTAATAACTGAACAACTGCAGTATTGCAAAGACTTGTGGACTGTGTTTGTTCTTGAAGTAATCTTGCTGTTTAGTTTGCTTTCTAGTAAAATGAAGCAAATTGGATATTAAATTGCTTTTATATGTCAGATTTGAGATCTTCAACCACTATCACGAAACGGAACTGTCTTACACATTTTAAGTACTAATTTTGTGTCTTTACCCAATGCATCTGACTCCATTCCATAAACTACTTCCAAATTCACTCTCACTTCCCTTTATTCCTTGCAGACGCTGAGGGAAGCTCTATAATTGTCAAGGGTCTTTCCTACCATACACACATAGGAGACCATATCTCACGGCTACTTCATGTGTCCAACCTCTGCTTCAGCCTGGGGACAGGTTGAAAACAGCTGTACCCGGTTTGCTTTCAATTTGCTACTCCATTTCTAAATAAGTACCAATGTCACAGGCAAGAAAAAAAGTAAATATCAGTATTCCACAAACAATCACCTGAAACATCTAAATAGGAGAGGATTGCTCATTCCTGACAATCTTATAGCATTATAGGTATGCTCAAGGTGCCACGTGTGGAGATCAAAATTCATAGGCTCAGGCTCTTGGCATATGAGTCAGGGTGTGGAGCAAAGAAAACAAAATCATTCTCTGGGGACAAGCTTCTGTGTATTGTCACTGGCACTAGTTACGGAGAAGGCAATGCAGTTTCCAGGATAAAAATAACATAAGGACTTGCCAACTGGCCTCAGCAATGACACAAAGGTAAAACACCAGGAGGACCCTTTTCTCCCCAGACAGCTGAGCTCCTGCCATGAGCAAATGACAGCAATTCAAAGGCTCTTTAAAAACAGTACTTAAAGATTATTTAAAAAACCACAAAAACTCTTGATACTCATGATCAAATGAAGGCGACGTCCTCCTTTTGAACAACTATTAAAAGTTTTGAAGAAACCAGTTTGGAACCAACAACACATTCATAAGAAGATTTAAAAATTATTTTTGAAGCTCTTAGACACATCAACTATCTGTTGATATAAAATGTAAATATAAAAATTAAACCCCTGTATCAAGGAAGTATTTTCCCAAATGGAATATGAAAATTCTCCTTTATAACTTTCTTTTTCTCATTTAAACTAATATATGCTGCAACAAGGACACACGTTGTAGCTCCTGCATTAATTTGAGGCATTATGATTTAAACACGGACATATCTATACGAGTTACAGATAAGAGATAAAATAATAAGGCCATTCATGTTTTATGAAACTATTTTAATACAAAATTAGCCTAATGCAAAACTTGTCTTTGTGTGATTAAGTCTCTAGTGCTGTGCTCAAGTTAAAATCTGCACTTTTCTAAGGTGTCTGAGGCTCTCACAGAGTGAACAGTGGTTCTCTGCTGTGTTTCTGAGAAAGGAGCATGAGGAGGAGGATTTATTGTGTAGACAGATGTGTTGGGGGATTCAGCGCTTGATTTGGAGGACAGCGATTGTTTCTAGGCATTCAAAGATGATGATGGCCTTAAAACAGAACCTTAGGAGGGAATCGCTATTAGCCCACAGTGGCAGCATCAAACGCTCTACCTCAGACAAGAGTTTGTGGGAGATGAAGTGTTGCTCTGGACAGAACTGCATTTTGCTAGTGAAAACTACACTAACTCAATGTTTAGGACTTTCTAGAGCCACGCAAAATTATAAACTGGTGTTTTAGGGTCATGACTTTGTCTATAGATTCTTCCTTGCTTTTTTGAAGAAAAAAAAAGTGAGGCTTATTTAATCCTGAAAATTGAACTGAACTTGGCTTCCTCATGTGGTGAGCACAATGAAAGACTTGGCAGATTCTAGTGAAGTCTACACCAGTTCTTGAGTGCCTTCTAGAGCCAGGCAACATGTTGACCGTGAAAGACATGCTGTCATTTAAGCTTTGCAACATCAGCACAGTTGTGAGGACAGTTTAAATCCAGAGCTGTTCTTTCTATTCTGCTATGCTGCCTCTATAAATCATACTCCACAAACTCTGTATGCTCCCAGATTAGAACATCTATGTATATTTTCCTGTCACTTAACTTTTGATTTCCCATACAGAAGTAACTATTAGTGAGGATAAATTTTATATAGAATACAAAGTAAAAGTGAAGCTTATACAACACAACTTATCAAACTAAACCAAAACAAAACAAAAAGCAACTTAACCTTAGATATCCTGGCTAAAACTGACAAACCAAAGAAACCCTTTAATTCATTCTACAATGAGTGCAAACCTCTTTATATTTAAGCACTAAAGGCTTGCTTCCTAGATATGTCACATAGTACACTGTGTCTACTGATGTTCTACCTACTTTCCCCAGCACCTACTATAAGAGATGTCCTCAAAAAACTGCTCTAAGAATCTAGTAAACAATTGAAAAATAAATGCCCTTTACAAACTTTCCCTGTACTTAACTTTTGCAATAATTATAGACCCTAAGCAGGGTGCAAAAGGTAGCACAGAGAACCTCTCATGTGCCCTTTATTCCATGCCCCCAAACGGGCAATCTCTTACAGAGTACAAAACCAGAAAATGTACATATATTTCTCTTTGAGGTACTTTGAAAAAAATATAATTTTCTGGTGCTAAAAATAGCCTTAGATTCTCATTTATATGACAAAAGGAAAAGTGGAAAAGGCTGAATTGCAGTCATACTAAAAAACAGCAAACTCTGAAAGATTATTTTTGTTCACCTATCGAACTTGATCTGGAATCCCACAAGGCGTTCAGTAAGGACATTCAAAATATTCCTGTACTACAAAATATTCTTTTTTCTAGGTGACCTCACGGGATGGATGGATATACACATTATTTCACATTATTTCTTGTATTTGCAGGACACACAAGATTTCTCTTGGAGGCTATGGAAGCAGTTGGAGAGGGAGATGTGTGTGTGTGTGTGTGTGTGTGTGTGTGTGTGTGTGTGTGTGTATGTGCGCGTGTTGGGAGGATGAGGTGTATGTGGGGGATACAACCATATTTTGAGAAAAAAATTTAAATCCCCAAATAGCTGAAGGAAAAAAAGTTATCCTTAAAGGTTTTTACTGTAACTCTATCAGTGATAGGACATGCTAACTTCTGGGAGAATGGGCTAGGTCAGTCTGCACTGCATCCGCCTCAGTGCCAAGTTCCATGTCCAGCACAAGGTGGCCTCAAAATACTGAATAAATGAATGAACAACTGTATTAAAACTTAGTTGGATTGATCTAATATACCAAATATTCTGAATTTCTTTAAAACGAAGAAATCTGCTTCCTAGTAAACAGATTCTTATAAGAAAAAAGGCTTCCTTTTGTGTAGTAGGTCTCACAAGGAGTGATAAGAACACCTCCTCTTACAGTTATCAAGTTGGCTCCATGGCAGCATGATCTGAGACATTGAAAGAGAACACGACAGATCCATATTCCATGTATGGGTGGAGCCCATGCATCTGTATTTAACTTTTAAGGTTCTAAGTGATTGTGAGTCTCTTAGCAAGGAAAAGAAAGAGGCCTGGTGAGACTGAGTGCCCTGGTAAAGACTGTAACACAGCCAGCCACTAACAGACTTGAAACCAGAATCCAAGCAGGAATAGTATTTTTCTTTTCAATTATCATTCATAGAAAAAATAACTATAAAACATTTAAATCAGAAATTACAGGCCATTTTTTAACTTGTAAAACTACGTCAGAAGTTGCCAACCTCTGAGTTCTCCTTGGTGTTTAGTTACCATCATATTTTAGTACCTCTAGGGTGCCGAGGTGGTTTTGTGTGAGACACGACAGTGGTGTGCAGGGTCTGTAAGGCGGCTGCCCACCCTGAGCAATGAGGACTCGGTCAGCACTCTTAGTTGGTATCATGATGGGTTACTGCAGATGCTCATCAGATAAATGTGACTTTTTAACAAAAACAAGTTTATGTGTAGAAAGGATACAATTCACTAGACACAATGAGTTCATAATAATGATATTGCTCATCAGAATAAGTAGCTACTATACTTTTAAATATTTACTAAGTTAGAATAGTTCCATTCTTCATTTACCTTTAATGGAGTCGTTCTCAGCTCTCATTATGTCAATAAGTGAGCTCTCCAATGAGTGCATGTCAAACGTCCTGGGGCGATCCTGTGAACACAAACAGCCACAGCCCAATTTTAAAATAGCATCTGAAGGGTTGGAGTCGACACATCAGCAGAGCACTAGCGCGTGTAAGACTCAGTTCCAACGAACCCCCTCCCCACAGCATTGACCTACACAACAGGAAAGCGCACATACTCTAGCACTTTCAAAACATCAAGACCCACAAAAGTTCACAGAGATCATTAGGGAGTGATTGTATTTCTGACAAGAATTCAACAAAAGCATCACTTTTATTAATAAAGCATGAACCAAAAAACAAGCCTCACCTTAACAACAGTAATAAATGTAAAAGAAAGCTAATCTTCTCCACTTAGGAGTAGATTAGATTAATAGAGTAAACCTTTTCACACTGTCCTAATAGCTTTCGATCAAGCTGGCAGATCCCTGAAGCACAATGGGCAGCCAACTGAATCAGTAAGTCTCAGATTCAGCCAGTTTCTAGATAATTCCCTTCATCTGAGGAATGCAAGCCTGTTCCAGCTTAATCAAATGAGTAAGAAATAAGGGAAGTTACAACTGCTCAACTGCTCTAGCATTCCTCAGATGAAGGGAATTATCTAGCAACTACTACAGTTGAAGCTTAGCTTGAGAAGCTAAGGTTCACGGAAACATTTTAAACTCAGAGAGAAAAAGATGATACAGACATCTGAGCCCAAAGACCAGTGTCTGAGTCTTATGAGGGCTTCCACAGGAGCCGCACAAGCAGGCCTCTGTGCTCCTCTTTGCAGTTACATCACTTTTCACTTAGCTTCTGTTGTTGTTTTGCTATTGGTAGTAAACTCAGGCCTTAATGAATGCTAAGAACCCACACAGCTCCTAGTTACTTTTTAATTTAGAGTTTCAGTTTGCTAAAAACAAAACCCAAACCAAAGAAACAAAATTTCCTAATCCAGCTTCTTAGACTGCTCTGCCTCGTCTTAATTTTATTTTTACTTGCTGGGATCTCACTCTTTTTACTTTGATACCTAACTTCTAGGCTAACAGGTCATACCCCTGAAATAGGGACTCTCCTCCTTATCCTGCCCACCATCTAGATACTCAGCAGTGCCCACTGAACACATGGCTCTCTGATACTCTGCAGCCTAGGGAGGCCAGGTGCAGTCACATCTGGATCTAATGCAATATTAGAAGAGAGGGTGCTGCAGGTTTACCTCTGGGAGTGGTGGTGGAGAGTTTAGGGTGAGAATGGGGATAAGAGTTGGGGAGGGGTGCTTTAACATCTGATTCTGCTCTAGAGGAGCCACTCACTACAGAATTGATTTTTTCCACCTTTTCCTCCTGACTTTTCACTCTTCAGATTCCTTTTCTCAATTAGGTCCCACAGAAGTAGGACATGCAGCCAGAATTAGATTTTCTAAGGTACAGAGTGTGTAAAAGGGAAGGCTGCTCTATTTTTAAGGTTTCAAGTACATTAGGCAAAATTTGGAAGTCAACACCAAGCCACACTAGCTCAATCCATAGGAGCTGGACTTTTCTTCTTTCTAGCAGACTATGACCTATGCCTGGACCTGGACCACCTTCCAAAGCCATAGTCAGTATGAAGCATTCACCTCTTATATCCTGATAATGTCCCAAGGACAGGATCTGTTTCACATCAAATGCTTCCAGCATGACATGTACATCAGATGTCCCAGCCCAGACCTCAAATGGGTGATGGCGAGCCAAGTCAGTCCTACCACTTTGCCCTTCAGGATTGCCCACAAGGGCCTGAGATGGAAGAAGCTCGGTGGTGATGTCTTTGTTGAAGTATCATTTTCTTTATGTCCATGCTGCGCACTGGATTAAGGAGCACTGCCCACCCTTCTGTATCACCATGTGTTAAGCAAATCTACTGGATGGAGGCGCTCAAAATGACTGCTAAAACAACATGTGGGCGAATGCCTTTGAGTGATTTTTAAGCATGTGAAATATTTCTTCTCTACTTCCTTGTCTTAAAGTTTGTTTATATATTTTCCATTTCCCATTACAGCTGTTCATTTTCATTTGCCAAAATAAATAATAGGGATGGGAGAACAGCTTACGCAATCATTCTTTTTTGTGGAACTAAAGCCCCAGTAGCCTTGTCAATTTCCAGAATTTGCATTTTGCCAATCACAAAATGAAGAGAAGCACTGATGCAAAATAACAGTGGTTTAGCGTGGCTTCTTTATAACAGCTATTTCTAGTAACTCAAGAAAGCTTCTGTGTGTTAGTGGGACACCAATAAACAACTTAGTAAACTTACTCAAAACTTCACTAAGTAAAAACAGTTGCCAACTCCATGGCTACCTGTGCTGCAAGTATACTGCCTGGAACATAGACGTTTATTAAACTTAATAGCCACTGACTTTAACTGAGAAAGTATATCAAACTAGAATCTTAAATGAAAAATGTAAGTTTCAGTAATTTTTGGGTTAAAATCTACCTCAATCCTTTTATTCCCATACTATTTTTTCTTTTAATTCATTGTGATTTAATTATGGGCTCACAAGTAAATGCACCGTGCAAATTCTGACCAATTGGTACTGACCTTTAGGTGCAGTATGTTGAGACAGATTTCCAGGTTCTATGTGGTTTTAGAAGGAAAGAGAGCCTCAAGAGATCACTGATAATGAAGTACAAAGTCTAATGCTCAACCATCATCTTTTCAATTCCACTGAAAGAGATATTCTTGCCCACAATCCAAAACATACTAACAATCAGACTTACTATAAGCCACAATTATATAACATTTGTCTCCACAATGCTCTGGAAATTCATGGGGTCAAAAGTCACATACTTTGTCAAGTTAGCTTTTTATCAATTGGGATTCAAAGTTTATCATTCTTAATTTTCTCTTTTGGTAATCTTTTCTATTTTTTAACATTTAACTTTTTAACAGTCTGGTCTTGTGCCAATAGGGAATTGGTAGAGATACAGTAATGAGGCCAGCACACAGGAACAATGTCAGTTTTCCTACTCAAAGACCAAAGAGTTGAATTCAGCAAGGAGGGCTTGATTTCCTTTTTTTTTTTTTTTCCTTTTTGCCTCTTGTAACTACTAAATGGACCACATATAATTGCTGATTTGTTTCTCAGATCTATTTCCCAGAAAGTAATTGTAAAAGACAAGATTTGTCAAATGACAGTACTTCTTGAGTATCCTTGAGGCAATGACCAAAACATGAACATCCGCCTAAGTCAGTGAAATGAGTATTAGGCACTAGGAAGCCTCAACTTTGCAGGGCACTGCTGTCCTCTAGAATGCTGTCCTGGTCCAGAAGAGGGAGGAATTTCACTAGATGTCTACTGTCTCTTTCCTAGCACAAAATGCTTCTCATTTGTGTGTATTTGCAGCGCTGGCAAGAGAATGCAGGGCTGTCAAGGTGTTAGGCAAGTGTTCTGGTAAGGAGCTATATCCACAGCCAATTTTCTTCTTTTGGTTTGCCAATATCCTAATTATCTGGGCTCTTCGGGAGTATACATTTTATCATTTTGACAACTATGTCAAAAGCCAAAGACGTGGATTTAAATCACTACTCAAAGTTCACTTTCAATCTACAAGATAGAGGTCACTGAGAGTAAGAAATTTAACTTTTTGATTTCATAGTGCTAGAGATTGAACCTGAGGCCTTTGTGTGTTAAAAGTAAGTTTTACCACAGAACTATAGCCCTGGCCCTCTTTAAAAAAGAGTTAAACAGCCCATTATGCAAATAAAAAGCAAAATAACAAGCTTTAAAAAAATTTACCTATATAATTTGTTGGTGAGAAGATTAAATATCTTGCAAAAATTAAACAACATCCTCTCGCCACAACCAACAAACATTTGTTTTACACTATCTTTGCCAGTCTCCCTTGGGAGGAGAAAAGTTGATCTTCTCTACACTGAGCACCAAATAAACAGCCACAATCAGTCAGTGTGCTGAATCAGCACTGCCTCGATTAAAAGCTTGAGACTTTCTAACTTAGAATCTGATATTCCCATCTAATAATAAAAACTAATACTAAGGAAAACTTATATAATTTACTGCACAGGGTAGTTCCTGTTGAGTTCAGCAGCACAGCTATAATTCAAGCCTCACTCCAAAGCCAGCGACACTGCCTTAGACAAGGTAATCATCACAGGACCACTATAACTTATTTGAACAAAGTGGGGGAGGAAATGTTTAAAGGACTCTGAAGGCACAAGAATATGGCAAATGTCTGGAAAACAGTAAGCACTTAAATATTACTCAACAAAATAAAGAACGAACAAAATGTGTAAGGTGACAAGCATGAAACAGAAATCTGAAAAACATATGAGAACACAAAGCCCTTGTCTTGTCTTCCCACTGGGATGACAGTTAGGTGAGGAATACACATTACATCTAGTGTGACATATGTGACACACACAATGTGACAAACACATTGGCAGGTTATCAACTGCAAACCAAAGGAGCAGGACTATTCAAATAGTAATACTTCTGGCAACTAACTTCAAATATTAAGTGCAGATTCTCATTTATCCCTCACAAAAGCCTTATATAATTGGGTAGATTCAATGATCTCTTTTCACACATCAAAAAACAAGCTTACAGTAGCAGAATGATTTTATCCGTGTCAGATATATTGTGCAACAGAATTTGAACCCAGGCCGTTAGCTCTATGAACTTAATAACTACCACAAAATATAAAGGAACACCCATCATTTTCAAGGCTCCACAAGCATCTTTATTGCACTGTTCTGACTTTACTTTATTTAGTAATCTTATAGGTTCTGTTGAGTGTGTTTTGTTTTTAAGGTAGGTTCTCCTTGGATAGTCTGGGCTGACTGCCAGGTCTCTTTTAAATTACATTTTCATTTATTTCCTTTGTGTGCATTTTGGGGAAGGGTGAATGTGTGCAGTTATACATGTGATGAAATCAGAGACAACTTGGAGGAGTCAGTTCTCTCCTTTAACTCAGGTGATCAGGCTTGGCAGAGGTGCCTTTGTCTACTGAGTGGTCTTGCCTGACCATGGCCTCCAGCACTTGATCCTCCTGCTGCGGCTTATCAAGTGCTAGGATTTCAGGCACTGTGCCATTAGACCTCACTTGTTATACTTACATTAAGTTGTATGCCAGTAACTGGTTGGTTTCAAGAGTCTTGAACTCCCCACTAAGTAGCTAGAATTATAAGCCACAACAACATTTTTTAAACATTCATATGATCATCTAAGCCAAAATTTTGTTGCTGCTGTTGTTTGCTTTTTTGAGACAGGGTCTCACTATGTAGCCTGCTAACCTTGAGCTCTCTATGTAGACCAGGCTGGCTTCAAACTCAGAGATCCATCTGTCTCTGTTTCCTGAGTGCTAGGATTAAAGGGTGCAAGCCACCATGCCCAGCCACCCATTTTTTTTACTTGAGGATGCCTCAGCATCACCTGAGGGTCTTGTTTAAGAACAGACTACAGAGCCACTCCCGATTCAGCATGTCAGGGTGTAGCTAAGAATTCATACTTCTGACAAGTCTCCATATGAGGCCTGGGACTATACATTAAAAACTACTAAGCAATCCCACTCAATAGATTAGTTTCATTAGCTATTTTGGGGGTGTGGTTTTCATCTTATTATCCTGATTAACTATATACAATCCATCTTAAGTAAGCTATAAGAAACATTTTAAGTTTCCTTATAAAGAGAGGGGCTTTGTTCTCTAGGCAGAAAAATTCCAAACTCTATAGCACATACCTTCAGAAAATACAAATCAAGTTCAATTGCAACAAATGGGGAGCTGCTCTTGAAGAAACCGAGATGTTCACCACTAAGAGCAAACAAAATACAAATCTAGCACTTAGACTGTCACTATTAACTCTGGCATCTATAATCTGTTATTTTAGGTATATCATTCTTTTTTCATCCAACAACATAGAATACCTGCCTTGAGAAATTTACTAATAACATGTCGCCTCTCAACACTGTTGGCCAACCAATGCCCCATAAGCCATCTCCACTTGAAAAGACAGGTGAAGTACATGTTCATTCCTCTTTAGTTAAGAATCAAATCCTATCATTAAAGAGCTGTAGAGCACATCCTGGTCCACACTATTTACCTGTGTAAGAAGTGTGACAGTATGATCTCATCTTCGTGTAACTTATCAGTACCTGCTCCTTGTTAAACGTTATGGATTTTCTTGATAATTAGCTAGAGAGAAGTTATTACCTCTACCAATTCCCTAAGATTAGAGACCCTCAAGAAAAAATTTTCTCATGTTTCACTCTTATGTAAAGGGATATCCACATTCACTAGATAAGAACAACAGAAACCGGGCCGGGCGTGGTGGCGCACGTCTTTAATCCCAGCACTCGGGAGGCAGAGGCAGGCGGATCGCTGTGAGTTCGAGGCCAGCCTGGTCTACAAAGTGAGTCCAGGACAGCCAAGGCTACACAGAGAGACCCTGTCTCGAAAAACCAAAAAAAAAAAAAAAAAAAACCAACAGAAACCATTACGTTATACATTTTGTCCCGGACATTCTTTTGTGCTCAGATTCTGTCTTCAGACTAACTTTTCTTATTTAAATATATCCCAGGATAACCACTACTACCACCACTCTTTATTGGCTCTTTTTATAATCATGTGTCCCTGTGTATGGGTGCTGCCAGACTGGTATATAGTTATAGAAAATACAATTAATTGAGTATAACCAGCTTATCAACAGCCCAAGTTAAAAGTCAACCCCCTACTTTCTTCCTTCCCTTTCTGTGATCACTTTCAGTCTGCTCTTAATCCATGTCAGGCTGTGGAAGTTTCTCTTTCTGGCTTAAATTTTCCCTGGTGAAGACGGGAAAGGAAAATATTTTGGTTCAAAAGTAAAGTCTATGCCAGTGTGTCAGCTGCCAAAACAAATAGGAAGCTTAAAAAGTTCTGGGAGCGCTCATATTTAATCAAAGCTAACTATGGGAGTTTTAATCCAAGATTTTCCAAAATATAAATATTCTTCTTGGATGAAATGCTATTTATGTCCACAAATCACAAAGAGGTGACTGTACAGTCACCTCAGGACTGCTTCCAAAAGGCCTTACACCCCAGCACAGAGGAGGCTTCTTTCCCTAGTGTCCCTCAACGCTCTCAGGCTGCATCAGACACACAGGCTGCTGCTTATCTCCCTGGCTAGGACTACATGCTCCCCACAGGACAGGTACAGCATGCTGTAAATCTACTGCCACCATAAAGCAAGAACTGCCTTGTTCCGCCTGGCTCTGGCTGCATTTCTCACACACTTATGTATCATTTATCTGCACTTGTTTCTTACAGAGGTGGAGTCACTAGCTGCTATACCATTTTAGGAACATGAAGCTTAATGTTACACTGTAAGTGGTAGAGCCTACCTTCAGAGGTTTGGTTTTTAAAAATCTATTTAAATAAGTCATGTGATAACCTAGAATGCTCATTACTGACATGCAAAAGGCATGAAATTCTTTGTTGTGCTTGCATGGTCTGGATGCAGGTATGTGTCGGAGATTGACACCATAGAATGTGAAAAGGGGGCAAGTGAATACATTTACTATTTCTTCATATCTTACTATTCATATTTCTTCACCACTTCTGAATCAGTACTTTCTTATAACACCTTCAATAAAGGTAGAGTCTTACTTAGGCTACTAAATATTCTAAAATCTAGCTGAATGCATCTGATCAGTTCCTAACTCGGTTTGGTTCCCTCAGGAACTGATAAATCAGAAGATCTCTTCAGAAAGCCTTTGAGGAAATTTCCTTTTATTTTCCCTTCACTAAATGCCATGTATATTCATATACTTTGAGTATTATAAAACCCTTCAAGTGATTTTTTAAAAAACGTATTGCCACCTATTTTAATTAAAAAACAAAACTGGTAATTTAGACTCCATTAGTTCAATGAACTCTCTTCTTCTTGGCTATTAGTCATTCTAAACTTGCTTGGAAGAAATAATTGTAAGATTTTATTTAAATCTCTACTTACTGAATAAGTGGTCTTGAGACTGCAACATCACTGAACCTTGACTTCAAACACACAGAAAGTATCTGTAAAGTTGTGATGAGGGACTAAGAAGATGGCTCTGGGTAAGAGCGCTTGCTCTGCAGGCATGGAGACCTGAGTTTGAAGCACCATGTGAAAAAGCAAGACACAATGTTCTTAAGACTCCTTTCCTTCTGTGGGGTTGCTTTGTCCAGCTTTGATATAATGGTATTATTATTATTATTCTGGGGGGAGGGTTTGAGACAGGGTTTCTCTGTGTAGCCTTGGCTGTCCTGGATCTCACTTTGTAGACCAAGCTAGCCTCCAACTCATGGCGATATGCCTGCCTCTGCCTCCCTGAGTGCTGGGATTACAGGTGTGCGCCACCACACCTGACTATCTTATATTTTATGTTGTCATGTTTGGTTGTTATCTCTTAGGAATCTGTTCTTTTCTAATGAGAGACAAAAAGAGAGTGGATTCAGAGGGGAGGAGAGGAGGAACTGGAAGGAGTAGAGAGAGGGAAACGATATCAGTATATATTGTATGAGAAGAGAATCTATTTTCAATAAAAGGAAAAAATGAAAAAATCTAGGATCCATAAATAAAATTAAATTAAAAGCTAGGCACAGCTTCATGTGTCTGTAACTTCAGCACTGTGATGTGGTCAGATTTAGCCAGCCAGCCAGCCCAGCCAAAATGGTGATGATGTCTTGAAGATACCCAATGTCCTCCTCTGGCCTACACATGTGTGCACAAGGGCATCTGCACCTGCACACTCATATGCATGTACACACACAAATAGAAAACTGGTGGGAAATAAACGAGACATGGTATGTGACGCACAATGGCTGGCAGCTAAAAGATACATTCAGTATACATCCCTGCTTGTCTTCTCTTTGTGGTACATGAGAAAATTGTGAAGACCACATTTTGAAAACAGGATAGCTGGGTACAGTGGTACATGCCTGTAATCCCAGCACTTAGGGAGGCAGAGGTAGGCACACCACTAAATTCAAGGCTAGCCTGGTCTACAAAGTGAGTCCAGGACAGCCAAGGCTACACAGAGAAACCCGGTGTCGAAAAAAATCAAAAACAACCAACCAAACAAAAATGATGTTAATCTGGTTGTTCTGTGCTTTACTATGGCCAGTTTCATACAGGTTATCATAATAAGCCCAAACCTTTGCATCCAAAAATATCACAAGAGATGTTCTAACAAGCTGTTCATCACAAAAGGCCATTGTTTTAAGGATAGTAAATGCTGCCTGGAGTAAGCAGATCAGGTCATAAAGACACATGAAGATTCTAAAGGGCTGTGAGAGTTTCTCTTCTCCATGTCTGCCTGGCCAGCTTAGGCCCAGTCAGCAGAGGGGCCTATACAATTTTTATGCCTAGGCCAAGACTTATGTTTTGCAACTCTTGACATTTCTTCTTTTTTGTGACTCTTGACAATCATGACAAGCAGCACCCAGTGCTCAGCCTCCAGCAAGGCCACCCCATATTCATCTTAGTATAGTCTCCTAGGCAGAACACACTCCTCAATTCTCAAGTACAAAACAGGAAGTTCCCAGTCCTTACTCTTCCTGAGAAGGCCCTCCTTTGCTTGCCATAGTCAACTGTTTCCAACCTACAACCCATTAAAAGCAAACACCTGTATACCAAAAGAGATGAACAAGGTTTAATGTACCTCATAGGCTCCTAAAAGACCCCAAATCTCTGATTTCCTCTTTAAAACATAACAGAAAAACAATCCCCAAAGCACAGCCCTGCCTGTTCTTTTGAATTCTTTCCAGATATCATACCCACAATTCCACAGAGGCCTAAAGTTAGTGTAAAGAATATTACACTCTGCTTAGATTTTGAGGTCACCAGCAGCTGCTTTGGTGCTTTAGCTAAACATTTTAATTACTGTTTTTGATGGCCCAGGAAGAGATGAGGGCACTGGTGTATGTGGGAGTAACACTAGGCTGAGCAGGGATGACAGAAATGTGAACCACTAGTATCTCTAAAAGACCCTCGGAAGATACTCTTTGTATATTTGTATCTTTGAGAAGTGTGTACTTTCACAATGAAATCCTACAATGTCTAGGAATTACTTCAAAATACAAGGCAGAGAAGAGTTCTGGAGTGTGAGAGAGAATTGTCCATGAGCTAGTGACTGTCAAAGCCAGGTGAATGTGGAGTTTATCACACTATTTTGTCTAGTCATTGTTTGAAATATTCCATAATAAAATATTAAAACACTCACAAGGGAGAAAATCTTTTTTTTTTTTTAAAGAGGGGAAAGTCACCAGTTAGACACTATTTACTTGTACAGGAAAATAAAGACTATCATGTAGCCTGAGTTCCACTATTATTTATGTGCAGTGATTTTATTTTTAAAAGTATTGCATACCAGTAATACAATGATTTCCACATTTAAATGACATTTATTTATTTAGTAGGGGGAATGTGTTAAGTGTACACACACACACACACACACACATACACACACACACACACACGTGTACAGGGGCATGAGTACCATGGGACCCATCATAAACATTAGAAGATAAAATTGAAAGAGTCAACTTTTCTCTTTCTCCATGCAGGTTCTGTAGTTCAAACACAGGTCATCAGCTTTGGTGGAAGATGTATGCACCCACTGAGCCACCTTACCAGATGTTTTTGACATTAAAAAAAAAACTGCTATTCACAAAATTGGATTAGTAAAATTTTAAAAAATGTGTGTGTGTGTGTGTGTGTGTGTGTGTGTGTGCGTGTGTGTGCATGCACATGCATGCACATTTATGCAAGTGCAGAAAGAGGCCAGAAGAGGGCATTGGATCTCACAGAGCTAGAATTAAAGACAGTTGTGATCCACCCAATATGGGTGCTGCGAAAAGAACTCATGCCTTCTGGAAGAGTAGGAAATATTCTTTGCCACAATCCATCTCTCTCTAGCCCTTATTATTTTTCAAAATTAATGTGTGTGTGTGTGTGTGTGTGTGTGTGTGTGTGTGTGTGTGTGTGTATGTACAAATGCTATCTAGTAGAGTGCTTGTGTGAGGATCAGAGGACAACTTGTAGGAGTTGGCTATTTCCTTCTACCTTGTAGATTTTAGGAATTGAACTCATGTCATCAGGCTTGGCCATGGGTGCTCTCTTGCTGGCCCTAACTAATATTGCTATTGAAATCTTGTTGTCTTTTAACAACAGAATCTTCTGGAAGACAAATATTAGATATATTCTCAAAAGGGCCAGAGAAAAGAAAAATAATCAGGAAAGTAACATGCTTGTCCTGGGTTATATGACTAGGAAGCAGCAAAGCCATATTTAGAGTCCAGACTTGACTGATCATAACTAAGATTATTTTAGGGGTAGAATGTTCTTGAGGTCATGGGCAACAAAACGGCAGTTGTAGATGTTTTACTAGCTAGCACCATGATACTAACTAGATACATCCCTCTAGGCTTCCTGAAAGAACTATTATTTAAAATGTTATATAACATTTTATGTATGCCTTTGAAATACATAATATCGAAAGATTAACTATACCTTACTTTAGGTGTGTAAAAATGACTGGGGTATATAAAAAAATACTCAGCAAATTCATATTGTCCAGCCTCAGTACAGTACAATAGGGGAAGTACTTACATAGCTTAGGCTTTAAAGTTTAATAATTCAGCTCATACACAGGAGACAGGCATTCATACCTGATGTCTAACTAATAAAACAGTTAAGTGCAAAATATTTCAAAACACTGAATGATACAGGCTGGTCAAAGTTTAAATAGGGGATCAGGTTTTCTTTGACATGAAACAGGACCAGAACTCTGCTATTCCAAGGTTTGGTTGAGTTGTTTTATTAAAAGTTTTAGGCAACAGTAAATGCTTGTAATCTAATAATAGGGAGGTAGATGCAAGAGATCACAATTCAAGGCCAGCAAGTCTCCGATATTTCCAAAAATATTTGGAAATTTGTAGATAAGTTCTTAAATAAGCTACTTTGTACACCTGTATACATTACTTATTTACACTCCGTGACAAAATGGAATCACCAAAGGCAAACTTTAAATCAAAGTTTAAATATGTATAACTCTAAAACTTGCTTTCCTGAGAAAATTTATAATTTTGCTAAATGATTTCTCTCTCATAGGTTGCATCTATAGCTGATTGTAAAGGTGTACTCTGAGAAACAAAGCATAAACAATGAGATACAAAATATTAATATTGTCAAGAGAAACTCTAGCTAAATTTGTAATTCTTTTCATTTCACATTTTTCTCAACATTTGAGAGACACATTTAAAGTTTCAGAATGGCCTCAATAATCCTTCACCATTACATCTTGATAAGGTCTCAGCTTCCAAAACGTAAAGGACTCACTCCAGGCCACTCAGTTCGGGTAAGAATCAAACATAAGCATGTCTCAGTCCAGCTACATTAGCCTCATATAATAGTCTTTCTCAGTAATTATTCATATTTCACATTCAGAGACTGACTTTAATAATGTATGCAACCTTATTTTCTACCTACCAGTTATTATCTGAAACTTGAAAATGTAACTCAATATCTTTTCAATAATATAAAATGTGATGAAATTCTAAAATATGCCTACTGACCTAAATGTATCAAGCCAAAATCTTTTTAATTCTTGAATAATTCAAATGAATATTTGTCACAAAAGTTAAAAGACAATAGTCATACTGTGGGCTTGTGACCTTAAAGCACAGCACATTATTCACATTCTCTGATCTGTGATGAGACCACAAGCCTGGATATAACACATTCTTGGAAACAACATCACAGCACAGGGCTTTCAAGCTTACTTTCACTCTATCAAGACAGAAAAGGTGAAAGAAAAAAGAATTTAAACTGTAAAATTCAAACACAAGCCTAAGTTAATTTTAAGAGTACTTTCTCTGTTTCTTTCTCAGGAGCACCACCAAGAATTATTCTCACAAGCTTACCCTGGGGAACGAAATATCACTTTCCTAGTTTCGTTTACCAATAACCATATTCACTAGGCTTGTAATGAGTAAGCTTTTCCTGACAGATTTTAGAACAAAATTTTTAGCCATATTTCATGGCTTCCCTGAAAAAACAAAAACAAAATACAGTTAAAAATTCTAGCCTGGTAGCTGGAGAGATGGCTTGGTGGTTAAGAACTCTTTGGCTCCTGCAGAGGACCTGGGCTCTGATCCCAGCACCTATTTATAGGGCAGCTCACAACCATCTGTAACTCCAGTTCCTGGAGGTCCAATGCCTTCTTCAGGTCTGCAGGCACTAGGCCCCATGAGGCATACATATAGGCAAATTACCCAAACATGGAAAATAAAAATTAATTAGAAAAATGCAGTGGGGAAGGGGTTAAAAATATATGCCAGATAGTTTCAGCTCCATCAGGAAATAATGGACCTAGTTAGAAGCTCTCCACAAAGAGGAAGAAGTTGTACCTCATAGGCTTTCCCAGCATGTTTTTTACTATTTCAATTCTGCCATAGCTAGAACCATCCAACACATATTTCACAATTACAAAATTGGTTTCTCTTTAAGTCAAACCAAAGATTTCCTATGAAAAACAAAGCAAAACTAAAACCTCCCTTGGAATCACATTAAGAAAAAATAAGATTGAATGATGCTGCATATTATGATTATTTTTAATAATTCACCAAGACTTGTCAACATGAAGTACTGTAGTGACTTTCTGTTTATAAGCACACAGTGTGAGATATAATTTTAAGAATTCTAAACTGACAACACCAGGTAAGTTATTACAGTGACAAGAGTTACTTGTGTAATTAAGATAACTTAACAAACCTGTGATGTTGTGTCTAAAGTTAAGAGCAAATGGAGCACTAAGTAAGATCTTGAATTCTCTCTCCCTATCAAGACTGAGGATAATCTTTGTAGCCACTTTCCTGCTTCTTAGCTAATGCAGATGGGAATATAAATGGAGCTGTAGACAACAGTATAAAGACTGAGGAATTCTGCTCTACTTTTCCTGCAAGGACAGGTCTAGGCATCACTCCAAAAAGATGCTATATTCAAATATAATTACTGGCAGGCATCCCAATCTATTATTTGGTTTGGAAATTGGAGTTTCAGGATGTGTTTTGCAGGACAGACAAGACTTTTTTCTCATTAATATCGGGCCAAATCAAACCTACTCACATAAGTATGGGCCTTGTCTCTTTATTTTGAAGATAAGACAATACAACTAAGTCATGGGACTGAGAGATCCTATTGTAGGAGGTAGTAGAGACAATTTGAGAGACCTAACCCATTCCTCACATATAGCAACTACTCAAAATTTAAAAGGAGAGGATTTGAGGCATTGAGATTGGGTAAGTGTACTTGCTGCCAACCCTGATGACCTGAGTTCAATCCCAGAGAGCCACACGGTGGAAGGAGAGACACAACTTCTCTGCAAGCTGTCCTCTGACCTCCATGCATGTGCTGTGTGGTATTGGTACGCACACATAAATACATAAGTAAATGTGATAGAAATGTAAGTATTCACCTTAGCCTTATGAAGTTTAAGAATTTAAAAGTCGATAAACAAATATGGCCTATTATTTTTTACTTTTAAACTTTATGAGCCAACTTTTGTTTTTTAATGGAAAGCCTCATTATATTGCTTAGGCTGCCTATAACTTTTAGACTCTCCAACCTGCCTTAACCTCCAGGGTAGCAGAATCTATTTCTGGCTTATGATCAGCTTTTGGTCATTACATATAGTTAGCTTTTCCCCTTCCATCTTATATGCTTGCTTCTGGGAGGAGTTCCTCTCACTCCAACTTACATCTGTATTATGGTTTTGTGAAGAGGCACCATAGCATAACAGTTAAGAGCCAAATCTTGCATGTGAATAATAATTTCCACCTCATTGGATTATTGCATAAATTAATACATATAAAGCACTTAGGACATAAGACATAAAATTAAATGCATATTAATTTAATGTGTCTGAAAACAGGATTCAAGTTATGCCTTCTCAATTCATGCCTTGAAGCTTTAGGCTAAGTAAAAAGTCAGAGGCAACTTGTAATTTTTTTTTTTCTCAAAATACACCTCCTTGGTGGATCAGTTAGGAGCTACTGGAATGCCTAATCAGGCTTCATAAATGTGGACAAAACTGATTGTTGAAAATGGAAAAAAAAAAAGTGGGGAGGAGGTCAGGCAGGACGACACACTGGGTAAAAGTCACTACCTGAGTTTGATCCCTGGATCCACTTGGTGGAGGGACAAAACTGGGCCATATAAGTTACCTTCTGACTCCCACATGTGCACACAAACAAAATATAAATAATTATAAAAATTTAAACACTTAAACATGATTAGGATTTAAGCATTATTAAAAACTTAAACATTATTAAGATAACTTACCAAACCTGTGATGTTATGGGATGATTTTAAAACCCTAGATGTATAGTCAGACATAAACATACCCGCAGTAAATGAATGTGAAAACAAAAAATTCTGGTTGATTTCAAACTAAATAACTATTGCCTAATATTAGATATATTTCAGGTAATTTCTTTTAAAATATAGCAATGCTATACTATTCTGATTGTATAAGAATGTTATAATCTCACACTAAACCCACTACCAAAAATGATGAAGATGGGGAGCAGAAAAGAAAATCCACTTTCTAACCTTTTCATATTTGAAAAACATTTTTCTTTTTTGAGATGGGGTCTCACTATGTAGCCCTGTTTGGCCTAGAACTTTCTATGTAGACCAGGCTGGTTTTGAGCTGACGAAGATTCATCTGCTGTCCAAGTGCTAGGATTAAAGGCGTGTACTACCACACCACACCTAGCCTTTCTATCTTTGAACTGGTTTACTGACCACCTTTTTTATTTATTTTATATTTTTATTTTTATCCTTAGCATAATAGAGAAGAAGAAACAAAAGGAAAGTAATTATTTTTTCAGTGTTGAAGATCAAACCCTAAGCCTTCTACATGCCACACAAGTGCTATTATTAAGCAGCATCCCCAGCCCTCTAAGTTTGTTTCTAACAACATCTTTTAATATCAATCTTAGTCTGTTATTAATAAATCAGTTAATAACCTAAGAAATTGATCAAAAAGATTCCACATGTTCAATACATCCTATCAGCCCCACAGGGAGAAGACCTAACACACATATATAGATATTTTACTTCCTGGACGTCTCATTTTCCCTAAGCAAATCTTTATTATAAGTTAGTAAGCTCAGAATGAGAAAGTGATCATGAGGTCATGTAAATTTATCAATAGCGTAACAAGTATCAAATAAGAAAGAAAAGTGTATTCAATTCCCACTCTCATCAAAACCTAGTTAAAAGGTATGGGCTTTAAGAATTAATAATACATAATTCATGTCACCTTTGCATTAAATTGCTTTAATATTTATGTTCTATGGGATATTGCTAACAACTTCTGAAGCTATTGTCAATGTCTTGAACAGCTATTTATCTGTCATTACATGACAACTACACTTTGGCTTGAACAATAAAGTAATGTTTTGTAAAAGCAAAATGCGAACAACTTTTTGACAGGCAAAAATGAAAGTCTTTTAAAGAAAATATAAAACTAAACTTGACCAAATATTTTAAGATGCCTTGCAACTGTATCCTTAAGGAGTGACGAGATACTTATTTAATTTCATGGACTGACATGGGGCTCTGTCTAGCAAAGTTTCACTTCCCCTAAACAGGAACACAACTGTTTTATAATATCCTTTAGTCCCTCCAGAACTCTATTTAAAATAACCCTTTTGCGTAACACATGTGTGTGACACATTCGTGTATGCATGGTTTTAACCCCATGTTTACTTTCCTTATCTGTTAAGTGGGATAATGGTAGAACTTACCTTGCAGGTTGATGTGAGGCCAGGCTCATTTTACCTTATTACTTTCTATAAATTTTCTAAGGACATAAAAAAAGATCATACTCTATAGTATATACATTGAGTGTGGTAAGTGATGTTCAGCTAGTCATGAGATTCCCTTTACCTTGTTTCTGCAAGATAAACTGGCTGTTCATTAGTTCAAAAACATCGAACAATGTGATTCCTGACAGAAAAAAGGATATGCTAGCAGCAAAGAGACAAGTGATCCTTGCCTGGATCTATTTTTAGGAATGGTTTACTTATCTACACTCCTAGTGTTAACACTGGAAAATAAACAAGAGGTGAAAGGCATTACATACCAACAAAACAAAACAGCCCCCCCCCCCAAAAAAAAACCCAAAGCAGGCCCTCTAAAATTAACACCTTCATGGTATTAAAAAAAAAAATGGTTAGCACTTACTTAGAAGGCCCTAGGTTCTATACCCAGTAATAAAAAATAAACAAGAATAAAAAATTTAAACAGGACAAACAACGTCTCTGTACCATTTCTCCCTAGCTAATAGTCCTTACTGACACAAGAAAGGTCAGAATTTGCAGAGAGGTTAAGAGGAATTGCTGAATTGATCAGTTCAGACTGCTCAGACTGCAAGGTTCATGTCTAAATATAACCGGGAGGAAAACTGGAACCCAGAGTTGGTTTCAGTGAATCCCTACCTTACAATGTCAAAAAAAGGTCATTTTTAGTTAGTTCCTTTAGATAGGCAGAAAACATTCATTAGTTTCCACAATAAAACACATTTCTGCTACATACTACTGTTTTGCCGTTCTTCCTCAAGCCAAGTAAAGAAAATTCTCTTGTTAAGCAAGAAAGGTATTATCATTAATTATGACATCACTAATTACCAGATATCTATAATTATAAATAGAAAAATTAAAGCCCAAGAAACAGTTAACTGTTTTGTTCCAATTACACTCATTTGCTAAAATTAAAAACTGGCAGTCGATTCATTTTCTACCATCTCTAATGTGAACACAGACGACTCGGATTCTTTCTTTCCACAGATACTCTTCCACACTACTTCCTTATTCATCTTAATCTATTAATGGAACAACATCTTACCGGAAAAGGAAAAATGTTGTCAGCCCTGTTCAAGCTATCTTCCATCCAGGATTTGGGAGCGAAAGCTGAGCTAGGGCGAGCGTACTTCTGGAGCTGAATATGATTGCTTGCAAAATTCTTCTTCAAAGGTGAGATGGAGTTCAGGGGTGTTATTCCACCATTCAGCCCTCGGCGGTGATCTCGGCCTTGAGAAGCTCCCCAGCCACCATAGCCTCCACCTCCGGGGCTCCAGGAAGAAGAGGGGGTTGGAGAGGGACTCTGGTAGCTGCTCCATGGAGAAGGAGGTTTGTTAAGATTATTCGCCAAATGAGGCAGCTGGTTAAAAGCAGCATTTCTATGTGTGAAGGGTGGGGGGTGGGGACTGGCAGGAGACCTCCTTTGCTGCTGATGCTGGCTGTGATGGTGCTGGAAATGGGGGTGATGAGGATGGTGCTGGGACAGAGGCCCGATCTGAGGGGAGAAGCTACCACCAAAGCCAGGGCTGACGTGATGGGGGAAATCTTGAAACAAGAGAGCACCATTATTAGCTGAAGCGCCAGGGACTCCTCCCTGGTGAAAGAAACTTGCATCTTCATTGATTATCGTGGAGGAAGAAGGCGCTATCGCTGCTGACCAGTTACTGAAACCAGTAAGGGACGATGCACTGGATGTCAAGGGTTGGGTGGACGTCCCGAGGCCCGTGGCTTCTTGATAATCAAACCCTGTCAACACTGGTGATTCGATGCGTATTTTTTCTTTTCCATTGCTGTTTTCTGAAGAATTGTCCCCTGGATTTTCTTCAGCTTTTGCCTTTTCAGTCTCAGGCAGTATTCCAGCTTCCTGGCCTGGACTCGGGGAGAGCTGTTGCTTTTCTAAAGGGTCCTGTTGTTCCTGCTGTTGACTTTTTGCTTTCTCTGACCCCAAGATCTCATCCTGAATGTTATGGGTAGCTGGAGCAGGAAAGAGCCAAGCTGACCCAGCACTGCTGCCATTGGCAGCTGTGTTATTATTTATAAAAGCAGCAGGGTTGGGGGTGGCATTTTGGTGATGGTGTGGAGGCTGCAGATGTGGATGGAATCGAACTGGAAAAGCAGATTTATTCCCAGTATTGCTTTGCACTAGCACTCCAAACCCGTAATCCCCCATTTATTATTTTTAGGAGCACAATCTCACAATAAAAAAAAGACAGCCTAATGTCTCACGTCTTTCCCCCCTGTATCTCAAATTTGTTTGTTTGCTTGAAGTATCTTATTTATAGCTAACTCAAAGATCACAGCTTATCACCCTAAGTATCTCTGATTTAGAATTCTGGTCTCTCTTAAAGGAAAAACAACTGAAAAAAAATCTCTTAAAATATTGATATGAATCCAATTGGGCTTATTTCTAGGAGGGAATAAAAAAGGAAAAGGGTAAAAATCAAGTCTTTGGTTAGTAAAATAGGCGCTTTCTTTTTCCAAAGGAAAATGTACATGAATGACAAAAACACAGCTTCTCAAGCATCTATGGATATAGAAGAATAAGCATTGTGCGGAGTAAAAATATATATATATAAAATTTAACAATCACATATGGTTTTCCTCAGCAGTTTAGATTCACATAAAAATTAGAATAGGATTAAGGGGAGAATACGTTCTTTCTTGGCAGCTTGGTTAAAAAAATCAGGAATAATTTAAGAACATTATATATTATATATTTATATATAGATAGATTATATTATGTTATCTGGGGCGGGAGGTGAATTTCTGGTTGCCAACGAGGAAATCAGCCTTGACTAAAGGAAAGATGATTGCAGGGAGATCTCTGCTGTTCCTGGTCCTGTTTCTGTTCTTTTGTAGGGTGCAGTGTGGGCCTCTGGGGCTGTTCCTGGGGCTCCGGGTGCAGATCTTGCTGCGTTTGCTGTTCTTGGACTCCCTTCGGCCTCCTTTCCCCCATGAAAGGGGTTGGAAACACCCGTTTCTCCCTCTGGGGGGTGTCGCGATCAGGAGGGATTAGCGAGACTGGACAAGGGCGAGCTGGCGGCCCGGGGGTGCGGGGAGCAAGGGGGCGACCTGGAAGGTCCTGCGGTTTCTGCCTCGTCCCCTCTCTGCGGCTCCGGGATTTTTTTCCCTCATGGGACCCAGGGGCGGTTTGTTCAGTTCTCTCAGTTCGATTCTCCGCCGGGGGGGAGGGGGAAGGGGGGGGATGGACAAAAAGGAAAACCCCGCTACCGTAGTTACGCTAAAGGAGAAAGGCCTCCCCCGTGGGCTCGCGCTCTCCTTCCCCCCTAGACTGCTTGGAAACTAATTTAGAAGGCTTTTGTTTCTCCTCACGGTTGCTGGGCCGCCGCCGCCGCCGCCGCCGCCACCGCTTTTCCCCGGTCCCGCAGTCCCAGCTGTTGTTGCGGGCTCCGCCTGGCTTTGCTCTTTCTTTCCTTCTTCCTCCTCGTCTTCCTCTGCTGTCGCTGTTGCCGCCGCCGCCGCCGCCTCCGCCGCCGCCGCCGCCACTGCCTCCGGTGCCCGGGTCCCGCAGCCGCGGCTGAGTCCTTCTCCTCAGGACCGAGCCGAGTGAAATGACAACCAGCTGGAAAGACCGAGAGACACTTCCGGTTCGAGGAAGGAGGGGCGGGGTGTTGCGGAGGCCCCGCCCAGCAGCCGGAAGCCCAATCCGACGCTAGAGTTCCGGATAGGCCACGCCTCCCGGGCTCACAGCCCCTCCCAGGAAGGTCTCCGGGCATCTCATAGCCGCCCCTTCCGCCTGCGCCTCGCCCAGCGGGGCTGGCGTCGGAGCGGAGTCCGCGCACCCGGTGCAAGCGTTGTGCCGCCATCTTTTTTGTGGGCAAAGGCTCCTTCGTGATTTATGTTCCCAAAGCATGCTTCTCAGGAAGCTCATAGGGAAACGTTCAGAAGAGAATGGACATCTTGCACTCTGAAACACCGACCTGAAATGTTGGGGATTGAAGTGGCAGCCCGTGTTAACCGAGAATAAACGAGAGGCCTGCCCTGAGTAAAGGTGGGTGCCCCAGGCATCACGTGCTCTGGTCCGAGCTCCGCCTCCGGGGAGGGGGTTAATGCAAAGGGAGGCGGGTTTTCCCGGCAGCTGTGCAGTGCCTAGAACTGCGTAACCCTTATCCAGAAGGTGCGTCTCGGAAGAGAGAAGAGATTCCCTTCAACCTCCCTTTCTCCACCGGCACTGCCTACTCTTTCCCCACCCTTCCTTTGAGATGCAGATGCTGCAGGTGTCTGTGGCTGAGCCATAAACTCTATGCTTTCTACCCCACCATCCAAGCCGAACGGAAAGGTGTTTCTAAAACGAAAATTCATTCACGGCCGTGTTCTGCTCAGATCTTTTTTAATGGCAGTCCGTTAACTGGAGAATAAAGGCCAAACTCCGTAGTCCAAGCCTTTTTGTCCTGTGGGCAGTACCCTCAGTGCCTTTTCTCATGCCTTTGGCGTCTCCATTTGGTAAACTCTTATTTGTTTTTGAGGAGTCGGTCCCCAGACTACCTACTCTGCCTTCTAAATTCCCTTTTACGGGCATTCCTGAACCTGGATACAGCTCATGCTCGTATGTCACACGCGCTGGTGGCATGTCTCTAGACCGGAGCTTGCTCTAGAGCAGTGGCTCTTGACCTGTGAGTCGCAGCCCCTTCAGGGGTCAAACGACCCTTTCACAGGAATTACCTAAGGCCAGTGGAAAGCACAGATATTTACATTACAATTCACAGCAGTAGCAAAATTAGAGTTATGACGCAGCAACGAAAATGTTTTTATGGTTGGGGTGGTCACCACAAAACAAGGAAGTGTATTAAAGGGTTGCAGCGTTGGGAAGGTTGAGAACCACTGTTTCTAAAGAGTTGAAGTCGTGGATGGGACGCATCAGGGAATGCATCTTGAATGGAGACATGACTGGATAAACCAGCAATAACGAAATCTTTTTCAAATCTGAATTCATGATTTACTTCCTTATGTTGTCTCAAAGTTTCACCGTGTTGGTTGCTGGCTGTCTCCTCAAGGACATGTCTTTGCCTTTGCATAGCCCGACCATCATGTATACTGCTGGAGCCTAAAGTAATATTTTGCCCTCAGCATAAGCGTTAGCTAGATATGTGCTAAGTAAATGTTTTCTTTCATTGGGAAATGAAAACTGAAGACAAATGAAACCAGAAGAGAGCCCTAAGTGATTGTAACAAAACAAGGGAAATACAACATTGGCCCAATGTGGCGGCGCACACCTTTAACCCCGTCACTTGAAGACAAATTCCTGTGAGTTCCAGGCCATTCTGGTCTACATATGGAGTGAGCTCCAGATTAGCCAGGGCTATACAGTGGGACCTTCTCTGAAAGAATCGTCACCGTCATCTTTTATTCCATGGTTTCTTTAGCTGCTCTTCCTGACCCTACCTTCTGCGTCTAGTCTCTCCAATACTGCTATACGGCTTACTTGTGTGGATCTTTATTTAAAGATTTTAGTGTGTATATATATATATGTGTGTGTGTGTGTGTGTATGTGTGTGTATGTGTGTGTGTGTGTGTGTGTCTGCAGTTCAGCGAGTTCTTTGAGCATAGATATTGCTGGGTCTTACTCTGGTGTTCCCCTTTTTCTGCACCCCCCCCACACCCCCCCCCCCCGCTCCCACCACAAACAACATGAGGCTGAGCTGGCTCAGCCAGGTACTATTTCTTCCAGAATGATTTCTCCCACTTCCCCTTACTACAGTCTTATAGATTCCTCTTTTTAAATTACTATTGGCCGTCAGTAGGTTAATGTCTTAAGGGCAGAGGCTGCGTGTGATTTGTCTTTATGTCGCCAGTGACCAGTTGAGAACAGACTCAGCACATGTTTACGTAATGAAGAGATGGATGCTATGTGTCCAGTGGATGGCTACGGGTCTCTCGGAGCTACCAGTTCTTCTCGGTATCTAAAATGGCAACTGTGGCTTAGAGGAAACTGCTCTGCCCTTAGACCCAAACAGCCCTGAGTTCAAATCCCAGCTCTGCCACTTGCTCCGTGTGCAGCCTTTGACATCAGCACTGCAAGTCCTTCCTTCCCCAGAGATAAACTGTGGACGGTACACCCCACCCCCGTGCTAGGTTAGTAAAATACATCAGGTCTGTGTAAGCGCAGCGCCCCTGTGCAGTGCTCAAGATGCATGTTTCTTATTAATGCAGTGAGTCCAGAGAGTTTCTCCAGCTGCGTCTTCTACCTGGCAGAAGCCATGTGGTCTAAGTGTCCAGGAACCTCTCTTGGTTTGCAGGAGAAGATATGCCAAGATCAGCCAGTGGTTTGGGTTGAGACTAGGATCACCACCGGGGACATCCAAGTTATTAAGGGTCAGGTTCATGGTTAGGCACAGTGAGGAAGAGAGAAGGAAGAGAGAAACCACTCTTGCAAAGCTGTTGCCTACTCGGAAACCCAGACTATTCAACCCAGGACTACCCTCCCTGAAAACATTGTGGCCTCAGCAACTGTCCCTTGGTAACCATGACAACAGTTCAGCAGCTCCATTTAGGATCTTTATGGGGATCTACAGTTGCAGATAAGAGCTGGATGGAGCACTCTACTGGCAGTAGGAGTCCTTCCTGTGAAGCGTGCTCACCAGGAAGCTTGCAGGTTGCTGGGAAAGCATATGCCCAAACATTAAGGTGCTACCGGGTTAGAAAATAAATTTTATGAAGCTCCCTTCCTGTGTCGTATACAGACACACCCTTAGAGAAGCTGTAGACTAGGAGGGAATGCCTGTGCCCTGCTAGCTGCTGCCCAGCCCCCTCTGGGTCTTGAAGCCAACCATAGACCAAACCTGGAGCCTTCTGGGAAGTAGCGCTACTATCCCCTTCACCGTTCTCTTTTTCCTTAGTCTTAGCAGATGACACAAATCTCACCCCATAATCGCACAGGGTGAACACTGGCCTACTAGAGCTGGGATGTCCTCGCCGCTGCTCTTGAAGCATACATTGCCAGCCATTTCCCAATAGCCGACACCCAAGCTCCCCAGAAGCCTATGTAAGGACTTTAGCAATCATAGCCTCCATCCAAGGCTGCTTATGTTGCTTACGAAGCAATTCCATAAGGTCCTGTAGGCTGAGAGCCACAAGGGCTGTATGGGATGCTTTATAAAATATGGCACTCCTGCAGAAGAAGCTACCAGATACTACCGCCAGTGACATAAGCTCCTACCCACACATGCAGAAATATTTAAAGCAATTGATCCTTTTAGAGTCATCAGCCCAGGAGCTTTCTAATAGAATTGAAAGACTCAGTGTCCTTAGTATTGGCTTTAGTAAGGAGGTAAGTCTAGACAGGTATATAGTCTGACTGCCCAGGAAATGCATGCTCAATAGCTACTTGGCTGGCAACGTTAATGAGCTTCCTAATAAAATGCCAAAATATACTTTTAATGAATGTAAAAATGGCAAGAGTTAAAGGCAACTTCTGGGAAGGCAAAGAAAGGATGGGTTAAACTCTTGGAACTACCTAATCCCAGCAGGGCCTGCAACGTGCTACCATAAGGTAAGCTGTGCAGAGATGGAACCAATCTCCAGAACAGATCTTTCTCAAATTCCACTTCTGTTCTTCACTGAGACCCAGTATTGGAAAATTGTGTGTGTTTACTTAGAACGCACCATTTTTAATGATTAATTGCGCGGTTGTGCTTTCTTCCCTTGCTTGGTATTCTGCATTGTGTGCAAGCCTCTGAAGTTTCCTCCCACCTTCCCTTAGCATAGAGTGCTAATTAACAAGCTGTTTGGGTGGGAACAGCCAGCTCCTCCAGTGCATCCTTACTGAACAACGGCTTTGAAAAGGTGAGGCACAGCATGTGGGCATGCTTTCCTTCAGATGCCTAGTTCTGCAAAGACATGGGTGAGCAAGAGCAGGGTTGCCCCTTGCTGCCTGTGACGTGCAGCACACAGGCTAACTTGGACTCTCCCAGGGCTCCACTTCCCTCTGTGCTCTGGGCTGCTGACCTGGATTACTCCTTGCTCCTTTGAGTAGATATACTTGGTCTTGCATCAGAACCACAGTCTTGCTGCAAGTAGCTGCCATCTCACACCCCATGGCTGGGCTGCAGACTTTTACCTGCGCTGCCAGGGGCGGAAAAGTAGCTTTGCAGAGCAAGCCGGGAAGCTGAAGGGTCCAGAAGACAGAACTGTGAGTCAGGAGTGGCAATTCCTCTCACTATAACCATAAACCCACAAATACTGGTCTAACTGGTCTAATGATTTGGTTGTGACTGGAATTTATATTTCAAAGAGGATGTCAATTTTGAATTTTGTTTTCTCTTTTTAGAAAAGCACCATCTCTGGGAGAGGGTGACTAAAAATAATCCTTTTCTTCTGTGTCCAGATTTCTTGCTCTCCTGTTCTTTGGACAATGTTACTAACAAACATTAGCCCACAGGGACTCATAAAATGTAGATTCCCAGGCTGGGCCCCAAGATACAAGGCTTCTTGCTTTGAGTTAGGATCTCTCTGTGTAGCCCTGGCTGTCCTAGAACTCTGTATGTTGACCAGGCTAGCCTCAGACTCTCAGAGTTCTGTCCGCCTCTGCCTCCCAAGGGACAGTGGGATTAAAGGCTGGCTTATCTTGCATTTTTGTGAGAGCATCTTCTTACGACATTACAAGGTAGAAGAGGCTTCTTCATGATAATGCAAGAGCATAGAGAAACCAAACTAAGAATTGTTAAAACAATAATGCCTCTTTCTCTCATGAAATAGTTTGGGGGACTGAAACAGTTGGTGTGGTGAGTGGATTTCTCTTCTCAAAGTACGACTTCCCGTTTACAGCCAAGATTGTGATTTGAGTGGGGCGTGGTGGTGCATACCTGTAATCCCAGCACTCTGGGAGCAGAGGCAGGTGGATCCCTGTAAGTTCGAGGCCAGCCTCGTCTACAAAGCAAGTCGAGCACAGCCAAGGCTACACAGAGAAACCTGTCTTGAAAACAAAACAAAAGAAAACAAAAACAAACAAACAAACAAAAAAACCAAAAAAGTGTGATCTGCGTTCTAGACGGGAGGACAGAGAAAGGGATGGAGATGTAAGTCTTCTCTTTGAGGGGGCTTTTCAGAAGATGTAGGCATCACTTCTATTTCCCCATTGGCCACAACAGACCACATGGCCACACCTACTAAGGAGTTGGAAAGGATGAGCACTGTGAGTGTTGTCCACTACTCTGTTAAAAGTCAGGCTCTGTCCCTTAAGCAAGGTGATGAGTACCCGAGGGTTGGGCTCTCAGAAGCAGTCAGGTTTAGTGACACGCTAGCAGTCTTACAACCACCCATTTCATAGTTGAAGAAACTGAGGCCTGACAGATGGCCTCCTGTAAAATAATATAGTTGGTTTTGCAGAAGTATCTTGACTAGGTGTTTTCTCCCTGCCCTGTACCCTCAGATTTTTGCACGCGTTGGAACTGCCTGGAGAACTGCCTGACTAGAAATTCTGGTCCAATATGTGTTGTTAGTTTCCTGCTAATGTGACAAAATGCATGCCAAATCGTGTGTTATAAGGAGAAAGGCTTGTTTGGGCTCGCGGGTGCAGACGTTTCAGAGGCTGGCAGTTGTGCCTGATCAACTCTGATCAAACCTTGCTGGTTTTCATTCTGGAACCGCTATTTGCCTCACTTGATATTTTTTCTGTTACTTGCCTTATTTCAAAAGACTTAAATATATGCTCAAAGAAACATACAGATATTAAAAACCTCGCACCACTTAGTATAACTAAAAGGTGATTCTCAAGATTATAACAATGGGAGTAAAAGAATGGTATTGCCTTTCTCCTAGATCCTGTATGCGTGTCAAAGCCCCTGGGTTTGAGATCTTCTGTTTAAAGCAAGGATTAATAAGGTGGGAGAGGGTTTTAAAGAATTCCTAGTCTAAACTGTGGCAGATACTGTCTGTAATGGGAAGTCCTGGAAAAGAATAGTGAAGAGCTAAGTTTCTCATTGTGAGATCCAGTGTCCTGCCTTATCTGTGCTACCACAGTCGCCTCACATACCGGGGTAGGAAGTCTTCTATTGTTTGAAAGCCAATGACAAACTCTTAGGGCAGGGCCAAAAGCCTCATCACTTGGTCCTTGCCACCTGCCCTCTCCTGCCCTCTCCTGGGGCACTGCCCAGCACCCTGTCTCAGCTTGTCTCAGTACCTCTCTTGCCACTGCCCTGGGACACTGTCCAGCACCTTGCAAGACTTGTCTCCACGAACTGAACTCTCAGCATGAGCGTTATTTGCTGCATGGTACAAAATACACGGACAGCAGTGCTCAACGCCATTTGAAGAGATTTCTGTCACACCTAAAGCAAGCTATGTGCGTGTTTGCTAATGCTGGCCAGCCCGTGATATCAGGGTTCCAGTTAGCACCTCGGAATGTTATTGACTTTCCTTAGGGCCTTAAAATGCTGATTCCAGTCACCAGGCCCGGTTATCATACAGTGCCTTTCAGAAATAAGAAATAGGGCTGCCAAGAGCCCATTCCTCCCCATCCCAGAGGATGTCTTCCGGGGTCCCATCACACCCTTCACAGTCCACTGCTAGGACTTTTTGGTGGGAGCTGAGTCATATGCCTGAATCTGGACCAACTTTCCCTTAAACTGGAGGATGCAGTCTCGAGCTGAAACAGCAAGCTTCTGCAGACAGGAGGAGGGCAAGTCCTGAGCGAGCACGTGTGCCCTGTTCCCCCCGGCCAGCACTGTTCAGCTTTGCATTTGTGCCTATTTGCCAAGAGCACCTACTTTGTCCTGGGCCTTCTCATCAAGGGTCCCTTCCTAAATGCTCTTTTCTGGCCACCAGCGGAGGTGGCATCTCTTCTGAGGTCACATTCAACATGTAGTCTCCTGTTGTGTAGTTGACTGTGTAACTCCCACTGACCAGCTGACCTTCAAACTCAGGGACTCCGTCCTTGTACAAACCTATGGTAGGTCTTTAATGAGCATTTTTGGAATTAAAGTTCATTTGTTCTTTCTTTCTTCCTTCCTTTCTTTCTTTCTTTCTTTCTTTCTTTCTTTCTTTCTTTCTTTCGTCTATACAAATCACAAGTAAATCCAAAGTAATATATCTTAAGTTGAATTTAGGAAACAAAATCCAAAAACTTTGAAGCATGTTACAAATAGTACTCCTCATATTTTGTTTAGTAGGTTTTTGTCAGGAGGGGAGATACAGAGTATCTTAGCAGCGTATGTGATGTTCCTACCAACATAAAACTTCTCCTGCACCATGGATCTCATGACAGGTCAGTCATTATAAATCCCAGAGAGTTATTTTTAAACAGTAAGCCATTTCAACTTTGTGTAAAACACTTTATACATAATAATTGCTTCCCTTGGCTGAATCATCTTAGATGCAGCACTGCAGTTGCATTAAGCTGGTCTTGATTGATATACCCTCCAAGTTAAACTGCTTCTTAATGAAGTGGCTGGCTTGGAAGCCACCAGCCAGTGCGTGTCTACACACATGCATGCACACACATAATGTTATCAGTACCTTGGAACAAGTGCAGAGACAGAAACTGTCTAATATTAATGAACAACATCCCAGATAAGTAGATGCTCCAGTCTCTAATGTAGTTGAGGCGAGTCTCAGTAATGGGCTTCTTGAAATGATGCAGCCCCCACAGGAGCGCCTTCACATCCAGCAGCCCAGGAAAGTCTAATAAGTGCATAAATATTTTAGCAAGGGAAATAGGTAGCATTATGGCCACACTCTGTGCTTCTGGCAGCTTGGTAGTTAGAAACCGCCATGTCCAGAGCTGTAGGAATTCACCATTTGCTCAGAGTTGAAATGAGGCAGAGGAGAGCTCAGGTCTCATAGCTCATTTTTTATTTAAAGGCAGTTTTTAATCTATTCAGCTATTTAAGCTCCAAAAATAGAAAGAAAAAAGGAGGAAACATGCTTCAAATACAGAAATTTAGGGACGGTGTGGAATCTCATTCGACAACATCTGAGATTCAGTGTAAATCTTAGGCAAAATTCTATAACCCTATAAATGCATAGTAAGAATTTAAAATTTAGTTTCCTCATGTGTGTATGTGTATATACATTCATGTGTATATTTCTCTTAAATCCATATATGGTTGTTTTGAGGCAGTTTATTTCAAGTTCTATTCCTTTAAAATATACAGACTCATAATTTGTATTACATCGTTCTACTGCCTCTTATTCAGTATTATTTTCAAATGGACATAATTTTTAGAACTTAAGTAAATAAGCTAAAAGAAAAACTTGTGTAACGGATACAAATTTTAAAAGCTCAGTATGACTTGCCATGTATATATATATATATATATATATATTATGCTGTTATTAACTGTTTTCTAATACATGCTGAAATAAATACACATTGAGTCCAACAGATGTTGTAATCAAAGCAAGAGACTGTCCCTGTGTGAACTGTCTGACTGGGGCATTTCAAGAGGCACTAGGTTACTGAGTAGGAAAACAGATGTTTTAATTAGGTAATGGTTCAAGTCCCACCTCTGTCACCGGCTAAGTCATTTCTGTGACTTTTTGTCTCTCTGGCCTTCAGTTTTGGTACCTGGAAAACAATGACATAATGTCCAGACCGTTTTCTAAAGGAGTAAATGAGGTGAAACATGCCATCCTCTTAGAGGAGCTTGTAGGCTGTATCAGTGTCCCAACTATGATTATTATTAAATTTTCAGTTGGGGACATGTGTCATTAGAGAGTGCCAACCAGCAATGAATGTGCCTTGGGATAAACCAAATCTACCAGGTGTCTACGTCTGACAGGCTTCTGTAGGTCCTGGAGACATGCTGATAATTCTTGAAGTGACAGCTGTGTGCTAGAGATAATGGCAGCGGTGTCTGTAATGCACTGAGGGCCAGGCTAAGATGGCAGGTCAGAGAAGGAGAACATGGTCCAAGCCATCATCAGAGAAGAAAACGTGCAGATACAGCAAGCCTCTCCTTGATGGCTCCTGGAGACACATCAAAGTCCATGTGTATGGAAATCCTACTGGGGAGCAACGGATGCATGGGGTTTGAACATATATTCAGACAGGAAGCCCTGCTGTCATTAACTTACAGTCTCACAAGACAGTAAAGAATTGAAGAATATCATTTTTCAAAAACTAGACAGTGGTCAAGCAGCATATAAATAAATCCTTAATTTCCTTCTACAAAGATCTCCCAGATGGCACACAAAAGCTGGCCGCCTTCCTTATCTGTGGATTCAGTTGGTGCTGGTCAAAAATATTTGGAAAAAGCTGTATTTTCACTGAATGTGGAGAGGTTTTCATGCACTGTTCTCTGGACTATATTTTGTCAGACAGACCCTGTATGCAAAATGTATATTGTGTTAGTACTTTAGAAGCGACAAAACATATCAGAGACGAGTGTGCAGATTTTATGCAAATACGATGCCTTTTTACATAAAGAGCTTGAGCATCCATGGATTTTAACATTTGGAGGGTTCTTGGAAGCAGTGTTTTTGCCTATTGGGGTAAGTATGTTTAAACACGTGAGAGATGGCTTCCATTTACCTCTTTGCACAGGTGCTCAGACGCTAGCGCTGAGCTGCCCTGCTGGTGGGTCCCCCCCCCCTTTTTTTTTTTTTTAAGATTTATTTAATATGTACACAGTGCTCTGTCTGCATGTACACCTGCATGCCAGAAGAGGGCACCAGATCTCATTATAGCCGGCTGTGAGCCACCATGTGGCTGCTGGGAATTGAACTCAGGACCTCTGGAAAAGCAGTCAGTGCTCTTATCCTCTGAGCTGTCTCTTCAGCCCTGGGCTTCCCTTTCTTTCCCCTCTCTCTCTGCCCTGTCTGGTATTTGAGCTGCTGGCTCTTACTAGGCTGGAAGCTTCCTGAGGGGAGGAATCGTACCTGTCTTGTTTACTACCGCGCTCTGCCCCATACTGAACGAGCGAGCGACTGTCTCATCTGAGAGAGGGATTTGGGGACTAAGTGTTTTTGGAATTGTTTTCTCCCGTTACACATATATACACTTAACCTGTATCTAACTTTTTTCTTCCTAGAAACTGAGTAAATGTCTGAAAACTGCCTTGGTCATTCTCTTTCTCTGATTTAAAAGTATGCACGTGGCAAAATAAACCGGGATGCTTAGAAACAAGCACAAGCAGCTCACATGCCCCCCAGCTCCACGGCAGCACCTTCTGCTGATGTTTGCTCTGTTTGTCCCGGCCCCCTTTCCTCATCCACACCCTCGCTAGAAGTCAGGACAACGAGCTCTTTGTAGCCTAACAGCTTAGGCAGGTTTCTCTCTCGTTCTCATAAACCACAGCAAAGTCTTCTAGGCTTCATGAAGACATGGTGAACTAAGACTGTTATCAATACTTTCTGGAGGGATGAATGTGGTTCAGTTTCTCTCTCTCTCTCTCTCTCTCTCTCTCTCTCTCTCTCTCTCTCTCTCGTGTGTGTGTGTGTGTGTGTGTGTGTGTGTGTGTGTGAGAGAGAGAGAGAGAGAGAGAGAGAGAGAGAGAGAGAGAGAGAGAGAGACTAAGCTTACTTACTGAGTTTTCATCATTTTTATTGAACTCATGACCACCACTGAGAGTCAACTATTGGCTTTTTAATCTGTATATTCTTTTTGTGTTGTCTGTAATGACAGCTGTATGTGCTGGCTTCCTTCCTCTCAACACATACACACATTCTTGCTGTTTTCAGGGATCCACAAACATTTTGAAGGTGACCCTCAGTTGTAATGCACCATTCAGGCCCACACTATCCCGATAGCTCTATTTAGAGGTAGCCACAAGTTGCAGTAGGCGAGAAGAGCCCTTGAATAAGGGTGCCACGGGGACACGGAAGCTTAGCTGCCTTACTCAGCCTCATCTCCAAGGAAGGCCTCCAAGCATGGACATTGGAATGCTGTCGGGAAAGATGAGCAGGGGCTTGGCGGATGCTGGAAGGATTCAGGTGTCCAGTGGGGCCCTGAAAGGATGGAGAGCACCTAACCCATGTTCATTCCCTGCATACCCCAGGGCAGGGACCACAGAGGGACTGGGCAGATAGGGGTGGAGAGCTGATGAATAGACTGCGAAGAGACCTAAACAGAGCACTTCAGTTACAGCCTTGGTAATTAGACCCAAATCACCAATAAAAGTAGCTTTAAATACCCTGTGCAATCTGACAGAATCCATTCAAATTGAAAGTGTGAGTGGCCCATGAATAACTCAGAAATTCTACCGCTGAGTTTTGAGCAGAGGAAACGAGCAAGCAAGCAAGCAAGCAAGCAAACAAACAAACCAGTTTGTGTAAAAGAATATTGCCAGCAGCTCAGTTTGTGAAAACTAGACTAGGATGTTTCAAATCTGTATGTGTAGGGAACAGCTAAAGAGATTGAGGTAATGGAAAAGTATGGAATTATCTGTATTGCTGTGAAAACCTCCAGGGCCCACAGCTGGAGGCATGAAGCAAGACATATGATGTACACACCACCTTTGTAGAGGCTGCCAGTGTGAAGGCTGCCCTTGTAGAGGCTGCCAGTGTGAAGGCTGCCCTTGTAGAGGCTGTCTCCATACAGAAATGCTGAGTGTCTGTAGTTATAGAGACACATGTTTACAGATGCACAGTTTGTCAGAGACACAGGTAATGGAGCCTGTACATCGCTAGAGGTCTTTTGTAAAGGCTTAAGACTTTGGAAGAGGCCATTAAAAGAGATATAAGTCTTTAAAAAATATTTTTGCAAGGAGATTGGACTCCATGAATCACTTATATAATTAAAGATTTGTTAAAATAATAAAAATGTCCTGATTTCCATGGTAACTCAGTGCCATCTTTTTTGGAAACAAATTGAACAACATGAAACATAACACTCAGAAAACATTTCTACTCTGTGACCCAGCAATTTTCCTTTTAGGAATCTACCCATACAAGATAACCCTACTTATTTACACTGATTTTGACAGGAAGATGTTCAATGCAGTTATTGTTTGCAATGACAAAAGGGGACAGAATCATCTAATAAGTTTAATAATAGATGAGAACTTAAATGGTAAGTTTATATAGTGGAATGCTGGGTAGCCATTGAACCCTTGTTATAGAGGAATTTTTACTGACTTGTGAATTGGTTCACAAAATAACATTAAAACAATAAAAGATGAAGGAATTGTGCTCTTAGATATGAGATAATCACAATAGTCCATGCTCATGGCTGGGGTGGTGGGTGCTAGGAGAGCCATTTGACCAGGCCTTGTACCTATTTACTTTGACATGGCTTCTTAAGTGCAGCTGTACAACACAGAGGCATTTTCTGAATTCCATCACACACTGTCCTAGGGATAGTTTTGCAGTTTATCGCTTGACTCTGATTGTGGTCCATCCACACCTAAAACTCTCTTAGCTTCAGAGATGGAGGATGTTGAGCTTCCCTCCTGCTGAGCAGACCTGCTCTGCCGCTGCGCAGTAGGCAGAGAGCAGCAATGCAGAGGTGAGTGTTCGTGGTCACCAGCTCCTGGTGGTGGAATTACAGTCTTACATTTGTTTGTTTATTTATTTTTGAGGCAGGGTCTCTCCACATAGCTCTGGTTGATCTGAAACTTGCTTTATAGACCAGGTTGGCCTGGGACTCAGAAAGATCTGCCTGCTTTTGCCTCCCCGAGGCTGGGATTAAAGGTGTGGGCCACCACGCCCAGCCATGTCCCTCCACTCCCAGCCTTCAAGAAGGTAGATTTCTGAATCTTCTCCAATGAGCATGCATCCCATAATGTAAAAGAGCTTCTTCAGTGACACATTGTAAACCACCAGGAAACAGAAGAAGAGATGTCCTCTTGCAGTGCACAAAAGCAAGGCCCAGCACCAGAATGTGCCACATCAGGATGTCCCCAGGGTGGGGACCTCAGCAGTCTGGCTCCAGGGCTGGGCAGAAACAATGTGACTGGGCCCGGTTCCAGTGTGTCACAGAAAGGCCACCAGTGATCCCTCTTAGCCACCACTCTGCACTTGTAGGTGAGGCCAAAGCAGTTCACTTGGCATGGCCAGTTCTAATCTAAACACCATGTGTAGAGGCCTGGGGAGGTTGTCCAGACTCCTTGCAGACTGTGTAATCCTGAGTTCTGGTTTAGTGTTTGAATCAGACTGAGAGGAGACATACAGGAGGGAAATCCTGTTTTCTCGAGACAGGGTTTCTCTATGTGCCTTTGGCTCTCCTGGACACACCAGGCTGACTTCAAACTCACAGAGATCCCCTTGCCTCTGATTCCTGGAGTGCTGGGATTACAGGTGTGCACCACCACGCCCAGCTGATTTATTTTATTTTTAATGAGAGAGAGAGAGAGAGAGAGAGAGAGAGAGAGAGAGAGAGAGAGAGAGAGCGCATGTGAGCACCAGTGCCCATGAAGGCAGAGGTGTCATATACCCCTGTGGCTGGAGTTTCATATGAGAGTGGGCGGCCAGATGTGGGTGCTGGAAATGGAATTAGTGTCCTCTGCAAGAGTAATATGTGCTCTTCAATCAGTTCTCCAGCCCTCGGAGAACTTAGAGGTGACTGTTAAAGTCGCCTCTCAGAGGGTCCTGCCTTTCATATTGGGGCATGTAGCATAGGAAGGGATAGGAATAACGTGCTTGAGACCTATGTGCTCTGCCACTGAGCTGCAGGCCCTCAGGCTTTATTCTAGTCAGTATTTGGAGGCAAGAGATGGGAGAGAGAGAAAGAGGGGAGACCCTTTCTCAGGGCCACCACTCCCCACACCTCCCACCACCAAAGCAGACATAACTGGTTCTATGTGCAGAAGTAACAGGGGCCTTTAGCTTTTGAGGTAGTGCATGTACACTGAAAGGTCAGGGTGCAAACCAAGTGTCCAGTGCTGAGCTGCTGGGACTGGGAGCCAGGGGCCTCATTAACAGCCACTGTTGTTTCCAGCTGCTGCTGCATAGCAAAAGCAGGCCGTTACATACACAGTACAATTCTGCATGTTAACCAAATTAAAATAATAGCGTGTTCTCTCCTTTCATGTACTATACTGGTAAATCCTGATTTATGAATGAAATATGTTGATTAATTGGTTAAAAATAGTTAGTACCAGACTATGCTTCCAAGTTAATGAATGCACACAAATCTGGTTTTTTCACAAGTCCCAAGCCTATCAATCACTTGAGGGAAAATATTAATCAGATGTGTTCAAGAGAAACACATGAAATAGCTAGCAGCCCAGTTTGCTTTCCTTTTTTGTTTGCTGTACAGGGTAATATTTGAATGTTATTTTGGTGCCTCGTGGGGCTGGTGCACCTCAGAGAGATGCATCCAGCAGTGAGTGTTCTCTGTGGCTGAGCTGGGATGTGCAGGTTGTCGGGGTGAAGGTCCCACCCTCAGAGCTCCTGGGCTCTCGTAGAGCCTTCACTTCTGGGGTCTGAAGGCTAATTACAGAAATACCAGGATTGTGAATAGCATCTACAAAACTAGTGAGCAGCTTGTTAAATTTTATTGTGTTCTCTGAGATGGAAAAAAAATACTAGATTTTACATAAAATTTGGATGTTTTGACCACTGAGAATCAGAACACCCCAGGGCACCAAAACACTCCAAAATTGATGCCAAGATCCTTTGGCCCACAGACCAACTGGCCACTCCTCAACTGGGAGGCTACAGACAACACAACTTCACCTTACAATGTCAGTGGCCTTCCAAAGGTAGCTTGAACTGCCTTGCATGTTATCAAAGCCACCTGTCAAAGGGTTCTGTCTTTCCTAGTGGGTGTGCATGGCATAGTAAGGCTTGGTTGGTTCCCACAGCTGGCCCAAATTCATTACTGTTTCTTTGAACCCCAAGTGAAGTAGTAGATTTGCATCCAGGATGCTGTTATGCAAATTATGCACACATAAACCAAAATACTTTGTTACAGCTTCCTTTCTGTGCCCACTTCACCTACGTTGAGTTGCCCCACTACACCCTGGGAAGATGACCTAAAGGAAGAGGTTTGGGGGTCACATAGGCCTGTCTGTGCAAGCAGATAAGACCAATTCCTACGTAAGAATGAGGTGGGGCCTGCTCTCTGCGTTTCTATAGCTTCACAGCTCTGATCTTGGCCAGGGCTCTTGGCGAGGCAGCAGGAGGGAATCACACCGTCGGCGTAAGTTCTTGGCACACCATCCACTGCAGTCGACCAAAGCAAAATTACTGCGTTATTGCTGCTGTCCATCTCCCTGCACCGTGGCTCTCTGTCACACTTCCTCCGCTTCCCTCATTTACCTGTTATTCTTTGGTAAGTTCAACTGACGTCTATTGACTGCACTCAGCTGTGGTGGATCGAAAATAAAGAGGTCCTGAGCATCCCCCCAATAGACCTCTTCTCTGCCTTTTCAGGGTCTGTAGCGAGGACAGCTCCTATTAAAAGTATGTCTGCAAAATGAGCACACGAGTCATGACTGGGCATCAGTCCTCCATGAAACTGCCTCTGTCAGCACTGATCTGCAGTCCATTGTGATGGGTAGGCAGTCTTTAGCCTGGTTAGTCAGTACCAGCCATGGACCGTCTGAAAGATCACCTCAGCGCTCACCTGGCTCCTCCCCATGTCACCACAGCAGGGACATATACAGGATATACATATACATATATATGTGTATGCGTGTGTATATGTGTACATATGCATGCATACATGTTTATGTATATGTACACATATACACATGCAGGATATGCAGAAATGTACCTGTAGGTTTAGGTCAGGTTCTCGGTGTGGTCTCTTGATGCTGTGAGACAAATACAAAGTGTATGGGGCTGCTGCTCAGGTAACAGCATGCTTTTATAGTAAATACTTGTTTTATAAGTAGCAGAGCACACTCTAAAATAGTGACAAATGAATAGTACAGTAAATACGTAAACCAGTGGTGATATGCAATCAAGAATTATGTACTGTCCATAGCCAAATGCACTACCCACTGGTGTCATTGGAAGTGCAGCTGTCCATGCCTGCGGCATCGGAGACACACACCAGGGGCAATACATTTGAACCGTGATATCACTAGACAGCAGGAGTTCTTTAGGCTGCTCTATTCTCCTTGTGGAATTGCTGTTAATTATGTGGTCCCTTGGATGACTGGGGTGTTACCATGTGGCTCCGGATCATACCTATCCTTGCTCTGTCACCCTGGGTTTACACGTTATCTCTTCTCACTGGAATTGGAGCCTCTAGAAAACGGCAGGAGGTTGGTCATCTCCTGCCCTGTAGCTGGCTAGCCCAGGCATAGAAGCTAGGCCATGCTGAAGACGTGACAGGGAGGAGAGGGAAGGAGGCTGCTGTGTTTCCACCCGGTGAAGAAGTGGTCACAGGCTTTCAAGCTCTCTTTGTGCATCCCTTCCCCTGCCATCTGCCCTTCAAAGTTTGGCACAAGTAATCTCAGCCGTCCTATGAAAATGCTGAACCACATGAGCACTGTGTTTAAGTATTCTGTGGGCTCAGAAAAGGCGGGGGGCGGGCAAATCACTTGCTCTTTGCCATGTCAGTTTCATTACCGAGCCTTTGCAGCTTTGGTCGGCAAGTGTGTGCCAGGGCAGGTGGCTGAGAAGGGAATGTGTGGCAAAGAAAGAAAGGCTTTTCCTTTGCCAGGTCTCTGGATCCCAGATCCAGTTGGTACAAGCTGCCTCCATACACTTCAGGGAAGTTCCCCTCTACGTCTCACTTGCTATTGCCTTTTCAGTCAGGCCTCTTGGGACACCCTCAGAATCAGTAGTGCCCCTGAGCCCATAGGAAGCCTGGGGACACACATGCCAGACCCCACAAAGCAAGACCATGGGTCCCTGTCTATCCTCATTGAGAGGACAAATGCAGCAATGGAAAGTAGCCAGGCAGCCATGGGTGCAAATGTGACCTGCATTCCCATGGTGTGTTTGCAGGTGAGCTGGACCACCACGTCTCAGCCTCCTCATCTCAGCAGGCTTGCTGCAAGGGCAGATGCTCTTATATTTTTGCAGTAGCATTTTATTATGTTGTCCTGGTTAGCCTTCAAGACTATTCTTAGGTGATCCTCCTGCCTCAGTGTCTCCAACTTAACTGTACATGCTAATGGTTTTCTTATGTTTAATGTTAGGGATTGAACCTGAGGCTGGCACCTTTTTTTTTTTTTTTAAATGAATGAATGTAACAGGAGTTTTTTAATTGGAGCTTCCAGCAGTGTATCTGGTCTTTGCTGCTTTGTGGACTTTTCTTTTTCCAACCCTTTATTCCTCTGGTCCCTGCACTGTCCCCCCCGCCCCCCAACACTAGATATGAGAGAAACAAGGATAGAAGCAATAGAGGAATTAGGAAAATTCCTGAATCTAATTTCTTTCCTTTTGTTTCTTCTTTGACCATAGATACTAACAAACTGAAACCAACCTCTCTAAATAACCAACCGCCAGCTTGCCTCTCGGGGCCCTCGCATTTATGTACCCTCTGAAAAGTTCCCTGAATTCCAAACGTCACACAATCACAGAAACTATCTGCAGCCGGCAAAACCACGCTTCTGCTAGAGCACGAGGCAAATCGTAGTCAGCTGTCGCGGACACTCTGCAGCCGCCGCAAATCTCTACAACTGTGGTTGGCACGAAAGCACATTCTTATAATATTTCTATATTTTTAAAGTAACCCAAATTCCAGAATTGTTAAAAATGTCACACAAGGCACCAGGTTCTCACAGCTGCTCCACTCCACAGGCTAGCTGGGGAAGGCCAGCCACATACAGAATTCTCAAAAGTGCAGTATAAAAAGCAGTGACACGCCTCTCAAAGCTTGTTGTTGTTCAAGTGTAAGAACTGGAGTGTTGGTGACTAGGGATGAGTATGCTGAGGCTACCGTAGGAAGGAGTGTTGGTGACTAGGGATGAGTATGCCGAGGCTACCGTAGGAAGGTATGTGCTCTTTTGTTCTCAGCTCTGGTCCATGGCGGTTCTTGGGGAGCTTTGTGGCCTGCAGCCAGGGCATGCGGTGGGGTTGAGTTTTGTTCCTGCTTACAGAAGGTACAGTAGCCAGTGGCAGCGTAGAAGAAGCAGGGCATGGCCCACATTGGTGGGTCAGAGGCAAGTAAAGCAGGAGAGGGAACAGCAGTAGGAAGGGCAGCCTTGGGCCTAGAAGGAAAGCACCTTGCCTAGAAGGAAGTGCCTGAGTGGAGAGGCCATGCTGGGATGTGAGAAAGACTAGCCAAATGAGCATCGCCCACATTCCCAGTGCCGCCATCATTGGTGGCCAGGAAAGGCCGCCTCCAGGAGCCCTCTAGACCACCCAGGAAGGAGAATGTCAACTGAGGGCACCTGCCAGCCCTTAAGAGGACAAAGCCAACCTCTGACAGGACCAACCCTCTTAACTTCCGTCCTTACCCCCCCCCCCATGATTCCCGGAGGGACCAGAAACTAAGTCCCCAAGCTAGTGGGAGAGCAGAAGTGCCAGACCCACAGGTTCTTGCTGGCAGCAGCTCAGGCAGGAAGAAGGAGGAAGAATTACACAATGGACCGAGGCAGTGTTCCTGACTTAAAGTGACCACAGGCCTTTTTATTATTGTCATTACCTAACAGAGATCAAAGAGCGCGTGGATCTGTCTGCATTCTCATTCAGGAGCAAGAGACGTAAGGTATACTGTGGGTACCTTCAAAGGAAAGTGGGAGCAAAAAAAAAAAAGTCCTGCCAGTTCAGTGTCTTCATACATTATCCAGTACACGTGTCCAAAGTGCTTTGTGTTTTCAAAGCACTCATGGAGGGGGTGCGCAGCTACAGCCTCCTAGGAAGAGGCTGAAACTCAACAAGGTAGCATCAGCTGTCTCTAGCTTCAGGGTGACAGGGATGAGCCAGATTGGAAGCAGGCAGTCACGCTCTGGAGCTGGCAGCCTGCTACCTTCCTGAGCCTGTCTCGGGAGGCAGGTCAGACAAGGTATCTGAGGAAACACTAAAGTTGTCCCTAGGGCCTCCAAGTGCACTCAGCTAAAAATACTTAAAAGAGCTCACAGGATTCTCTTCAGTCCCTTTGAGGAAGGGTTCTCAGGGACACACTGCTGTTGTGATGCAGTGACGGGGTTTTAAACACTGAGGCCCCTGCAAGCTAGCTTAAGGACAAAGAGCATTGTCATAAGAATGTTGAGAAGTGTTTTGGAAGCTTGTCGCGACCTCCCTTCCTCTCCTTAGTCACTCTCCTCCTTGTCCTCCTGACAGTCCCCATCTGTTTTACATGGCATGGGTGCCTCAACCCCTGGGTTAAAGGCGCTGCAGCTCTCTCTCTTTAGGGAGACTAATTGGCCAAACTTTGGCCCCAAACATACAGAAAGATCCATTTAAATAAACCCTGAGCACCTGCTAGTGTCACTTTATTTTGGGTATTTGGCCTATAGGAGTGTACAAATCATGTGTACAGTTTGAAAGAGAAAAAGTGGGGGAGGGGTCCTGGCTCCTTTGACGATGTCACTTCCAGAGAGATTATGATTGGTCTATCTGGAGTCAGCTGGTCTCTTTTCCTAATCTGGTCATTCCCAGGGGAAGGGTCACGTTCCTGGGGATGAGGCAGATATGGAGTCCAGACTACATGTTCTGGAAGTCCCCTGGACCAGAGGCTTCGGTGCACAGTTGAACTAGCTCTAGGAAAGCCTCTCAGGCTGCCATCGTGGTAGCTGCTTGCTCCTAGGTCCTGTTGGTGCTCTGTCCTCGGGAGCCCCTCTCTGTTGGTGCTCTGTCCTCGGGAGCCCCTCTCTGTTGGTGCTCTGTCCTTGGGAGCCCCTCCTTTATTAGCCTCTCAGTATCTTTCGTACTAGGTTTGACCCACAGTTGTTCCTTATTCCAACCCTGTTGTAGCTGATGAAGTCACATCACATTTTCCTCATTACTTTTCAGCCTCCCCAACCAAGTGTTTTAGTTAGCATCGAATGCCAACTTGACAGCCTAGACTCACCTGAGAGAGGACTTTCAGTCAAGCAGTTTTCTTTATCAAGTTGGTCTTTGGGTTTGTCTGTGAAAAACTGCCTTTTTCGGTTTTTGTTGTTGTTGTTGTTCGAGACAGTGTTTCTCTGTGTAGCCTTGGCTTTGTAGACCAGGCTGGCCTCGAACTCACAGTGATCCACCTGCCTCTGCCTCCCGAGTGCTGAAGTGAAAGACTGTCTTCACAGGTACTGGTTGTAGACCGCCTCAGCTCACTGTGGATGGTCCTTGGGCAAGCGGTCCTGGGCTGTGTAAGCATGAGCTGGTGAGTGAGCCAGCCAGCAGTGTTCCTCCAGCTGCCTCAGGTCCTTGCCAACTTCCTTCAGTGATGGACCATGACCTGGAAGTGTAAGCCAAATAAATGTTTCCTCCTGCTGAGCGCTTTTCACCCGAGTGGCTAATCACAGCAATGGAAAGAAAACTAGGCTAGTGAGTGAACCCTCCTAAAGGGGAAATGGGGCATCTCTCCTGTTCTGCTGCATGCTGCAAGCTCAGACAGCCAGGAATAAAGAGAGCACACAGGAAAGGGTGACTGTCCTACAGCTGTCACTCCCTGATGGGCTCCTGTGAGGCAAGGATGCTGCGAGAGCCCAAGCGCACCTTGTCAGAGCACCCTTCTTCCTTGCTCTGCAGCCTGGGGTCATGATGGTCTCCTGCCTCTCATTTGGCGGCTGCCGTGATCAGCTTGGGAGGTGTCAAGTGTGCCACTTTTCAGCTGGTGAAGCTCTAGGCATCCCCGTCCTTGGACGATTTCTCCATCTTTTGTTTTAACATGAGCCGTTGGCACATTCCATAATGGAGTAGATTACATCAGATGCTGCGTTTGCCAGCCTCAGCAGTAAGCTCTGCTTCTCACTGCCGCAGCAGAAAGCCAGCCTGGCTTATGGTCGGATGCAGTTTGCACTGCAGACAAGACTTCCGGGGGATCACTGAAGTGGAGATCCTGGGTGGGTTCCATCTTTTCCTGGTGGTTAAGAGCATGGCAGCCTGAGTCAAGAGACAATACTATGCATGATCTTACGCATATAACTTAACCCTATGGAAAATAGGGTTGGAACAACCTAAGACACAGCAGCTGTTGCTAATATATTTTTACACTCCGATGCTTGAATTCTGTCACACAACATCTCCTCATAGCCATAGTAACAGCCTGTAGAAACCAAGCTTCACCATCAGAAAGATTTGCAAAGTTGTGACAGTCTCATATGCTCCTCAGACTGTCATAGGGATGAACCAGGAGAATGGGTGTAATCATAGCGCATGCGTATGGGTGCTTCACAAGCTTTATTCATTGGTAAAGCATTGGGCTTAAAAATGTGAATTACGTTTCTACACATTGCAGAAGTATAAACAGCAAAGTGGCTATAGATCAGAACAGCTACTTAGAGCAGTACCCATGGAGTCACTGGGAAATGAAGTCAAGCCTACTATGGAGTCAGAAAGCGTCCAGACTCCTTACTGGGAGCTTAGCAGGCATGACCCTGTGGAGTCCTGAGAAACACCATTTGTGATAAGCTGTGGTTCCCATGCCATGTGAATTCTGTTCCCCACACACACCTCTGAAGTTCTTGGTCCCAGAGCAGACTCAAGCGGGCTTTTCCCAAGAGTTGGGAAGAAAAGCAACTCCCATGATCAGCCCTAGCTGAATAGCAAACAGGGTATGTGAAGATTTGAAAGGACAACCTTGTTATGGCCAAATTTCCAGCCCTATTTTCCAGAAAAAGATATGCACAAAGCATAGCATGCTCCAGGCTGGTACCTAACGGCGTCAGCCAGTGGCCAGGAGCAAACAGATGGCACTGTTCAAATTAAGCAAAATGTGAGGAGAGCTTCATAAAGGAGCTATTTTCAAAGGTGAGGGGGACCCATGAGACTGAGTACAGTTCCCTGGGGCTGGTAATAGCCCTGTGTTGTCACCTCCCCGGGGCCTTTGGGTATAGGGATAGAGGACACCCTGGAGGCAGCCACCTGGCAGGAAGTTTGGCTTTTGGCAGAGGGACTCACATTACACGTTGCGGCATCTAAGTGCAGAGACGGGGTGGAACTATTCCAACCACCATCTTCATTTCTTCAGACTTCCCAGTCCTGTTTCCTCAGCAGGATGTACAGGGGAAGGAACAGCCTCCCAGGGGTACAGAGCAGGAAGACAGAGCGTAGAGGCTGTAGGGGTCTGGACCAGCAAGGGGAGGTCTCGGCAACATCGGTACCCAGGAAAGCTATTGTTTCTTTGAAACAAAATTTCTAGGCAAAACCCAAGTTTGGAACCCTAGTGATAATAGTCTGATTCCTGGATTGTGTAGAAAGGTAGGCCGAGGCCTGTGTGTATTTTTCTGACAGGCGTGGGTGCCTGGCATTGCCTTCTGTCCCTCAACATGTGATATGAGACTCTCTTAACCCACCCGAAGCACATTGTGTCTCAAAACTAAGCTTTTTTTTTTAATGGTCATGCTCTTCAATGCAAGAGATAGGCTAAGACGATCGCCAGTCCTTCGTGCCCCTCACAGCTAGCTTGTCTTCACTGATGAGATTATGCATTTCATGTGCACAAATAAAACACGGGGCAATCTTTAGCATCTTTGGGAGTGTTGGTGTACTGAGTCCCCCATACCAAGATCTGTACATGCTTGAGGCCCTTACATAAAACGATGTAGTACCTACATATAACCCCATCTATCTTGCTGTGGATATGTCTAGATTACCTATAGTACCTAATGTACTGTCAATGCTGCATACATAGGGATTGCCCCGCATTACTTAGGAAGTAAAAGTGGGAAAGAGCCTTTACCTGTTTTACTTGTTTGGTAGTGATGCTGTTGTTGTTGTTGTTGGTTTTTTGTTTTTTGTTTTTTGTGTGTGTGTGTGTTTTTTTTTTTTAAGACAGGGTCTCTCTGTGTAGCTTTGGCTGTCCTAGACTCACTTTGTAGACCAGGCTGGCCTCGAACTCACAGCAATCCGCCTGCCTCTGCCTCCTAAGTGCTGGGATTAAAGGTATGCTCCACCACGCCCGGCGCTGTTGTTTTTCATATATTCCTGGCATTGGGTTGAATCCATGGGTGCAGGAATCATAACTAGACAGGGATGAGTGTATCCAGTTAAAGTGTGGAGCCCCCCCACTCCCAACACACCATGACATGTTTTATTTGTCTCCATATGCCCAGAAGCTGGCACAAGGCTGGCATATTGTAGAATACCAATAAGTATGTGTTAAGTTTGTATGTCTCTGTGGTCCTCAGATTCCCATTTAAGTGACATTTATTAAGCCCTTACTACTTTTCAAGTATTGTCTCAGGCCGTTCTTATTTCAATATTCTAAGTTAACATTCACAACCAGTCTAGTTATATTAATCTCACTTTTATAAATAAAGAAGCCAAGGCTCAAAAAGACGAGAGAGTTAGAATGTGGCTTTTAATAAGGTTTCTGGTCACCTCCCTGATCGAATGCCCAGTCCTTCTGGATTGGTCACTGAACATTTGCCTCATGCATATGCATGAGCTGACAGCATGAAGGCGTCCCCCCAGAGCCTCCGTGCATGTGTGCTTTGTGCATCTCTGAGTGCACTATCACTGAGTGTGCTGGCCTCCTGCCAGTTGTAGTCCTACTTTTTAAGAACCAGTTAAAATAATTTCACCTAACAAAGTTGTGCGTAATTATGGGCTGTCGCATGGTATTTCAGTACATGTATACAATGTGAACTGATCAAGCCAAGGAGTTTCTGTTTCCCTTTCCATCATTATTTTGCTTGGAGCCTTTGAGCTCATCTCCACTAGTTATTCATAAAATAGATAATGGATCACTGTGAGGTGCAGTCATCCCCTGTGCTGGAGAACACTGGCACTTATTTCCTTCTGTCTAAATGTCTTTGATACCCAAATTGCTCATCTCCTCTGATGTGCACGGCCAACAGTGTTCCTCTAACTAGAGCCCATTACGCAGCATGAGCTTGAGATAAAGTAAGGTGGATACTGGCCCTGATCGTGGTTCTGCATTAGATGCGAGGAGCCTGGCTTTGTCACATTGCTTTCTCCCATTAGTTCAGGGCACACACACTGCTGGCAGTTTCTTCTGTGGAATGGTTGAAATAAAAAATTCCAAGGGCATCTTCTTTCAGTGTTCTGAAATGGAGATGTCCAAATATTGGCCAATAACTTCCATTTGTCTTAGAAGAATAACACACACACACACACACACACACACACACACACACACACACACACACACACACACACACACACACCCCTATGGAGTGGGGAGGAGAGAAGGAGAGAGAGAACAAGGCAGGTGAAAGTGTTTGTGTAAGAACCAACAACTATCCTTTGACCTCCACACAGGAACAGTGGCATGCTCACGCCTGCACTGCCTTCTCCAAGAATATTTTTTTTTAAAGACTTAAAGAGAAAATAAATATTAAATGCTGGTCCCAGTTGACACAACCCACAGTCACCCCTCTCCTCTCACCAACTGTACACCATCTACACTGTCCAGGAGGAAGCAGTCACAGGCTATGCGTATGAACTGCTTCCTACTTAGCTCAGCAGTGTGTGGTGGACTTTGAGAGCCCATACATGTGCCTCTTATATGTTAGTTGTGTTTTGGAGACAATGGCCCGAGGCTTTGTAGTGATAAGACAGTTGTCCACAGGGCCTGTCTGTCTGTCTGACTCTTGTCCTTGGGTAGGACTAGCCCTAGGCCTCTACCCTATTTTACTAAGGATTCTGGGAAAAATTGGCTCTGACCTTTGGTGCAGGATTGGAGGTAGGGAGGCAGGCAGGGAGAGTCTATTTCTGGGCTGCTCTTTAAAAACCTAAGGCATCTCCATGACAAGTGTTTCTTCTCCCTATTATCCGTCGGGCACTTTCCCTGCTCCTTCGGGTGACCCTTGTCCCAGAGCGCCCTTTTCTAGGCAGGAAGCTAGTTAAAGGCAGCTCTGCATCTAATCCTTCTTTGTTCCCTTCCAGGCCCAAACTCTCAAAGTCCACCACACATTTCCTGAGCTAGCCGGGTAGGGCGGTGCATATCGTGTCTGCTCAGAACCGTGACTGCCTGCTCTCGGGGACAGTTTAGATGGTGTACCTGCAGGTGAAGGGAAAGGACTGAAATAACCTTCCCCAGCCCACAGATGGCAAAAGGGCCCCTCTGGGCTTGATGGTGGGCCTGCATCTCTTCTGTGAGGATCAGTCTGCAGCCTCACACTGGCCAGCAGGTGCTCAGCCGGTCAGTAGACAGAAGGGGGAAGGAACGAAGGGAAGAAAGGGTCGAAAGTGTGGAATCCAGCGAACGATCAAGCATTTCCAAGCAGCAAACTGCTAGGTTAGAGGGATCTAGGGTCCCATTTCCTCTCTTCTGAGGTGGTTATATGAAGAAGGTCACTCACTCAAGGTCAAAGGATGAGCAGCTGGGCATCCCGAGGCCAGCTACAGTGTAACTCTTCTCCTGGGCTTTGTGAGGGGGGGGCAGAGGTGCGTGTGCTTTTCACTGAGACACTAATATTTGGCACAGGGACCTTGGGCATTTTGCAGACAGTGTGTCTGCGTGAGTCTGTGCAGTAATTGGGAAGTCTTTGCCCTGGGGTTACATTACCTGTGTTCATATCCCAGGGCTACTGCTTCCTAGCTGCCCATGAGCCCTTCCTCAGGGGAGTGGAACAAACAGGTGAGCACTTAACACTGATGCCTGGTGGCCTTTGCTCAGTAATTTCCCTTGTCTCCCATCCCACTAATTCATGCTTATGTGGCATTGGAGTGGAACCCAGGGCCCTGCCCATGCTAGGTTAATGCTCTCCCCTACTGAACAACACCTCAGCTCTGATTAACCCATCTTAAGTTAGGAGAGGCGGAGAGTGCCTTCTGCTCCTGACCCACCTACTGACCTGGGCTGTGCAGCACCTGGGACTGTTCAGCACAGTGGGGCGCTGCAAACTGGAGCCAGAGTCCTTAACCCTGGCCCTTGCCTGACCTCCCTGTGCCTTGGTTTTCTCCTTTGAGGTGGAGAGGACTTGGGTCCTTAGAAGGACTATGGTGCTTTGGAAAGAGATGGCTGATGTGGAACAAGTTTCAGCAAATGTACGTTAGTACAGTGCTGCTTCCCAGCAGTGTCTTTGACTGGCTGTGTTTCACGATTGCCTTGTCCCTTCCTCAGCCTTCCCCATTCCTGCTGCTGAGCCAGAGAAGCCAGATCTGTGGGCCAGCAAGGAAACGCCTCTTCATCTTGCGGTGATGTCAGAAGGGCTCCTTATCAATTATGGAACAGTTTTTCCAGGAACCCAATCTAGAGAGCGCAGTGCCCTGGCTGCTGCAGGGCCTGGCTGCCTTGTGTTCCGGGAAGACACTGGGCAGAGAGGAGTGTTTATCTCAGAGTGTCTTGCCTGCTCTGTGGGCAGAGGCGGAGTATGCCTGCCTTGAAACAGGGCTCTTCATTGCTCCCACATCCTGCTACGGCCCCAGACGGACAGCCCTGGACCTAGGTGCTCAAGGCACAAGACTGAGGGTCCCCTCCTCCCTTACGGCTCGTTTCCAAGCCTTCAGATCCAGATGACGTGGCCTTTAAATGGATCCTACATCCCCCCCCCTTAGTACCACAGACCTCATCCACGCTTGCTGTGGTGCCTAGCGCAGAGTCACTTTGCTTCCCTGATCTCCATGCAGTCTTCCCCCCGTGTTCCAGTTCAGCACACACAAGCATGTGTACCCACACAGATACACGTATGCACCTGCATGCACACACACACCGGCATCAAAGGGCCATCTAAAATGTAAAGTTGATTTGTCACCTCCACGCCGGAACCCTTCGATGCCTGTCCTGTACTCAAGTAAATGTTCAGTCTCACCACTCTACCCTCCAGACCTGTGGTCGCCCTCTGCCCGTCAGGAGCCGAAGCCCTTCTGGTATTCCTTCATGACTTCTGGCTATGCTGCACTGTTTCCTCATCTGTCTCAGGGTGAGCTAGTCCTGTGGCTTTGGCCCTCTGCCTTTGTTTTCTTTGCCGTGGACGACTCCTATTTAATCACACAGTTTTCAAGTAATATCACCTAAGAAGGAACTTTCCCTGACTACGGTGACTTTGTGCCTTCATGTTTGCTGCCTGCTGTAGGCCTGAATTATCTTTACCACTAGACTCATGTCAAGCAGAAGCTGCCTGCGTTCTTGCTTACCCTCTGCCTCAGGGTGAGCGTCCTGTGGCACAGGTCTATCCCTCTTGCTCACAGCCATGGTGTAATGTCTCCAGGCATTCTGGCGTGTGGCAGGAGCCAGCAGGTTGTGTGGTCGAGTGGGGCTGTGAGCTGGGGTTGAATCTCGCTCTTGGTGAGCACGTGTGGTTCTCAGGTGGAGAGCTCCACCTCGCTGCTTCCTGCTGTGTGAGCTTGGCAAGGGTCTTCCCTCCTTTTCCTGGGCTGGTAAGTGGAGAGAGGAGTCATCTAGATTCCGTGGGATAAAGTTCGTGCCTACAGGTGGATCTGGTGCACTTGTGGGGCGGGGCCTCCAAATACGCTGACTTTTTACACTGAGGCAGGCAGACCTCATGTGTACCCATGGGAGGGACCATCAAGCAGGTCAAAGGCGTTGCCAGGCAGCACTCAGAGGCGTTGCTTCTCTCAGGGCAAGTGGACTGGCTCTGACATCAGAGTTTCCCTTTGGGCTGCGGCCGCCAGGTTACCCAGAGAGACTATGGCTGCTAACTACAAGCTTCTCTGAGTGTCCATTTTACAAATGACTGGATTTATAGAGTCCCCTCCCCTCTTACCAAACCACAAAAGCAACAGATTGCAAGACTTTGCAGCTTGTTGAGAGACGTTGTTATAGCATGCTAGGAAAGATGACTTAAGAGGATAAGATGCCGTATAGCATTGTCTCCCAGTGTCAGAGCTAGTGGTGATAAGGAAGGCGCAGTGTGATGTAACATTGGGAGAGCTGGGAGAATTTGGATTTTATGACCGTGAATGCCCAGCTATAAAAACACTTTCAGTGTTGGCATTTCTACAGGAAAAATCATTTTCGTTATTGTGACTCTAAAGCACTCTCATATACTCCCTGGCCAGCTTTCCCCAATCCCACTGAAGCTATTTATTTTATAGCCATGAACTTGAAGTCAAGGTTGCTCTGCCTATAAAGCCATCGAGGGCCGTCAGTGCTTAGCAGAGTTCAGAAGAAAAGCTTCTGCCTGCCTGCCTGCCAGGATGCTGCGTGATGTTTTTTTCCTTGGGAAAAAAAAATGCAGTATGGACTTAACACAGTACCAAACCATACTTTTAAGCATTAATTTATTTGGACTTTTTTTTTTCAAATAAGATGCTTAGTAGTGTGCTCTGATGCCCAGTGGCATGGATTTGGGTCCAGCGCAGATGCCCATGAACATAGTCATCTTCCACGTCCCGGGCCATGCCTGGCTGTGGCTCCTAACAGAGGCGGGTAAGAAGCCCCTGGTTACGTGGAAGGAGGGAACATAAACGTGAGTGCCCGCCACACGCCTCCCAACTCCTCACAGCTTTTAACTTTCCTGGCATTCTTGGAAGGTGAGGCGGGTCCTCCCCAACTCACAGGCTGAGAAACTGAGTCATGGCATACTGTCGGAAGCCATCAGAGGAACTAGACATTGGCCAGGTCTGACTCAGGACAGTGACTTTCTAGTCTGGAGTGGAGTCACATGTCCTGGGCCCTCCACATGAGGTCTGCTGTCCCTTTGCGCTCTCCAACTCCACCTCTCTTTCAAAAGACCTAAGCTGATGGCTGCTTCTCTGTGTCCATGCCCTAGCTGTGGCGGCCTCGCACTAGGCCTTTGACTCCTCCGCCTTAGCTGCTCAGGCCTCTCATCTGTAACCCAAGCCATGATCCCAACAGAATCCAGTTAAAGGAAGCGATCTGCTGTCAAGGGTGCTTAAATATTTCATGGTGTCCTGGGTTGCTCTGCTCTGGGGCAGGCAAGGCTGCTAATGGATCCGCACGGGCACCAGATGTCCTAGAGCTGGGGACAGATAGATGGCCCAGGGGAGAAGCAAACAGACAGTGGGTGCTCCACACCAGGCATGTTGTGAAGGATACATCTGTGTATTTATAATGATCAAAACCAGAAAATTCCAATGTATGTGGGTCTTTGAATCTTGATGTCAAGGCAAGGCTACTTTGGTGCTTTTATTATCCTTACGTCAGCCTCCACACATTCTTCTAAGGAACATAAACCTGTATGTGTGTGCGCACGCACGCGCGCGCGCGCACACACACACACACACACACGCACATGTGCATACACCATATAGAAATCAGCTGAGCACCCCAATCTGCTGATGGGAAAACAGACAACAGAATGTCCTGTTGGGCTCTGCATCACCCCAGAGACAATGAAAACTTGCAAATTTGGCCTAGTCTTCTCCGTCCTCACTTTCTAGGACTGGGAAGAGCTTGGAATGTGGATACAAAGGAAGCTCCGTCTCTTTTCCATCATCCTTACGGCTCATCGCAAGGCCACTTCTCCACCTGAGCCTCAGTTTCCCTTTTCTGGGTAATTCTTGGGCTCCGTGATAGCATTGCTACCCCAGCTTACTCCCCTAGGATCAGATTGAGTAGAGGTATTGGTGGGGAGAGGCGCTGTAGCCCAAGGAGATGCTAAGACCCTTTCAGGTTGGTGTCCAAGATTTTGGCCTAGAGAACACAGTCGCCAGTTCTGAGGTAAGAAATGGGATGTAGACTGGGCAGAAGTGCTACTTGCTTATTTATTAGGTGTTCATCTGCTGACGGCTGGGGGCTCCAGCCAGGGGCGTTGCATCCATGAGCTACAGAAACAGGTGCTGCTGGGAGCCAAGGAACCTGAGTCCCACAGAGACAGGTAAAGAGAGGTGCTTATTTAGTGTCTACTATGCGCTAGGTACTGATCTAAGTCCTTGAGATGTGGAGAGAAGACACACCCCTGCCCCCATCCCTGTGTTCTAGTATGGGAAAGGGTTGCTGTTTCCAAATAAGAAGCCCAAATGAGACCCGGGGGCTCGGCAGGAAGCAGACTGGATGGGATAGAGTGATAGGCGAGACGCAGCTGGGAGGAGCTGGACCTGAAGGATGCCAAAGGATCAGTAGGAGTCACGCGGGAAACCAGTGTTACATAGCTCTGAAGCTGAGTACCCGCCGGAGCATCCCTCACTGAAAGGGGCGAAGATGCCAAACTCAAGATGGCTTCCTTAAGAAGGTCGCCTTCATCTTTCTAAGGTAGAAGTGCTCGTGTGAGGGTAGTGGGAGGACAGAGCTCTGCTCAGGCCTGTCATCAAGGCCCCGGGATCTTCTGGTGCCATTGCCCTTCTGACTCCAGTAGCTGAGTCCCCTTGTGGCAGGCACGTGGACACCTGTGTCAAAGGGGAAAGAAAGTCTCTGGTGCCTTTTCTGAGGGAGCGGATGTCTCCACACTTCCTCACCCTCACCAGCCCGGCCCAAACCACCCACAGCTGATGTGCATTTTGTACGAGTATGGCAACACAATTTCTTTAAGGCTTACCAAGCCATGCCCCGAGAGCCTGGCTCATGTGTTTCACTAATGGCTAACGTGGCTTGCTGAAAACAACAGCAGTCCGAATTCTTCTCAGGCTCCTAGTTAAGAGAGCATACAGATGTAGCTCCTTGAGCCTGTTTCCTCTTCCGCCTCTGCTGAGCATGCAGCACGGCACAGCACAGGGACCTCTGGCCCGATCAGCCCACCATGGTGACTGTGCGTCACCCTGTCCTTTTCCTCTTGCAGATAGAGGAAAGCTGAGACCTAGCTCCCCAGAGGTGGTGAAAGTCAGCCTTGTCTCAGTTCCCCTTCAGATCCCAGCTGACCCACGGAAGCTCCATCTTGCTGCCTCTGTGTTAACAGTCCCTAGAGACTGGACAGCACTTTGGGACAGCTCAGGGCCGAGGACATGCTCCCTGTCTGTCACACGCTGTCAGATGAACCTGCTATTTTAGTCGCAGGCACTGACGCCTTCATCCAGACCTCAGGCTGCAAGGTACAGAAAGCTTTGCGCCAATTGCCCTCTATTCTCCTCCCTGTCTGCGGGCCTCTGTGCCTGGTTAGGATAAGATTGACCCGGATCCTTCCTGAACTCTGGCAGCTCTGCTTTGGCTTGGAGTTAATTATCTCTGATATGCTGTACAATCCCCTCTGTGCCTTTTATGACATGGAGCTGAAGCAGAATGTACCCAAGTCTATCACTGGAGACTTTAAGAGAAAACAAAGTGACGTGCGTGCCTTATGAAAGCTGTTTCAGGCAGTTGGTTTATTTGCTTGATGTTTGTAAGGAGTTACCTCTGGGTCTTACCGAGCTAGCGTCCCTCCCTCCCCACACCCCCACCCCCACCCCCGGCCTTTCTCAGCCTCCATTGGCGGAGAGGGGATAAAAATGCTAAGCTGAGAATGAAGATTCCTGGCTTCCCTAGAAATTCTCCATTTGGTTCCCTGGACCCTCTCCCTGCACTTCGCCCTCTCTCTGTTCCAGGCTACTATGTCCTCTAGGCCCCCTGCCAGTTCAGCCAATGGGAGGCCCTGGCACAAGAAGACAGAGGTTGAAGGTTTTCCTTCCCCCCCCCCCCACACCCCCACCTGGTTGGTGTCATGTGTCTACCCCTCTCTGTGTCCCTCAATGGACCTGTGTCTCATAGACTCACTGCCAACTTCATCATCCCTGGTTCACCCCTCATCTTCACCGTACTCCTTACGTGTTTTCTTTCTCTAAACCGTCTGTAGTAGGACTTCTTCCTCTGGGATCTTGTGAGAGACCGTGGGACTGGTCATGTGCTGGGTCTGGGGCACATGACATTGTCTGCCCACAATCCATGTCATTTTTCCTTCCTACCCCTTCATCCTTAGACTTCATTAGATTTGGTTTAGATTTAGCTAAGACGAAGATAACTTAGAAAAAATCAGACCTTTTCTAGAATCTACCAAGAGTATGTATTTGCTTCTAATACTCTATCAAACTCACCCAGTTGAAATCAATTATTTGGCTTATTTGGTTCCATTTGAAAGACTTTTGTTCCCTGTACATCCAAAAATGAAGCTGTATCAGGTGGTTATAAGGAAGGACCCAAACTGGGTGCCTGAACACAACAGAAACGGTCTCTCCCGTTCTGGAGGCTAGAAGTCTCAAGTCAAAGCATCAGCTGGGCCACACCCCTCTCAAAACTCAATCAGGTATCTCCTTGCCTTCTGCTGTTCTGGGGATGGCTGTCAAGTTTTGTGATTTCTGGGCCTGCAACACATCTGCCCACTGCTTCTGTTGTCACAGAGCACTCTGCCCTCACGTCTATGTATCTGAGGCTCTTCTTGTCTTATAGCACATCAATCATACTGGATTAAGGGCCCATCTACTCCAGTGTGACTTTGTTTTAACAAATTACATCTTGCGTGACCAAGTAAGTTATACTTGGGGGTAAGGAAGGCCAGGATTTCAGCATATGTTTTGGGGCAGCACATTTTAACATATAAGAGAGCTTCTGCTAAAGCTGAGAATCAGCTTTGTTTGGGGGATCTGACCTCCCTGAATGTGATGTAAAATAAAAAGGATTTGGAGCTGTAATAAGCACTGGAGGGAAGGCCCCGCCTTTAAGACGAGAAACACCGTTGTTTTGAGAGCAAAGCGATGCTTGTGCAGACCGACCCAGCCAGGAGTGGTGAGGATGGTGGTACTGGAGACCCACAGAAATGAATGTTTGGATTTACCAGCGTTCTCTTAGGACTAACGGGGCCTGTGGGTGCAACCAAAGGGATGCTTTTAAGAATTTCCCGTCCCTTATTGTCTTATCGACATTTATTCCTCTGCACCAGCCTGTGCCCTATACAAGAATAAGATGTTGCCAGGGGTGGGGAAACAGAGAAGGTCCTACAGAGTGACAAGCCTCAACATGTCTGTCTTCCTTTCTCCTCTCTGCCTCCCTCCATCTCCCTACCCACCCACCCCCTGCTTTTCCTCCTCTTGCTTGACTGGCTCCTGATACCTGCCATACCATGATATCATATAATCTTTCTGAAGAAAGATTACCCTTAGGTATTGGCTTAACGGAAACAGAATTGTGTGTGGCCAGGAGGCTGTGAAAGTGTAAGGGACTCTTGTGTTCATCTATGACACATCCCCAGGATCCAGGGGGGTGGGGAGAGGAAGAAGGACCCTGAGATCCTTTTCAAGATCTCAAAAGCCAGACAGACCTAGAGACACACATGCCTGGAATCCCAGTGCTAGAGGGGCTGAGGCAGGAGCATGATGGGGCTGAGATCAGCTTGGGCTGCATCTCCTTGAGCCCACAGGAGAGTCTTGGAGGAGGTGCAAAAGTGACGGGAGCTTTCAGAGATTGTATCAGTTGGCTTTCTATATGTATAATGAAATACCTGTGATAATCAACTTATACAGAGCAAAGGTTTGCTTTGGCTCATGGTTTTGAAGGGGCCAATGCACAGCCAGATGGATCTATCGATTGCTTTGTGACTCTGGTGGGCATATCACCTGACGTTGGCTGTTTACTGCATGGGCATTAGAAAGCAAGAGAGGAAGAAGCCCGGGCCCATAATGCCATCCAAGGTCATGGCCCCCACCCCGAATGGCCAAGGTAAATTCTACTCCTGAAAGTCCCAACTTCCTAGTAACACTGCCACCACCTAAGGGACCAAGATCATATGTAAGCATAGCTGCTGCTGGCTTCCACTGTTGTCACTGGGCAGGCTGGCGAGGAGCAGGCGGTAAAGTCTTCATAAGACTGGAGAATGGTGAGGCTTGTGGAGATTAGCAAGGCGCCATCTAAACAAAAGGAAGCCTCTGCCCCATGTAGCACCCACTGACTCCAGGTCAGGGTGGCCAGGCACTTGTATTTTTCTCCAAACGGACTTAAAAATAGGAATTTTTAGGCACGATTTTCCATTATTAAATATTGACCATGAATATTTCTTAAGGTTTTTAAATCTCTTGCCAAAACAAAGCAGAAGAAAGCGACCCCCACATAGAAGTCGCCAGCTGATAGCCTTCATTTCACATTTTAATGCATAAAAATAAATATTTCCTACTGCTTAGATCCACGAAATCAAGTGTCTGTACTTTACTGCGTCTGAATATCTGGTGTGCGTACAGCTGGAGGGAAGCACTGGTATGGACAGATGTGGACCACAAGTCCTCAGGTATTCTAATGAGCACAAGCCCCATCTCAGCTCAGAACCAAGGTATGGGCAGGGAGGAGCTAGGCCTAAGGCTATGGGCCAGATCTGTGTCGTCAAGTTAAGACACAAAACCTAAAACGTTTTAATTTGAGGGAATTTGGGGGATTTTAAGGGTGTGGGATAATGGTGGGAGGACCAGAAAACAAAATCAGTCTGTGTTTGTTGGTATCACCCATTGAGCAGGGATTCCAGGTTTGATATCGAAGCCCATACAGTTAAAAATGGTGCCAAGCATTTAACTGGTTGATGAATTTGTCTAAAGATGTCCTACTGAGAAGGCTCTGGAGATGCCTGATACCCTTGGCTTAGTGCTGATGAGGGGGTTTTAAGGCTCAGGGAAACTGCAATGGTAGAGTAGGTAAGCTGTGTAAAACCTGCGCAATGGGCTCGCCCAGAAGACAGGCCCTTCACTAGTAAGATACAAAATGGCGGGAGGAGCACCTGCACTTTGAAGGAGTTTTGTGGCTGTTCTCATGTCAGATCTTAGGGTGGGTGGTGCAGTTGCTTAACCAATTGGACCCTAATTGGGAGAGGTGAGATTTTTTTGGTTGGTGTTTGTTTTTTCAAGACAGGGTTTCTCTGTGTAGCTCTGGCTATCCTGGACTCACTCTGTAGACCAGGCTGGCCTCGAACTCACAGAGACCCGCCTGCCTCTGCCTCCCGAGTGCTGGGATTAAAGGTCTGGCCCACCAACACCCAGTGAGATGTCCTTGTTTGAACAGGGAGTCTTAGGACTTGGCTAAGGCTCCAGTCTGCTCCCTCCTCATGCCTATGCCCCTGTTCCTTCCTGTCACCATGATGCCACCATGATGGCAAGTGTGTCCCAACCACAAAGTTAATGTGTCTCTTCTTTCATGAAGGGGATGTTAGCAAAGCCGAAAAGCTAGCTGGACACTAAAATTAAGGCTAGGTATAAACATGATCCTTCAAGGAAGGTTGTGGGCTTGGGATGGGCAGGGGAGGGACAGGCCAGCTCGCTGGCTCCTTGACCTTACAGTTCAGGCCTTTGATCTGAAACACAGGCTACAGAATAGGAAATCTTGCTTCTCTTTTTAGCCTCATTGCCCACACCTCTACCCAGACCCTTTCTCACCCCAGAAGGCGCCAAGAGGCGCCATCCTCCAGAGCAGTCTCTTGTACATGCAGGGCCTTCAGAACACCTTACCTTCAGAGACCTGCCTGCTACCTCTCTCTTCCGATTCGTTTCCTCCCCAGGGTGTTGCCCCACCCTGTACAACCCTTGGCACGATCTAAAGTCGCCTCATCCATTTCTGTGTTCACCTGTCTCCTTGCATCTTGTCCCTGTAGAATGAGAGTCTGAAGTCATGGGGCCCTGTGTTGGCCTTGTCACTGTTGTGTCTCCGGAGCCTACAGTGTGTCTGACACCTGTTAGTCCTCAGAAACAGTTGTTGGGAACAAATGGAGAAAGAAGGGGACCTCGGTTCTGCTCTGGATGGTGCCACTTCCTCGCTCTCCATCTCTGGAGCTCGCTTGTCTTTCCGCCCTGAGGGGTGGCACCAACTTAGGAAGTGCCAAGGTGTACTCTGGGGGAGGCCTGGAGGGTAAAGGCAGCAGAGCCATGTGCTGGTGTTTGCAATGAAAACAAAAAAGAAAACCACGTGAAAGACGTGACTCTGCAGTCCAGGGAGTGGTCGGGAGGCCTGACAGATGCACAAGCCAGAAAGGAATGAGTCATCCAGACTTATCATGGGACAGCAGATAAACTTACACGCTCTCAGAGGCAGACAAGCCACAGGCTGTCTGTCTATCTGTCTGTCTGTCTGTCTCTGTCTCTGTCTCTCTGCACTGAGCCCCTTCTACTCTGCTATCATCTGCACTAGATTAGGCAGTGTCCTAATCTGAATTTTAAAAAATTTAATATCTTGGTCAATCACCCTTACAATATATAAATAGCTCATATCCTTGTATCACTTCCAGTAACAGATACAAAATTGCAGCCTTAGAACCATGTACGTACGCTACGCTACTACAGTAAGCTAGGGAATTGCAGAGGACAAAGTAGGAAGAGGAAAAGAAAGATCGAATATGCCGAGACAGGAGGGTAGAGTGCAGTGCAGCCCTTATCAACATGTGGTTTCTGAGCCTCCTAGAAGCCAGAACATGGATAGTGCCTGAAATGTAGAAAGAATACGGTACTGTAACACATACATACACATATTATTCATAAGTACCACACATACTAATTTCTCAGGAGAAATTGGAACAGAGGATGAAAACATGGCCCACATGTTTAACAGCAAACAATACTCTTCGTTTTAAGGAAACACACATACATATGCACACATTTTGACCAACTGGAGAAGCTGAGGCAGGTGGAGAGAGAGAGTTTGAGGGCAGCCTGGGCCACATGATGAGACTCTGTGTTTTGGAAAACAAAATCTTAATGCAAGTAAGCCAGATCTTTGACCATAGTTCTGTACATGGCAAAATGGCAACTTTAGTGACTTGAGTTTCCTAATATTCGCCTACATTTTCCAGAATGCATAGGTATGAAATTTATAATCAGAAAAAAAAGGCGATCAGAAAAAAATCTAATGAGTTGTTTTTCAAAATATTTTAATCATAGTAAAGTATTTATATCAATATGATATATAAATTATCATTTTAGTGGTTCTTAAGATGCATAAAGCACATTCTAAAATGCAGGGTGGAGGGCCAGTGCTGGGCACTGCGTGCACTTAAACACAGAAGTGATAGTAAGGGGGGCTGTAAGCATTTCGTCATCAAAGCAGAAAAGGCTAAGAACCTCATCACCAACAGTTTAAACTGAAAAACAGACAGGGAAGAGACAAGGTCTGTTTTTTCTCTTCAGTTCCTCATGGGCCGTAGCAGAATACCAAATTTGACAGGATTTTAACAGGTTCTTCCTGTGTGGCTCCAGCTGGAATCCTCCTGCCTCAGCTTCCCATGTCCTGGGATGACAGGGGTGAGTCAGTATACCCAGCATGAAGAATGTTTCTTTTTTGAAATAATGATATTCCTCAATGTTTTAAACTTTGCATTTTTCTTAATTGTCAGGAGATTTTCTTTTACACAGTGTAGGGTTTTGTGGGGTTTTTTCCCCCCATTTGCTGAAATTTAAGTAATTTGAATCAAAGTCAGTACTGTCTAATATGTGTGACATTAAATACATTCCTACCATTGCTGAAATATCACCACCGTCTGTCTTCATGACTCATCTCCTAAGACTATAAGCCCTGAACTGTAGCCCCCGACCCACCTCACCAAAGCCGCCAGCCACACCTCTGCCTTCCATCCTGTGATTCTGATTACTTCTAAGTATCTTGTTGTGGCCTTTTATGATGTCATACAAAATGCCATGCCGCGTGTATGTTCACCTTGTTAGAGAAACCAGAGTCAGTTGAGTGGCACTCATTTTAGTAGCGTGACCACCTGCTCCATTGACAAAGGGAGCGTGTGGAGGAAGGCAGGCAGGACTGCGGATGTAGCAAGAGTGTGTGCTCATATTTAGAAGAATAAATTAAACCAATAGGCCTGACTGTTAACATCAACTCTTCTCAGTAGGAAAAATGAATGAAATGAGCTACAAGTCACTGAGCACGAGACCTAAAAGAGCGCAGCCCCGCAGACCTGAGGGCTGGCATTGTCCTCCCAGCAGGGGGCCAGTGGGCAGTCACTTCCTGCCGGCCAGTCTCAGTAGACACCCCTGCAACAAATTACGGTTTAACGAGAGAAAGGCTAACACACTGATGTAATCAAAGCCTTGCAGGCCTCGGGCTGGTTCTAGGACTCCAGGCTGCAGAGCGCACCTCCATTTTCATGCTGAGACTCAGGAAAGTAGGGGCAGCAAGATACCAAAGTGAGTTATTGCTAGCAGACCACGTGGCCAACCCAGCCACGCCTGTCTGCTGAGAGCCTGCTGAGGCCCTCGTAGGAGCGTTTCTTCCTTTCTGGCATAGGGCAGGACGCCTCTGGAATAAGGGTATTGATTTGCTTGATGGCCTGCTGTCACATAGAAAAGAAGGGAACAGTTAGAATAGTGTCTTAAAACTTGCCGACTGACTTTGAGGGGAAGGGGTTCTGGCCCTTGTGGAAGAAGTTCTGGCTCATAAGGTTTCCAGCAGGGCAGGGCGAAGGGCCAAAGAGGGGCAGAAGGCCAAAGAGCAGCTCGGCCGGAGGCTTCATCCTGGGCATCGTTTTCTGAGCCTAGCAGTCCCATCGGGGTAGGTTTAGCCAGTTCTGTTCCCCATAGAGATTGTGAAGTCCTTACACTGACCCTTATGACCCAGATCTCAGGGTACAACAGGCTTTCCCTTGCTCGAGTCAGCCCCTTATGTGCATGAGTAGTGATAATAACACTTCGTGATTCATCAAAGGTACAAATCTTGAAGATTTCACACAATGATGAATGTGCACATGCGCTTACACACACACACACACACACACACACACACACACACACACACAGCCCATATCAGTTCAGCTGGGGAAACTAATCAATGCATCAAAATGTATAACATGGTGGTCATCTGTGGAGGAGAGAGAGAAGGACACACACACACACAGGGGGGGCGGGGAGAGAGAGAGAGAGAGAGAGAGAGAGAGAGAGAGAGAGAGAGAGAGAGAGAGAGAGAGAGAGAGAGAGAAGGAGATGAGGGACCCCCACACCCCAAGTTCCAGATGGCCATAAGCCTTGCAGTTTCTTCTTCTGCCTGGCTGGCCTCTGTTGCACCCCAGCGGTGGTGGTCTCCCTGGAAGATACATAGTTAAAACTGAAAGTCTCCCAGAAGGCAACACCCACGGAGCATTTATGTCTCCCCTCACACCAAAATCTCCACTTGGAGTCCTGGAGTCGGGTTCGGACAGTGACCTTATCAGATTCCTTCGACGGATATTTAGGCCTCTAGCAATAAGAGTGCTGACCCCACAAGGCCACTGGGAGAGTCAACCGAAATGCTGGATGTTACGTGTCTGGCACACACTAAGTGCTTAATGGATGGAGTTATAATTATCCCTTAGCTTAGCTTACAGCCCGTGCCTGAGCCAGTCACACTGGTCAGGTGATGTCATATTCTGACCAGCCAGGCCTGGGTCACAGAGTTTCATTTCTGTACTGACTGAAGGGAGGATTAGACATTGCAGAAAGTCCAGGGTGTGAATAGGAAAGGCAGAGAGTCAGAGACCACTGTAGGCATCCAATATAGTACCTTAAAGGACAGTGGTGTCAGGTTCAAGAACCCCAAATTGTGCTTCAGGTGAGCTGCAGGAGGTAGAAAGTTCCCGGCAGCTCCTCTGTGGGGTGAGGAAGGAAGATATAGGTTGAGCAGTATCTCCCAGCAGCCCCCTTTCCTACACGTTGCCATGCCTTTAAGGACAATGCGGCCCCACAGAGGGAGGGCGTACTGTTATTTGAGAAACAAGTTCAAGAGTCCCCTGCCGGACATGCTCACTGCATGCCACAGACAGTCCTAAGGGCACACGGAAACCGTCTTGCCAACCTCTACACCCATCCTTGATTGCAAACAAGTCCTTGGATTTCAAAACAGGAAGTAACCCAACTGGGGTTGCTGTTCTTCCTGGTAGCCTCCCTGCCCTGTAACCACCCCTCCTCCACACAAAGGCAAGTCAGCTGTTCTTCAAAGAGCAAAGCAACTACTCCCTCACAGCCCCTGAGACAGGAGACACTCTGGGCCAGGGCAGTAGGCAGGGGTTGAAGGCAGAAGACACAACAGCAGCATGGTCTGCCGCCCTCGCACAAGGCGCACGGGCTTTAAGAAAGGAAGCATCAGGCAAGAGGGGAAGGGATGGGACAGGCACTGTGTGCTGGCAGTGAGGGTACTCCCAGCGATTTTGAGAACTGGGCATTTTGTTTCCCATTTGACACGATCTAAGTTACTACAAAAGCCCAGACTTCCTTGGTCCGTCTCCCGCTCGGCTCACTCCTTCACAACATCCTGTGACTCCAGCGGATTGCCTTTCTCTCCACTGAGTTGGATGAACCGGCGGGGAAGCAATCTGAGACCACCAGCAGCCACTGGCAGGAGATAAGAATAGCCTAACCTTGTACACACAGGCGCATCCGCGTGCACTTTGCATATTGTAAGCTAGTAATGGAAATGTCAGGGCTTATCACTGTGAGCAGGCTGCCATTCATCACACCGACTCCCCTCTTAAATTAGGACAGTCTAATTTCCTTGAAGTCAGAGGCACCTCTATCGGTTTCATCTTGTTCACCCCGAGCCTGGTGAGACAGCACTATCTCACACGTGGCAGGTGCTCCCGGAAGGTGCTTTAAATGGAAATGAGTTGGAGTGTACGTTTTTTATCCGTGCTCCACAGTTCTTTGAAATGTAAAGGGCGGCCTCATCAATGTTAAAGAGCTGCAGAGTGGAATGTTTCCTTGAAACTCCGAAGGGACAGAAACATTAGTTTGAAAGAGTTATAAGGCTCTGGTATTCATGCTCATACACAAGGCATGCATGTGAGTGCTGTGAGCACCCATACATGCGTCTATGGGCGCATGCGCGCGCACACACACACACACACACACACACACATACAAAGAGAGACCTCTGTTCCCCACTTTGACTTTGATGAGATTCTGATCAATACCCAAAGGCCTCTCCAGCCTAAACTGAAGCTTCTCTTGCCAGAAAACAAAGCTCCCATGCATTAATCATTGTCTAGCCCCTAACCAGGCCAAAAATAGACTATATGCCTGTAAAGATGTCTCAGGAAGCTGCCAGGGGCTTCCGGGAATAGCTAGCGGGAGCGGGAAAGACATAATTATCATGAGATGGAGCAGAAGAGGCCTAGAAATTGGGAGGCCGCTGTCGGTGCCTTTATCTAAAACCGCGTGATTTTGCGAGGGGGGAAAACATGGAAGTCATAGCGAGGACGGTGCTGCTTCCTAGTTCACCCTGGGCTGGATTCAAACAGTGGCTCCCTGGTGTTGCCTTCTCTGGGAGGCAGAATGTGATGGCAAGCGAAGCGTGCTGACCAACCCAAAGTCACTGGCTGTCAGGAATTCTCCAGAACCCTGCTTTTGTTTTGAGTTAGTCCGTTGAGAGCTTGGCACGAACCCTCCTGCAAGCATGCAGAGTGAACCAGAACCATGTCAGGAAGGACACAGGGACATAAGAAAAAGAGTTTAATTAATTTAGTGGGAGGGTGCCCCCTAACATAACTCATCAGGCAATATTTTTATGGTCCTATTTCATATGGTTGCTTTTTTGTTCCCATGCTAACTGATCAGGACTTTGTGGGTTCTTTAAGAGGGTAGTCAGCTTGACAAAGGTGGGTGTAGCTCTTCGCTTTAAAGTGGGGAGGGTGGCGGTGGCATTTATTCACTTGCTTGTGCAGTGACATATTAAAGGACCAAATCCTGAATGTCAGCACAAAGCTGAGGCGCCTATTAATAACAGTCGCTAGCTAGGAAATTCTTCTGCTGACTTTAATCAGGAATTTTCCATAGTAACCCAGGCTGCCCACGGCTGCCCACGGGTAGCCAGGCAGTAGAGCCTTTAATTCCATCACACACATTTTTGTGTTCAGCTTGGCACGAGGACACGTGAGCTGAGCTGTGCTCTCTAAAAGTAGAACGTTAGTCATTCCTTCTCCTTGGGGGGCAATTCCTCAAAAGGACCAGAGGACCTTCCTCTTGTAAGGGAGAGGGCCGGTCAGTTTCAACCTATGGTTGCGTCATATTTAATTCCAGTCCCCCAAGTCATCCTGGCATCCCTCTGTCTTGGGTGTGATACAACTCCTGTCACAAAAGGGACAGCAGTGGTGGCATCCACTGTGCTCATGTGGAACCCAGGCTGTTGTCTATGCAGAGAGGCCTCCTACCCCCAACAAAAGAAGCTCTGTGTCCTTTATGACCTGTGAAGGAAACCTGGATGTTTTAACCTGATGTTCAAGCATATGTCCACTCTGGCCACAAACCATTTCTGACGCCCCCCTCTTCCTTTTCTGTATTTCACCCCAGCTAGACCCCAGCCCACCAGAGCAGTTTTGGGTGGGTTTCCTAACAAAAGACCGTTTGTTTGCTCAGGATATTATTCTCTGTTGAATGACGTCTGCCACAGGGAACCTCCCTTGAAGACTGTAAGAGAGACACTGAGGCCAGCTCAGTAGAACTCTATGTAGCTGCCCCTGGTGGAAGCGTTCATGTTGCGGCTGTGTCACTTACAACTTAAGACATTTTCTGAGACTGTGACTCCCTAGAGCTTTGCTGCTCCAACTGAGGTTTGCAAGACAAGCATCACCGGGGAGTGAGAACGTGGCCGACCTTCTGTGCTTCCAGCTTTGCTGACTCAACCAACTAGATTGAAACTTTGGGGCGGGGGGGGGGGGGGGGGGAGAGGGAGGGGGGAATTGTGCTCATACTGAGCATGCGCAGACTTTGCTTTTTTTTTTTTTGTCATTATTCTCTAGACACTACGGTACAACAGCCATTGTATGACATTTTGTGCTGTTGTGGGCGTTGTAAGTAATCTTGAGAAGATGACAGGTACACACAGAGTGTGCGTGATACATGCCGCACCCGCACTGTTTTTACAAAGCAGACTGGAGCATCTGCACATCTGGGGATCCATGGGTATCCTGGAGCTAGTCCCCTGGGATTACCACACATGACTTTATTAAACATACCTAAATCCCAGACGTACCCCAGATCCACGGAATCAGAACCTGCACTCTGACAAGACCCCCCCAACCGAGCCCTTTCTCTGTGACTTACGCACTCACCGAGTGGGCCCAAACATCATGAAGACCATCTTCAAATCTTCCCTGCTACACTGCTGTTGAGCAAGGTTAGCATGGGATGCTCTTGATAGCACTGATGCCAGGGCCCGATCTGATTTAGCAGAGAGAAGGCAGGCCCCAACAAGGTGGGCCTTCAGAGGAAGGGTGATGAACATGCGCAGCTGTGAAAATGACCATTGGCCTGACTTGTTGGCCGGACTTGAGTTCTTCCTTAGACTCTCTCAGGCTGAGACGTCCATCTTGTCAGGCTTCCCTGGGATGCTTGTGCTGAGCATAAGAAGCCTGCTGGGAGCCACTGGCTGACACCGAATACTTGGTGGGTATACAATGGAAGGGAAGGCTAGAAAATTGTAGATGCAAGAAATGTCTGCTGGCTTGTTTCTCATTTGCTGGGTAACAAGCCATTCTATATTTTAGGCCTTAGGATGACTGGGCTCAGAGGGGAGGGTCTCGCTCCACACAGTGGTGTGGGGCCAAGAGTTCAAATGGGGGTGCCTTCCTGGAACTGACTAGAGCTACAGTGACCAAGGCAGCCTCCACCTTAGGGTGCTTCCCCAAAGCTGCTTTTTAAGTGGGAGAAAGCAAAGGCTGTCCATCTTTTTCAGGCTGTCATTTTGAAATGTTCTGTTGGTCAAAACGATGTCTTGGAGCAGCTGAGACGGTATATGCTGCTCCCTGGGAAGAGGAGGGAACAGTTCATAGCCCATGCACTTAGTATGTCACAGAGGGCACATCAAGGGAGCCAGCGGGAAAGAACTCAGCAGGGTGGCAATCTCTATTGCTCCCTGTGCTGCTTTGTCGTGGCTGAGGATGCAGTGGCGGGCACTGCTCAACATCCCTGTCTGCTTGTAATGACCGTCGGGGGCTGGTCCAGGCTTTCCTCCGAGTTCATCTATCTGCCACAGATGGAAGGGGCTTGGGAGAATCACCTGGTAAGTATAAAATACTTGGAGGAGTCTTCTATGAGGTTCCAGCTCTGCAGTAATAAGGATCTCTGATAGGACAAGACAGATTGTGGTGCCATTTTCCTTACAGAGATGAGTTTTGTTTTGTTTTTTTTAAAGTCAAGGAAATGAATGAAAAGTGAGATGACAGTAACACAGGACCCCCTCAATGCTCGTCCTGCTTGAAGCTGTTTCTAGCCCCTGTTTTGTGTCGTGCCAGCAGCGTCTGGTGAGTGTGGAGAGCCCTTTCTTAAGGCACTATCATGTCTGCTCCTTCGCAGCCGTTCATCGGTGGCATCACTGCCCTCATCCTGCAGACGAGGAAAACAGAGTTTCTGAGAGTAAAAGTCATGCTACCGTCGTGATGATGCACTAACTGCTAAGATTCAGACCCAGAACTGGACATCACAGATCTTTTCCATGATCCTGTCCCAAAAATTTCTCCCGGGGAAGAATTGCACTGCATAGCCTAACTGGTCAGGAGCAGCCATAGTATAATTTAGATTAACATGACCTAAAGCATGAGAGTGTTTTGTTTTAGGGATGTTAAGTCTTTGGCTTCAGGCCAAACCTGAATCAGCAGGTGCGTTTTAACATGGTCTCTTTCACTCAGGGTCATTGGAAAGCACCAGAAATCACAGGGCGGGAGTCAAATGGCCAGGGGTCACATCTTGCCTTTAACACCTACAAGTTGTTATTCTCTGAGCTGCAGTCTCTTTTTCTGTCAAATAATGCTTTGTAAAAGGCATTTGTTGCCCAGGATGACTGCCAACATAGTGCATGTCAACACCCATAAGGAGCTTAGCCCACTGCCAGGCTTTCGCTAGTGCTCAGCAGTGTGAGCCACCAGTGTACTGTTGGAAATAATAACCTTCTCGGTCATCCAGCTGGATAACTCACAATTTGTCATGTGAAGAATAACACACACACAGACCCTTACACACATGCATACACGTGTGCCAATGCACCCGTGCACACAAGCACACACGGGCATGCATGCACACATACACGCATGTTGGGGGGGGGCAGAAACCACAGGAGGTTTGCCCTCGGGTAATTATTATTCAGAGAAAAAATTAAAAAGTGAGGACAGATGCAGAGAGGAAACAAACAGCAGCTTCCCCCCACGGAGCTCCCTCATGAACTCTGTGCTCTGGCCAGTCACACGCTGTGTGAGGAGGTGTCACAGAAGGCTGACAGCCTTGCATCTTAACCAACCCACGAGTCAGGAACACCAGCAGCTGGAGCATGAAGGTGAAAACACACAAGGCCGGTTTGGCCCGGCTACGCTCCCTCCCCCACCTCCACTTCTGCTTCAGAAAGCTGCAGGTGGGTCCACAGGGTCCACAGGGTCCACAGGGTCCACAGGGTCCACAGGGTCCACAGGGTCCACAGGGTACTGGGCCGGTGTGGAAATCGGAGCTGGTTCCACCTGGGACAACAGAGACATCGAGGACTGCAAGGATGACTAAGGACTTATAGGAGTCTGCACACTGGGATCCAAACTCCCGGGGGTGGGGGTGGGGGTGGGGGTGGGGGTGGGGAGGCGGGGATGGGGCATAGAGTTGCTAGGTGGAAGGAAGGTGAGGATGTTGGGGTAGATGGTCTCAGTTAGGAGTAGACTGGCTGGTAAGGCCTCTAGGATACGGAGGTCACAGGCCTCATATACTAGAGTGCATCAGAGCGCTGCTCAGTGTCCCCAGTTATAGTGATAGCATTTATCAAGTGCTCGGTTGTCAGAGTCCATTGTCCTTGCTGTAACGACATACCAGAGGCTAGGTAGTTTATAAATGATTTTTTTTTTAATTTAGGTCACAGTTTTATGGGCTAGAGGTTCAGTGAGGTGGCCCCCTTAGTAACATCATGGCCCATGGGTTCGTGATGGGATGACATCAAGTTGGGAGGGACAACTGACGAGAGTCCCCTGAGAACTACACCAACTCCTTCTAAGAATAACAACTTCCCATCAGGCCTTGCTTCCAGAGTCCCCATTCTCAGCATCTGTTCCCATACGTGAATCCTGAAAGCATATATGCCAGCCATATCCCTCAAATCACAGCAGTCTGTTAGCACTGCCGCTCCCTCTCTCTTCCTCCTCTTCCCCCTCTGCCTCTTTGTAGTTTTAGTTTTAGAAACATAGTCTCTACATAGCCCGGGGTGACCTAGAATTTTCCATCTTCCTGCCTCAGCCTCCTGGGAGCTGGAATTACATTTGAGCTGCCACACCCAGCGTCTGGCAGCGCTTCAGCGGCTGCTGCCCCTCATCCCTGTGCTCTGTGAAGCTGGTGCTCTCCTCCAGGTGAGAACACTGAAATAATAGAGACGTTAACTAGGCGACCCAGTTAGCTAGCTGATCAGCAAGCAGCCGGGCTGGACGCTGTGGTTCTGAGGTCCAACGCTCAGAGCCCTTGGGTTAAACCGATGTTTACCAGTCGTCAGTGCTCTTTTTCGAAGGCAGCTGCCATGCAGCTGAACCTGTTTGTCTTAAAGGCTGGATGAGAAGAGTGCTATAAGCTGGGACCAAGGAGATGGCTTGGTAGGCAAAGAGCTTGCTGCACAACCATGTGAGGACTTGAGTCCAGATCACCAGAGCCTCATAAAGCCGGGCATGGTAGCATGCATCCGAAGGTCCCGCACCCCTAGAGTAAGCGGGGAGGTGGAGCTGGAATACCATGGGAGCTCACAGGGCAGCCAGCCTGGCCTATGCAGCAGAGAACAGCAAGAGACTCTAATAAGGTAGGAAGTGAAGACCAACTTCAAGCTTTGCTCTGACCTTAACAGGTGAGCCGTGGCAAAACCACCGAATTCACAATGCATCACACGTGCACGTACACGCATGTGCACACATCATACACATGGAGATTTTAGAAATTCCAAATGAAAAAAATGAATAAATCGGTGACTTCTCTTTTGAAAGGTGCCTACCCTATAGATGAGCTCACCCTAATTTCATTTTGCCTCAAGTTTCAGTAGATGTGGGCCAGACAATGACCCAGTGCTGTTCTGTGTCACTCTGTGAGCTTACTTTCTGGATGGCATGGCTGGCAGACACTAACTCAGGGTCTCAGAGTTCCCTGGGATCAAGAGAGATGAGAGAGCCACACCACTGAGAGACAGGAGAAGGTGCCGCCTTCTCTGACACTGAGGAACGTGGTGAAGAGTTGACTGCGTCCTCCTGTCTCTGGTTTCTTCTGTGGCCCGGGTCCTTGTAGATTCTTCCCCTGAGCTCAGTTGAGCCCTACAGTGCTTCTCTTGCCCCCATTTCTCCACACGCCTCCTCAGATCTAATTTATGAGGATCGTAGAGTTGGTCACAACAAACCAGGGAAAAGCTCTATATGAGTCTTCCTTCTCCAGTGTGTGGTTGGAAGTGACCCTCGAGGGCCAGCCTCTCACTGCTGCCGTCCAGGGTTCAGATAATCAGGGGGAAGGTTCATTTCAGCTCACACTTTTAGAGCTTTGAGGGCATGGCCAGGTGTCCCATCCATGGCCAGTTGTCCCATTGCTTGGGGCTGTGTATGTGTGTGCAGACACACGTGTGTGCAGCTTGTGTGTGCAGATCTTGTTCAGGGCCATAGCCACTGTGAATGCATAATTGCAGCAGCCATGTTGTATCTAGCAGACAGCATTCCATTGCACTCCACCTCCAGCTCTGACAGTCGCATCATTTTTCCACAGTGTCCTGGGGCCTGAGAGGGGGCAGGGTGCTTTTCTCTGTTACGTCAGTCTGTTCGGGGTTCCTCCCAAAGAGCATAGCATTTCTGGCTTCCGGGTCATTCTACATGCCAGATCCTCTGCCTTGCAATGTCTCTTTCCCTTCTTCATCTGGTAAGCCCCTGTCCAGCTTTTACCACCCAGCTCTGGGTGCCACCTCTCAGTATCACGTTTGCTCCTAAGTGTTGAGTAAATTTATCTCCCTTCAATGGAGAAAAAGTGCCTGCTATTTACATCTGGGTCCCAGAGTCTAGCATTTGATCATACAAAACAGGCACCATAAATTTTTCTACTCAATAAATGAAAATAACAACAACAACAACAACACTGTAGTCACTACATTCCAGCAATTGTGAAGTTGGAAATGAGATAATATATAAAAAATAATGAACATATTCTTAATAGTAATCGACATGAGTCATTTTGATTAGCATTTATTATATACTTTATACGGCAGTCACTGTTCTAAATATTTTACACACCTTACACTAAACTCTAACAACAACAACAACAACAACAACAACAACAACAAAAAACCAAAAACACTTTAAGAACAAGTCAGTTACTTAGCAAAACCAATGTTTTCAGAACGTAGCAATGATCACATGTCCAGGATTTCAGCATCTCAATTCATGCTCAGTGTCCTTTGTGATCTGAAGGTCTCTCCAGTCAATCACTGTAAACCAGGCTAGCTGTCCAGAGGTTGTGATATCCAAGGCACTTGCCGTGTCAGTTAGCTTTCCGTTATGGTAACAAAATCCCGGAGCTAGTAAGTTCACAGGGAGAACCGTGTGCTTTGTCTCACAGTTTTGAAGAATTCAGGACAGTTGCTTTGGGGCTGCAGCAAGGCAGTGCACGATGGTGGGAGCTTGTCCCAGAGGAAGTCCTCCCACCCTCTGCTGGCTCCCAGGCACACTGTCAGTGACCTCAGGGCTCCTGTCACGCCCTCCTGCTTCCCAGTATTGCTAAGCCCGGGGCCAAGGCTTGACACACAGGCCTTTGAGGACACTTGAGAGCACACGTCAGAGAACACAAGTTCTATCTGGGAGTGATGAACACCACTCCCTGCACAGTTCCTACATCCAAGCAAGCCGTAGAGCCACACCCATCCAAGTTCAAAGGTCAAAAAATGGGGGCTACAGTAATCTAAACTTGGCCTTTGTGAAGTAGAGCAGAGGCCATGGCCCCAGGAGTGAATATTTTAGAGTTCAGAGCTATTACTTGCTAGAGGCAAACGGGCCCAGATGATGTGTAAATAAGCAGGCCCCACAGTACCGCAGTAAAATTTTATTTACAAAAATATAGGTGGGCTGGATTTGCCTGGTGGACCCTGGTTTTATTGATCCTTACCTGAGAGTTCTTTCCTCTCAAGGTCACCTGAAGCTTGGAAAATTGTGAACTGAGTGAATGTGCGTGGTAACCCTTTTCTGTTAAATACCCCCCACACACACACACACCCACACATCAGTCCCCTGCTGGTCAGGGTTAAAGGATAGCACAGACTCTGTGGGTCACTTCCCTGTCAAGGAGCCAAGGTCAAGGGTAACCTGCCTCTCCCTGGAGTCTGGCTAATTATTACCGTACAGGTTTAAAGTGAGTGATATATCAGTAATTTTCTTCCTAAAATGACAGCAGGAGCACTAAGGACTCCTGTTAACAAGCCACTGTTAACCTCCGCCGCCTGTGTGGTTTCTAATGGCACAGCCACCAAGGGGGCAGTGACTCTGCCGGCCTGTGCTACCCAGCCGGTGAAGTCAGTGGGACCTCTGGGCCACCTCACCCGGACCTTGTTTTTCTAGCTGACACCGCCTGTGTCAGCTAATTCCTGCTTGGAAATGCATTCCAGGGCAGCTGGGTCTCTAAAGTCACCCTGCTTGCTCGCTGAGCTATGGCTTTGGGCTTTCCTAACGCGACCAGGAGATTGCCGGTCTGGCTTACAAATTGCTCAGATGCCATAGAATCTGGATTTCCAACCGGGAAGGCAAGGCCAGGCCTGGAGGCTATTTGTGGCCTTGTTGTGCCTCCGTGACTCCAGTCCTGCAGTGGCAAGGCTGTGAGTAGGGGTGAGGAGAGGAGAAAATGAAGGCCGTGACCTCACTGACTGCCACACATCTGAGAGGCCTCTTTCATCCGCACCCATCCCCCACTCTCTGGGTATGCCTCATCCAACCTCGGTGTCCACATGTGGAAAACTGAGCCAAGGCCAGTGTCATACGGTGTTGCTAGGAGGGTAGCAATGTGTGGGTGCCTGGAAGACACACACACACACACACACACACACACACACACACACACACACACACCAATAGCAGCCATCATGGCGGCAGGAAGGCCTGAGAATTAATCAAGCTAAAAGTAGTTGGGAGCAGGCTTTGGAGAACTGGCAGAATCCAACCTAAACTGGGCTTCCCAGCGCTCACTGAGAATTAGTCAGAAGAAACAGTAAGCTACCAGGAAGGTGGGGAGAAGCAGCTGGAGTCGGGGTGCGGGGTGGGGTGGGGTAGACTGCTTACCTGAGCCTTGCTAGGGCAGTGGTCTCCCACCAGTGAGGCAGCTGATCGCACTAGACAGGGTAGTTGGGGCACCCCTCAGAGGCCTGGGGATACCCATAACTAACGGGGCAGCAGGACAAGGCAACGGGACACCCGGGTCTCCAGCAGCCGAGGAGCATTCAGGTAACTGGATGTTTCCACCCAATAGCGGTTTCAGAAGCCTCCATGGGATCTATGGGTTTACTGTGTCTTCCCATGCTCTTTCCAGATTAGAAAACTAATCTAGTCCAGCCACAGTGGCTAGTGATAGAGCCACTGTTACCTAGATCGCATCTCAAAAGCCATCCCTGGACACCACAGTGAGTCGGGTAGCTGAATGTGGGGTCGCAGTCAAGTTGACAGTGGTCAAAGATTTCTAAACATACAAAGGCCAGGATCAATTCAACTCGAGCCTGTGGTGTTTCTGGCAAGGCAACCTCACCGCAGAGCAGACTTGGTTCTGTGCACTTGGTTCACTTTCTTCTGCACAAGTGTTCACTCCACACAGTGCCACTGAGCGACGCCTGAAACACCAAGACTGCCCTGTGTTCTGAGTTGTAGGGTCTGTACTGTCCAGACAAAGCTTTCTTCTGCACAAACAGAGTAAGTACAGCTTTGCTTTATGCTGTGATAGGAGATTTGATTATAAAATTTGCCGTTTGCGTTACTGACTTGAGTTTCATTTTTTAAAAAAATCATTCAATGGATGGGATGGGATTAGGACAGAATTCCCAGCGACCTCTGAAACGGCCCTACACATTCTTTTGCCGTGTTTTATTACCTACATGTGTGGATTGGCATTCTCAGCATTGATGATTATAAAGTCAAAATATTTACCAACTCTGCAAAATACTGAAGTTGCTTTGTATACCTTGGTATCAGCTATCCAGCTGAGAAGTAATTGTCTGTGTAAGAAGACACAGGTACATCTTTAAGCAATGGTAAAATTATTTGTGGATAGGTGGTAAGACTTATTTTTAAATAAATTTATGGTTTATTATCAGTAAGTGCTTGATTTTTAACCTAATTCCTATACCTATACCTGAAATGTGTGTGTGTGTGTGTGTGTGTGTGTGTGTGTGTGTGTGTGTGTGTGTTGAAGTTTCTCAAGTACAAAGAAGTCACAAGTGGAGAAAGTTTAGAAAGCCTGGATCTAGAAGGCAGTATGGTGGCAGGCCAGAAACTGAACTCTGTCTGATTGCTGACTGCTCACTCTGACATCTCAGGGGGTGAGGGGGGAGGGGGAGGTTCTAAGCTCAGTGGTGTGTGTATGCTTAGGAAGGATGAGGTCCCTAGCACCCCCAAAAAGAGGGGAAATAGATAATGCAGTCAGAAGGGCTGTGGCTGTATTTAAACAGAGGGTGGAGGCAATCTTCTGAGCTACTTCCAAGGTGGAAATACATTGGTACCCTCCCATCATCCCCTTCAACTCCAGGCCAAGCATCTCAACCAGAGTGGAAGGGTATCTTCTGGGCTGGAAGACCAAATATAACCATTGTTTTTGCCTGACTTGCTTATAGAAAAATTTCAGCTTCTGACCCAGACATCTCTAATTGTGTGTCCTTGGGAAAGTCATTGCCCTCTCTGAGCTCTGACTGCCGAAACTCCTCTCCCAAGAGGTCCCAGCTGGTGCAGAATTGGGAATCTTTTGGAAGACAGTGGCCTGTTAGATGGGTGTGAGGTTGTAAGCAGAAATATAGTATTTATCTGGTAAGCAGATTAGGGCAGAGAACTCCAAGTCGATAGCAGGTTTGTTTCTGTTGGTATTAAAAGGACAGAAGGAAGTCACCAGGAGACACCATGGGGACCGGAAAGCCCCAGATTGTTCAGTAGTCGCACTCTAAACAGTTGGCGTGGGGTCAGGTGCGGTCGCAAAGTCTCTCCTGAAATGTGCGGTCAGTTGCATTCCGGGCAAACTCACCAATCGTTAGCCGGGCACTCTTGTTTATTTTGCCCCAGCCTGGAATTTGGCCTCTTACAAAACCCCAGCGTCAGGAGAACAGGTTGGGCCAAAGTGTGTTGAGGTGGCCTCCCAGGGAGATGGTGCCTGTTTGCTCAGCAGACTCCAAGCCACACCCAGCATAAGGAGCTGGCTGACCTCTGTTGATACACACACACACACACACACACACACACACACACACACACCCCAGAGCGCCCCTATCCAAATCTGGTAGGCTCCACAGCCATAGTGGATGGCAGGGCACCACGGTGACCACAGTGGTTCTTTGGCTAGGTCACCTGTCAATGAGTAATCTCCATATTTCTCTCATGCAAACAGGAGAAGCTGGGTCTCTGTTCACGGAGCTGTGACAATAAAGCAGGCTCCGGCTGTATCCGCCTGCCATCCAGGCCTTCACCCCGTTGTCCCATCCTGAGGAGAACAAAGGTGGCACATCAACAGAGCTTGGGGTTTTGACATAGACTTTGAAGGACACATGTGCTGCTGGAGGCGTAAACACAGTCAAGGTTAGAAAACGCTCAAAACTGTCTCCTTGGCCAGCCACAGTCACTTGCTCTGCTCTGCTCTTATCAGGGTGCACTTAGCCTAGGTCATGAGCCTGCCTGAGAGAAACAGCCCCTGTGTTTCTATGTTTAAGGTTTGGGCACTTCAGGGCTATCTCATGTGTCTGGCCCCTTTTTCTAACCACAGTGTTGGGTACCGCGCCTTCAGAACAAGGCTTTCCAGGCTGAGCACCGTCCGTGGTACACACCTTTAATCTCAGCACTTGGAGGCAGAGGCAGGAGGAGCTCCAAGTTTAAGGCTAGCCAGGGCTACACAGTGAGACCCTTATCTCAAAAAAACCAAATAATAATATTAAAAAATATATATCGGGCCCCCAGCAAATGTAGGGAGGGAGCGTGTTCTTGTAGTGTCTTGGGGTAAATAGTGGATCTTATCTGGAGTCAGGAATAACAAAATAGGGCACCCAGTTTTCCAGCTTTCCCCCAAACTTCCCTAAGGGATGAACATTCACAAACCCCTTGAAGGCAATTTTGTTGGAAAGTTTGGTCCCAGTTTCTGGCTCTAAAGTTAGATAGATGCTTTGTTCAGCACACAGCCTGTTCAGCTGTCGTCAGGGGCATTGTGGCCCTGTTTCTCTACTCGTGGCCTAAACTCCAGTATGCTTTGAGCCAGAACCTCTGGGTAGTTGGGGTTTCTTTTTTTTGTTTGTTTTTGTTTGTTTGTTTTTTGAAACAGAGTTTCACTGTGTAGCTTTGGCTGTCTTGGACTCACTTTGTAGACCAGGCTGGCCTCGAAACCACAGTGATCCTCCTGCCTCTGCCTCCTGAGTGCTAGGAGTAAAGGCATGCACCACCACACCTGGCTTCGTTGGGGATTTTGTTGTGATTCTGTTGCCTCTTTTTTGTTTGTTTGTTTCTTTTTTGTTTGTTTGTTTTCTCCTCACTGTCTTCCACCAAGCATAATCTGCTCTATGCATGCCCTGCTCGGTCACCGCCTGCTAGAAATGAATGTTCTCAAGCTCTATCCCAGACTGAGTCGGGCTCTGGGGCGAGGCCAGCAGTGTGAGTGTGAGAAGCCTTGGTGGGGAGAGAGGAAGCTTTGGTGTCCAGACTCAAGGCAGGAACATCACAGCCCCGGTTCCTCATGCTGTGCAAGAAGCAGCCCCCACTAATTACAACGGGTCCTGTGCAGGCAGCACAGCTAACCCCACACCGAGGAAGAGGACCTCCAAGTGGGACCAGCCACAAAGCTGGAAGACTGTGTTTCAGAAACACGCAAGGCCATCCTACGGTTGTAGGTTGCAGGGAGGCGGCGACTGCCTGTCCATGCAGCTCCCGTCTCATTTTCAGCTCTCCTGAAGGTTGACATCTCCGACTTTAAAGCCCACGGCTCTGCTGTTGCTTTCACTTGCCCATTCCAGACTGGGCTCCTAACGAATGCCAGGGCCTAGCTGGGTGGCCGGGGCTAAAAAGATAACTAAGAATTATTTGTCACTCGCAGGAAGCTCATGGAATAGGTAACCGGAGCCTCAGGGAGAGGCGCAGCAACACAGAAACCGTCTAGATTAGGTGAGCAGAGGCCCTTGGAATCCTTGGGAACTAGGTGGGAGTGCACCGCCTTGGTAGACAGATGTGTGTTGGGATTTTTCAGGGTTGCAGAACTGCGGTTCAGCTGCCTCTTTCCTCCACCGCTGTTTCTTCACTGCTGATTTCTGCGGAAGCCACATTCTCACTCCTTGTTTGAATATTACCATGGCCTGGTTTCTCTGTTATCAGCTGAGCTCTGATAGGCACAGTGGGGGTGATTCCCAGAGTCATCTCCTGAGGGATGATGACGTAAAGATGCTTTAGGGGAGTGGGAACGGATGACAGATGATTTTGCAGGGCTTGCTAGCCGAGGAGCCTACAGGTCCACTTGGGCTTCTTACGCCTCTAGCAGCTCAGGGTTGGATCTGTTAGGAATGCCTTTGGCTGCAGGTAACTGATGCGTAAAACCAGCGGCTTCTCCTCATGGATAGCCAGAGTGTAGAGCAGGCAGCTGATAGCCTTGGTTGAGAGGCTTACAAATGCCAGGCTGGTGGTGACTCAGATCCCCTTGGCCTTCTTCCTCATGTTCACATGATCCCGCCTGGGCTGCCTGGTGGCACAGGTCTGTAACCACTGCTACTCGGGAGGCTGAGGCTAGAGATTAGCATGTTCAGGGTCAGCCCCAGCTACAGTGCAAGGCTAGCCTGAGCAGCTTTAGTGAGACCCTGTCTCAGAATAAAAAAGGAAGATGTTCTGGGCTGGGCGTGGAGCTCTAGGGTAGAGTACTTGCCTGGGTTTGTCAGGTTCTGGAAAACAAAAGGAACCCTTTGGTGCCCTCATAGTGCCTGTTGGTGGGGGTGGGGGTAGGAGGGGTAGGTGGCGGGGCAGTGTATTGCCAGAGTAGAGCTAGGTAATTTTTTAAAAATGGGGTAAACAAAACTTCCCTGGAAGTCCTCACAGTACACTTGCTCTTCAGGCCCATTGGTCAAAGCTGTATCACATCACCTTAAGGGTTGCTGGAGGAAAATATCAGCCTCAGGCAATTACCTCCAACTCACAGAGTCCATCACCAGCAAGGCCGGGCCTGCCGCTGTTGCTAGGGAACAGGAGCTGGGACAACAGCAGAAAGTTAACCCCGGATGGTACCAATCAACAGCACTACCTCCGTTGTTGTCAGTAGTTAGCCCAAACCTGTGCAGGACCGTGCTGGGGTCTTTTCTTGTCTACATGGCCGACCGGTCCCAGGAACTCAGTACTCTTAGCGATGCCATGCCACTCAGACCGTAGGAAGGAAGTGGTGAAGTCAAGCGGCCTACCTGGTAACCCTAGCTCCAAAGTGGGGAAAGGAAAAGGGAGATGCGCGTGGCGGCTGTACATTGCTGGAGTCCTGCCGTTCCCGCCTCGAGGACAGTCAACACAGAGGGGCGGGCATGTACAGGGAAACGCAGCTGTGCGACATAGCCCTTGGTGGGTTTCCCCGCTGCTGTGCGGTGAACCCCTGGCTACTCCCCAGCAGTCCAGGACTGGGTCTGAGCCTTATCTTCCATGAAGCAAATTCATTCGCAGAGTAGCTTTTACTGTGGGGGTTGGGCGGGTAGAGGAAAAGGACACACTTCCCCGTACACACCCTCCCACCATCGCGTTTCCTCTTGTCATCTCTTTCCCCGTTTCTGTCGCGTTCTCTCTCCTCTCCAATTCCCCAGGGATTTCAGATTCTTCTGTGTGGCGCAAACATTGCTATGGTTTGAGTGCGATCAGAGTGCGCCCCAGAGGTTCTCGCATCGAAAGCCTGGTCCCCAGCGTGAGGACGTTAAGAGGCAGGTGCCAGGAGGCTGTCAGAAGGCAGCAGGATAGTATTGTGGTATGTTGATAATTCTGGTGAGAGCAGTTTGTCCCTCTTGGTGCTGTCCACCTGCCTGCCATATGGGTCTCATACCAGTCACAATGATATGACATAGCCAAAGAGGCTGTTGCCAGAGCCAGGCCACTTAGACTTCCAGCCTCTACCCTGTGAACTCAGTGAACCTCGTTTCTTTCTAAAGTGCCCATCTTCAGTTATTCCCTCATTGTTATGGTAACTGGACATAGGTAGCACCTAGTAGCAGCTGGTGTTCAGGATGGATGGATGCTGAGGCCATACTTCTGCTGCATTCTTCCTGTTGTAGACTTCCGGGTCTACTTGGGTACCTAGATGGGTTCTGCCCCAGGTAGCTGGTGTCATCTACCTTTGGTGCACAGTGTGGATGGACACCCATTGCCGAAACCGACCGATCTCAAATCTGCTCACACCAGCCTTTCTCAGATACTCTGTGTCCCATGCTGGACCCTAGGAAGCGGCAGCTACCTCCCACGCTGTGTGCCCTGTGTGCCACTGCCCTAATTCGCTGGACTCCTTCTTTCTGCAGAGGCCACACTGTGCTCCCTCCACCATGGTCTTCCCTTTCTGCCCTGCCAGGGCCGGGTTCTCAGCCCCTCCCTGATGGTTCTGCTTTGTCCCCTTCCAGGGTTCCCATCCCTGGAGCTGGAAAAGCCAGATCCTGTGTGGCCGGTTGGTCTTGTCATCCCGCCACCATCTTCTCTGAAGAATGGCATGAGGTGAGGGGTTGGGGCACACAGGTGGAGCAGAGCCTCTTCCTGTACCTCTCTCAGCTCAGGACTTCACCCAGGCTGACTCTTGCCCTCTGTCCTGGGCTGAGCATCACAGATGCTGTGGTTTGACTATGTCCTGTCCCAATCTACAACGCCTGCCCCCTCACCCGACCCCGCCACACACATCATGTGCTGGAAGTGTAGTGCATAACACACATTCATGGTGTCTGGCGGTGTCATCTGTGTGGGATGGCTAGGGTTGGGTGAGGTCATGAGGGTGGACACATGATGGCAAAGTGTAGGAAGACACACCTGGGTTGGCACACCTGTCTGATTCATAATGTTACTGCGTCGGGAGAGCTCCCTAGATGTTAAGCAGGTGCTAGGCCTGCAACCCCCCAGAGGCATGAACCGAATAAAGTTTTATTCTTTATAAATATCCCAGTCTCAGGCATTTCCTCACATCAACAAGAAATGCACCGGGACAATAGATTATAGCCAAATGATGACAACAAAGCCCAATAGGGCCACTGTGAAAAGGAAGACCCACAAATACTACTATGGTGCCAATTACCCCCGCCCCCCCCCCACAGTGCTTGGGGTAGAGTAGGGGATCCCTGCTTAACAGAGTTGCCATCCTCCAGAAAACCAAAACGAAACAAAAAGCAGCTAAAGTAGGAAACAGTGACTTCCCTGCGCATATTCAGTGGTGATTAGTAGGCTGTTAACTATCTTCCCAGTTGGCTGTGGACAAGGTAAAGAACACAACGTCATAGCCACCCTGGGTGTCCACCTGTAAGCCCGGCCCTGCTCCAGGCCACCCCCTGACTGTTTCCCAGGATGCAAGCTTTCTCTTCCTCTCCTGCCTAGTGACTGGGCACTCCTCCCCTCCCCATCAAACATCACACCAAATAACTGGGGACTAAACAGCAGCGGGGCTCTACTTTTGTCTGTTCAGACAGACTACGTAACATCTGGTGTGTGAACCAGCCTGGCCGTGATTTGTGAAGAGTGCTCATAGCCCTTGACCCAGGTCGCGTGATAAGGACATCTTTCCCAGGAGGAAGAACTGTCAGGTGCATGTCTTTGTTGTGGCGAGACCTGTAATAGTTCCAAATTGATAACCGAGAAAGCAAATGACAGGGGAGGTGTGGGAGATTGCAACACCTGGGAGCCAGATGATGTCATGCAGTCATTAGAGCTGATGAGAAAATTAGGCAGTAGCCAGCATCAGGGGTGCTTGGAATGTGGGGCTCAGTTAAAGGCAGAGTACCAACTCCTCCTCCTGCAAGTTCACCCCTCTTGACTAACATCAGCCAGAGCCCATTCATCCATCTGTTTCTCCCTCTGTCTTCAGGATCCAGGCCCACTCAGGCCTCGCTGCTGCCGATCTTGTAAGATGGCGTCCTTAGCACACAGCACTCTGTGGTGGACATGTCCACATCTGGCTCTCTGTCCCCTGATGCCTGGCACTTAGTAACGACTTACTAAATTCAAGAGTCAACAGGGGCAGGAATTCAGCTACTGTTCACCGAGAACCCACAGACAGCCGCTGTTGTGACCAGCATTATTCTGCGTGTATTATTTGGCATTATTTTGTTCTGAAATAATATACATAATTGATACTATTGTTATTCTGCTCATATACATGAAAACTGGAGCTCAGAGGATTTGTCAAATGTTCAAGTCAGTCTACGTTCATGTACTTATTAAAGGAGGGTGAAGAGATGGAATCTGAATGCAAGGCTGATTGGATTGCTCCCTCTCTCTCTCTCTCTCTCTCTCTCTCTCTCTCTCTCTCTCTCTCTCTCTCTCTCTCTCCATATGTGTATGTATGTGTGCCTCTGTGTGTGTGAACCTATAACAATACTGAGAGGGAGAAAAATGTGTCAAGACAAAACTTGATATTTTTCTCTTGAGTGAGTGGGCAAATTTCCCTCTTTTGTGTTTCTTTAGGTGTTGAAGTATGCTGCAAAGAGTGATATCCAGCTAGATTCCGAGGCTTTCTGCGATTCCCGGTAGCCCTAAGTGTCTTAAAGGGAGATAAGGCAGTTAGTCATTTAATCCCTTTCTGTCTTCGTGTCTGGGGCCAAGAGGACGTTTAGTCCCAAGGCACGCCCATGGCATAGCTTGCCTGTGTGGCAGGAAGTGGCCGCTATAAACAAGCATGCTGCATACCAGGCCCTTTGCACATGGCAACGGTGCTCCCGCATCCAGGCACTGAACTCTTGCTGTCCATGGAGCTGGCTGAGGCGAGGCACGTGAGCACACATGGAGCATGTGCACGACAGCCATCACTGTGGAGACCCTGACTCCTAGGGCTGATGCTGCATCTGAAGGAGCTGAAGTGAAAGGCAGAGGGCACGCCCATCACATAGGCTTGTGCTGGATCAGGCTCGCATCTCATTACTCTACCACTCTGCCTATGGATTATGAATTAATATATTTAATAAATCCTGTAATTATCTTGTGAACAGTACACAAATATATTGCTTTGTGTTTTGTTTTTAGCAATGAAAACAAAAATTTGGTAAATGTTTAAATTTTATTTCAAGTTTCCTAAACTTTGCTTAAGCATGTGTGTGTGTGTGTGTGTGTGTGTGTGTGTGTGTGTGTGTGTGTGTATTGTTGTTGTTGTTTAAAAAGAAAGAAAAGTCTACTCTTAAAAAATAAATCTCAAAACTTGAAGAGCCCTGGGTTCTTCAGATCCTGAGAAGTGGAGAACCCAGGACACATGAGAAGGATCCTAGTCTTTATACAGAAAATAAAATAAAAAGAGGAAATCTGAAAAGAAGATGTAAGAAACAAAGCCTTATTCCAGAGGCAGTGGGGAACTTCTATTTAAAAATCTGCTTCTTCCCCAAGCCCCACAGACATGATCATGGCATAAAAAGGGAGATACAGTTACAAAGACAAAGAGCTGGGGTATAGATACCTTAGGTAACCTCTGTAAAAAGGGAAGCAGGTGGCTGACTAGGGATGTGTTTGCTGACTGCAGGAAGCATTAACCAACCCCTAAGAGAAAAGTCAGAGTTTCCCAGAATCTGGCAGGAGTTAGGAGCACTTAGTAGTTCTATAGTGGGGTGTGGAGCAGGAGACACCAGCAGCAGCATCTGCAGTGTCACAGTCACCACTTGGCCATCAGCACCACTGACCACCACCACTTGGCCATCAGCACCGCTGACCACCACCACTGCAGCCATCAGCACCGCTGACCACCACCACTGCAGCCATCATCTCTGCTGACCACCACCATTTGGCCATCAGCACCGCTGACCACCACCACTGCAGCCATCAGCACCGCTGACCACCACCACTGCAGCCATCAGCACCGCTGACCACCACCACTGCGGCCATCAGCACCGCTGACCACCACCACTGCAGCCATCATCTCTGCTGACCACCACCACTGCAGCCATCATCTCTGCTGACCACCACCACTGCAGCCATCAGCACCGCTGACCACCACCACTGCAGCCATCAGCAACGCTGACCACCACCACTGCAGCCATCATCTCTGCTGACCACCACCACTGCAGCCATCATCTCTGCTGACCACCACCACTGCAGCCATCAGCACCGCTGACCACCACCACTGCAGCCATCACTGCTGACCACCACTGCTGCCACTTCAGCCATAATGGCTGCGGGCGCCACCCCTAAGACCACCAGCAGCAGCTCTGCCACCACCATCGCTGCTGCTGACTCGCCACCACCGGCACCAAACCCGTCCTTGTTGCTGTTACCGCCACCACGTTGGTACATCCATCAGTACCAGCACTACCAGCATCACTCCCTCACCCTGCCAGTGAGTCCAAGCACGAGTCTCTCCTCTATCACAATAGCATCCTGAGTGCTTTTCCTTGGGGGAAGGGGAATGAATGGTACTGGGCACCATGCTGGATAGAGGCTGTAAAATACAAAGCTGTGTTTCACAGGAATATCGAGTGAGTATGCCACATGAAGTAGTGAGGTCCCCACTGGAGTGGACTCTAGGCAGGAGTCTGAAGAACTCCTTAGTAGGGAAGCTAACAAGCACAAGCCTAGCTCCCCATGGTTTGGCCCAGTAGTGACTGGGCAGCAAGCAAGCCCACTCGGGAGGCTGTAAACAGCTTCTTAACTCTCAACTAGAAACTTCAGCCTAAGTCTGTAGGTAATCACAGCCTCCACCAGCACTGCCACAGCAATGAGGAAACAGATGCGGAACCCAAAGGCAACAGAGGATTCTGGGAATAAAAGAAAACTCCCAAGGAACCAGCCAGCTAGCTAGTCCAGGAACAGCAGAAGGCTGACTGTCCACTTTAGTGCTTCAGTCTGATATGTGGCCCAGGGTTGCACCTCAGTGTTTAGGCCAAATATTCGGAACACTAAAGATAAGTCTTTGCTGCGTGGCGCTCTGAGCATGCTGTGTTTTTGTGACATCCCTGGACCTAAAAGGAAAGGAGTACTGTTTTTGTAGTAAATGGTTGCTGGGGCCCTCTTTCAATTTAAAGCAAAACCGTACATCAGCTGTAAGTGTGCTTGTGCCTAAGTGACAGAATCGCACCACTGCATCACTCCAGCCCGAGAAGCAACAGCGTGTGCGTGGGGGTGGGGCGTGGGCTGGGGAGAAATCTCAATGCAGCTTGGTTGCTGGGCTGGCTCTGTGCGTAGGAAGAACTCTTTGCAGAAAGGCAGAATTCCTTGGGTTCTGAGAAACAGGGAACTTTAAAACAGTTTAAGGCAGGGTGGGAGGGGGTGTGGGGGTGGGGAGCGGGGAGCGGGAAAAGAACCACCATGTCTTTGCAGAATGCTGGCTTGACTATTTTCCCCTACTCAGTTGGGCAAAACTGTTGAGGGGAGTATAAGGCTAGCTATAATTATTTTAGTTATTCGTCTTATAGACCAATGAATTCTCCTCCTCCTCCTCCTCCTCCTCCTCACTTTAGCCTCAATTAGACTCTTGTTTCCATAATTACAATTTCCATTCTGAGTAAGGGCATGTGCAGGAAGGGAAGGGCCTACGTGCCCCTCCTATCTCGTGGGTGTCGGCTTAAGAGATGGAGAGAGGGTGCTTCCTCCCCTCTCTCACTGCTCTGGGCTCCTCTGGTCCTCCGTGTACTATAGCTGAGACGTGATACACATTTTGCCTTTACCCTAAATGAAAGGAAAGGCCATATCAATGCAGCTTGGAAAAGAGATGTGATCTTAGATTCTCAAAGGATCACATCAGTTGTTATTTGGGAGATAAATTGTTTAGAAGTGGGTTCAAGTCAAAAGCAGGGAAAAATATTCATTAGGTACCAGTGACGGCACAAGATGGCTGTCAGGGCCTGAAACAACATGGAGGCAGTAAGACTGGAAAAATAGATTCTCGGCATAGTGTGATGGCTGGCCAGGCAGGACTTGTTGGTGTGTGGAACGTGGCATGGGAGAATATAAAAATGGCATGAGGGTTTTTATTTAAGCAATGGAATCTCAGTTGCTGGGTATGGCCTGTTGTGCATGTTAGGCTCATCCATTAGAATGCTGTGGAAGACACTGAAGAAGTGAGTGGCCAGGGTATAGACAAGACCGTTCTGGATTCATTTGTGGTAGGGGATGCCGGAAGTCTGGCTGAGGTCTCAAGAAGGAGTGGAAATAGAAGACGGAAGACGGAAGATGCCACTGTGGGTGCTGCACCTTGTAGTGTGTGTGGGGGGGGGGCAGAGGGGAGGGGAGGGGGGAAGGCACAGTGCGCAGGGGGAAAGCCTGCAGAGGAGGCTGAGGTCAAGCAAGTGCTGTCACTGGGGACAGGGAAAGGCGACATCTCTGGGAAGAATGATCACTTGTGACAACTCAGAAGGTCACTTCAAGGTTAGAGAGGAGACTTGACCTACAGGGGACAAGACCAAGCACACAGCCTTCCTTTAGGAGTAGGAGCGGCTGGCTCTTTAAACCCCTGCTTGCTGTGCTTATTCCAACAGCCATGTTTATTTGCACGAGAGATCACAACAGCAAAGGCTTCACCTCTATCCTGCGTGCGCCATGTGCAGATGTGGGGATCCCGAGAGCACCTCACAAGGCACTCAACAGCTGCCCCAAGGGACAAGAAGACTCGTTCCCATTTATGTGGGATCCAGGGCACAGCCTCAGGCTTTTCTCCATGGGAATCTGAGTCCTCCTTCCCTCTCTCCAGCATTTCTTCTGTGTCTGTCTGTCTGTCTGTCTGTCTGTCTGTCTGTCTGTCTGTCTCTCTCTCTCTCTCTCTCTCTCTCTCTCTCTCTCTCTCTCTCTCTCTCTCTCCAACCCCTTTTCTCTTGTTCTGTCCTTTTTCTATAAAGGATGTAAAAATAGCTTCATATAACATGTAGTCTGCCATGATGACTGTTTGAAAGTGCAGCTCAGTGCGCTGGTGTGCCCCCATGTGGTACCCCAACCTGCAGAACTCCCACTTGCCCCGCCCCCATGTGGTACCCCAACCTGCAGAACTCCCACTTGCCCCCATCAAGCCCCAGGCAGCTCCTCCTTACTCCCTTTCCCCAGCTGGGTAGCAGTTGCCATGCTGTTTTCTGTCTCTATGAATTTGGCTATTCTAGACACTTTATTTAAGTGGAACAACACAGTTTTGTCTTTGTTTATTTTTGAGAGGAGGTTGTGCTACATAGCCCAGGCTGAGATGGAACTTGCTATGTAGCCCACGGTGCCCTTGAACTCACCTTTCTCTTGCCCCAGCCTCCCAAGTGCTTGGATTAGAAGTGCATGCCACCATGCCCATCTGTCGTTTGTCTGTACACTGACTGGCAGGTCTCAACATGTTCAAAGCTCGGGCAGCTGAGGCTGAAACACCTTCCGCTTACAAGGCTGAGTAGTGTCTTATCGTATGTAGCTGTCATTTTACTTCTATTCGATGCTCACAGTTGGTGGACACTGGTACTTCTAGCTTTGAGCCCTTGTAAATAGTGATGCTGTGAGCATCTGTGTGGAAGTATCCATTTCGGGACCCTCTTTTCAAGCTTTTTTTTTTTTGTTACACACCTTGTGTTTTGTCACTTTAGCCACCTAAACTTATTTTGCCTTTTATTGCTTTCAATTCACTCTCTACCTCTATCCTATAGTCTTGAACAGTTTTTTTTTAAAAAAAAGATTTTATTTACTTACCTACTTAATATTTTCTATTTATTTGTTTGTTTTGAGACAGAATTTTTCTGTGTAGCTCCCACCGACCTCTGCCTCCTAAGTACTAGGAGTAAAGGCATGCCCCACTATACCTGGCTAGATTTTATTTCTTACTTATGTGTATGAGTGTGAACCTGTGTGAGGATATGTGTAGCACATGTATGCAGTAGCCTTTGAGGCCAGAGAGGGCACAGAGTCCCCGGGAACAGGCATTACAGGCAGTTATGAGCCACATGTGGGTGCTGGAAATGCTCCTCTGAAAGAGTAGCAGGGCTCTTAACCCCGGAACTGCCATCTCTCCACTCCCTGCCCTGCAGCCTATTTGGTTCATGATTGTTCTCCGGTCACCCTAACAGCGCACAGGTCGTGTGCTCAATACATGTATTTCTAATGGGAGAATGAGCGCTAGCAATGCATAGGCCTGCAGGCCTAGCTGTCGCCACTTATGTACTGAGGATATGTTTTAAACGCAAGAACACTTCCAGGCATTATTTACAGGCATCCCTTTATTTTTATTTATCAGATTTACTACAAAATGTATAGACTGACAGGTCTCCACATGACCACGGGAATAAACCATCAGGCACGGGAGAATGAGGCCAGGTGGAGGGGAAATCAGAAGAGGATTTCCCCCAAAAGCCTGTGCGCAGCTTGCCACACCATGTGATGGTCAGAGTGTCTGAGCTAAGGGACAGGTCTCAGCCCCATAGAGGACAAACCTATGCTCTTTGCTGGGCCTGACCACTGTGACTGCTCTGAGAAGCCTCTTCGGGAGAGGAAGTGCTCTGAGGAGAAGCCTCTTGGGGAGAGGAAGCGCATGCTGCTAGGTCCGCACTGCTGCTCAGTGCAGTGGGTCAGCAGAGCTCAGGACACTGAGGCTCACCTGTGATGCTATCTGTGCCCCCACCTTCCCCACTGCCTCCTGCCTTCTAGATTGTGTGTGTGTGTGTGTGTGTGTGTGTGTGTGTGTGTGTGTGTGTGTGTGTGTGTATGTGTTCTGGTTTGTTTTTTTCTGCTGTGATTAAACCTTCTGTTCCAAATCAACTTGGAGGAAAGAGTTTATTTGGGTACCCTTTCCAGGTCACATCGCATCACGATCAAAGGCAGGGCAGGAATTTAAGGCAAGAGCTAGGGAGGAATGATCCTTACTGGCTCCCATCCCTCTGATGCCTGCTCCAGCTTCCTTATTCAGCCCAGACTCACCTGCTCAGGTGGTACCGCCCATGGTGGGTGGGCTCTCCTGTATCAACTAACAAGCAGAAAAGTGTAACACAGACATGCTTGCTGGCCAGTCCGATGAAGGCAGCTCTTGAGTTGAAATTGCAGCGTGCAGAAGTGGAAAGCTCCAAGCAGCACACTCAGTGGCAGAGGGCACGACATTACTGGTCCCCAGGATTCAGGACTGACCCCCAAGTGGCAGCTGCCTGCTACCCTCCACTCCAGAAAGAATCCTAGTGCTCATCACTAGCCTGGGACAAAAGGAACAAACATCCAGAGTCAACCCACAATTTTATGGAGTGCCTATCATGTTGGTTCCACTTTGACACCCCAAAACCATAGGCTAAGTTGGGCATGGCAGGTAAATAAAATACAAGTTAGTGGATTTGGGGATGACACAGATTAATGCCTTTAAGCATTCCACGTGGTGCCTGCCAGATAGTAAGTGGGAGCAAATGTGGCCACCACTCGTCTCCTCTATGTATTATCACATAAAATCCTCATGGAGAATCTATCTGGCCATCTCCTCGCTGAGTAAATGCTTGATGCTCTGCTTATTCAGCTGAGGGATGAATAAGAGGAGACGGCAGACGGGACCATGACAAAGGCAGGTTCTACCTCCTGAGCCCTTGGGACAGCAGTATTTTACACCTGTCTTCTCGCTGGCTCTTCACTGTAGTCTCGTGACGTTGGTGGTTGTATGGTGCCCAGCTTACAGATGAGAAGCCAGAGGCTCTGAGGAAAATGGGCCACACACCAGGCACACAGCAGAAGAGAGGTGATGTGAGGTGTGGAAGCACATGACGGCGCTGAGAAGGAGGTTGGGGGCCAATGCTGAAAGACAAATGGGGATCCAGTCACCCGGGGTCTAAGGAGCTGGGTGGAGGAGCTTGGTTTTAAGCAGGAAAGCAGGACGTGATGGCCTCAGATCTGAGCATGTGCAAGCTATTTTTGCACATCCAATAAACATGAACCTAGAGCTACTAAGGAGGAGCCCAAAAGAATGAACTATGGCCTGGCCTGGATAGCCTCCTGAGATGGTGTCCAAAGAAAAAATTTTAATTGAATATTTTTTACATATACATTTATATTATTATACATATATACAATAAACTACCTACAGCAAGAAGAACCATGAAACAATTAGGAATTATATAAATGTTACATCTTTGGGGTTTAGCTATTTGTATTTGACAGCCTTGAAGAAAACATCTTTCCTATCTTGGTGCATCTAAAATTCTGAATGTAAATCCATCTCCATCACATCTTGTCATCAATTGAGACCTAAAAACATCTTAACCCCTAAACAACTAAGCTTAATTGTAAAACTAAACTATCTGGTCTTCAACCCCATCAGAGACTTGAGAAGGAATAAAATTGATTACCTGAGTATACAGAGAGAGCAGGTTAGTAGCTTTCCAAATGAGAAGATGACAGAGACAGTTTGCTACTTGAGCAGTCACTCAAAACTCTCTAACATTGGAGCATCATCATCTTCAGCCTTCTGGCCCAATATATCTGACAGACATATTTGGGAGGCAGGAACTGTTGAGGATTTGCTTACCCTGTCTTGTCAGAGTTTGGCTATCGACTCTGCCTGCATCCAAGCTTGCCCTTTCTTAGGCAGAATTCTGTCAGTGGTAAAAAAAAAAAGGATATTTTGCCCAGTGGTTTGTTTGCCACATTTGAAGCCATCTCCATAAGGAGGTTCTTTTGATGCTCATCATCCTCTTTGAGGTAGGCTGGGTGTTACCAGGAGTTAACCAAAGAATATTTGTTGGCAGCAGCCTGGAGCCTCACACAGACCACAGCCATATGGGGGTGGGGGCACAGGCCGGATCCCTGAGGATGGGGCTGCGGGGAGAGGTGATGGATGGTATGGTCATCAGGAGCGCATACCTGCAGGTGCCAGAAAGATCTGCAAAGGCTTCCTCCATGCTGTGTGTTCCTGTACACACTTTCTTTCCTTCTATTTTAACACTGTTCTCTCCTTCTAGAAGGTTCTCAGTATAGGCTGTCTCCCTGCCTCCAGGAAAGAGAGAGAGAGTCATGTGCCTTTCTGTGCCATGCAACACAGAGAGTTTTCCCTAAGACTGGGAAGAGGTGCTGGGGGTGGAGGCGGGGCGCTAGCAGTATCCAGGGAAGGTGGCCAAGCGATGCCTCTGCCTCAGCCCAGATCCAACCTAGCTGTACAGGTGACACTGATCATCAGGGGTCCTGTAGAAGGGACCAGGTGGAGTGCATGTGCATTTCAGAGGTAAATGCTACACAGTTTATTGTCTTAAAGAAGGCCCTCCCCTCAGGGACGGGCATGCCTGGTCCTCATCAGCAGGATTGTCACTCAGGGTCACATTTCTTTTGACCTCCACGAGATGAAGTAAATGTGACATCTCTGGGACAGTTGAATTTGTAGAGTGGATTTGTAACCAAGCATTTCTTACACCTCAGGCCTTTATGTAGTGGTTGCTACAACAGTTTAAAAGTGAGGAAAAGTCACCTGACAGGGGAACATCCCAGAGGGTGCAACGCCCCTCAGGTGGCAGGAAGGAGCTAGGCCTCGGGGAAGACCGAGGTGGCTCTCCTCACTCTTTGAGGCTCCCAACTGTTTCCCAGCGGAACTGCATCACCTTACAGGCCTTCTCGCCCCCTCCAGTACAGTGACAACCTGGAGTTGAGTGTTGCAGGGCTCAGAACCCCCTCAGCCCTCCACTACCTCCCCTATAGGAAGCATAGCAAACAACAAAAGAGCAGGCCACTGCCCTGACTGAGGGACCAGCCTCCTCCACACCCTCCTCCACTGAACAGGTAGGCTCATTTCCATATCACTACGAGGCCCAGGCTGCAGAGTTCCAATTGACGTGAATGACGGCAGAAGCCCGGCCAGAACCCCAACCCACGCTTGCTTCATTGTATCTCAGGTTCATCCACGTGTCAGCCCTAGGAAACCTTTCTCAGTCTGTGGTGCATAGCATGTCCACCAGCGGCTGGGTCACTGTGCACTCTCAATACGGGAGCTTGCGATCACCTGGTGTAAATATGAGACTATCACCTAGGTAGTAAAGTATCCTAAATTTTTACTCCCCCCCCCTTTTCTTTTCTTTTTTCTTGAAGATCTGTAGCACATCCAGTGCGTGAGACGAGCTGACATGGATCCTCAGGACGCTGTTTTTCTCGTCTGCATGAGAGTGCTAATCAGACCTGACAGCTGAGACAGACGTAAGTGAGGCTGGAACAAAGCACACGGCAGAGTACAGTGGTCAGCAGAGGGGGTGCTTGTTAGAACCTTGTCACCAGGGGTTAATGCTGCCCTGATTGTTTTGGCCTCTTGGTTTGCATTCTCCAAAGGAGTCATCTCATTGGATGTGTAGTATGCTCCTCCAGGATCTGGAATCTCCCAGAATCTGGGCGGCGGGGGTAGGGGTGGGGGTTGGACGGAGGACGGGGCAGGGGCGGCTAGAGCAAGGCTCTTATGAAACAATCAAGACTACATAAACTCACCACAGGGCTGCTAAGGGAGCAGAGGTGACAGCCAAGAGGGTGGGAGGCCTGTGCTCAATCATGTGTCCGGAATAAACAGGAAGAAGAGACTTCTGGATCCCAGAGCTGCAGAGGCAACTCTGTGCATTGAGAGAAACGTAGTGTGTCCGATGCAGCTCATCAGTTAGCCAGAAGTGGGGTTGCTTTCTCCTCACCCCCATGTCTACCCAAAGGGACAGGAGGCCTACTGTGTGCAGGAGGCAGCCTTGACACACTAGCCCTCCCACCTCCCAGGCCTTTCCTCCAGACTTATGACATACATCACCCTGTAAATGTACTGGAATCCCAGGCTGCAGGAAGCACTGGCCTCCTGGCCTTTCCCACCCAGCTCAGCCACCTGTGCAAGCAGGCTGCGCCCATTTCTTCCAGCCCAGCCGGTCTGCTGGCCACAGGAATTCCCCCTCCTTACCTCTGTGCCTGCAGCTCTCTTTTTATTTGTATTTGTATTATATTTTTTTTACATATACATTTATATTATCACACATAAACAAAATAAACTACATACAGCAGGAAGAACCACAAAACAATCAGGAATTACATAATGACGCCAAGGTCTTTTACCAGAGAGCTCCCCTCCCCAATGCCCCTGGCACCTCCCCTAGGCTGACTCTTTCACCTGCTTCTCAGGCCACCAGGGGCTGAGGACAGATGAGGCTGTGGGGATGTGGAGAAGAGGACCTAAGCAGAAGCAAATGCGTAGACTCTATCTGCAGAACAAAGCCTCTGTGGTCCTCTGAGCTCTCAGGGTTCCATATAGGGCAGGCCAGATGAGGACCCTGAAATGTGGTTTGCAAGATACAGACAGTCTGAGGGTCAGAGAGGCAGGTGACTGTCCTAAGGCCACTCAGCAGATGGAGAGACTCCTCTCTCAACAACCACTTCCTCCTCTGTTCTGCAAGGGGCATCAGTTCAGTCATCTCTGGGCTCCTAACAGTATGTTTGGCTGCCAGCCTTTGCTCGACCAAACAACCCCTGCCTGAGTGCCCTTCCCGGCCAGGGCTCTCTCTCCTTAGCCCCAGCTAGCACTCACCTCTCAAATTTTCCCATCCCCTCGTTTTTCCTGCAGTCTGAGCACATCACCCCAAGACTCTTTCTGCATCAACTGAGATTCAGTGCCTTCTACAGTAAGAAGTTAAGAACCTGCTCTGGTACCCGCAGCTTCATGTGGAATAAAATATGTGAATGGGTCTCTTTGCCTAACCTTTGTGACCACTAAGACTCACGCAGGTCCCCCGCATAAAGCCAGACAGGTGCCTCCCGCCAGGAGCAACCTGAAGCACTTCCATGCCCCACCTGCGGGCATAGCTGGTCCTCCTGATCAGGCCAAATGCCTTCACAAAGGCCCCAGTGGCCCGATGCCAGGGGACTGTCCACTGGCCTCATAAAAGAGCAAAGTCGGCTTCTCTGCCTGCTCTGCCAGCTCAGCTGCGTCTGCACCACCCGCCCAGACTCCCAAGCCTGCAGAGTGGGGAAGAAAACCAGGGAGGGAAATCAGGTCAAACCAGATGGCAAAGCAGTTCTCTTGGTCAGCACTGGGAGCCCGGAGGGCTGGCAGCAGGAAGTGCTGCTGCCAAGCAAGGTACAGTGGCTGCTGGGTAAGGCCCAGCCCTGACTGGGGATTCCAGCCCTGGCCTGTGTGTTGTGACTTATTCAGCAAGCAAAAGCAAGTCCTGCATCACTTGTGTTGTGGATGAGCCTGTGCTTACATAACATACGTGTGTGTGTGTGTGTGTGTGTGTGTGTGTGTGTGTGTGTGTGTGTATGGTTGGCCTTCGTTCTGCCGTGGATTCAAGCAACCACAGGCTGAAATGCTGTGAAAACCCAGAATTGAATCTGCATTAGCACAGACAGACTTCTTACTCTGTCTCTTTCCTTAATGTCCTGCACCTATTTGTGTGGTGTTTCGTGATGTGGGCATTCCTGGCAAAGTATAAGGGGATGGGCTTCGCAAGTTCTATGCAAACCCAAGGCCACTTTATAGAAAGGACTTGAACATCTTCAGATACCCACAGAAGGATAGGCATTCAACGGTGAATACAGTGGGACCTAGTACCTATTTGTCAACAGAATAAAAAAAAAATAGATAGCTTAGTTGCTTACTTAACTTCTTTCATTGGCATGGCAAGAAGGGAGAGGCCCTGCTTCTCATTGCAAATTGGGGAATTGGAAAAAAGTGTGGTAGAACTGAGCCCTCAGGATGGACACCATCAAGGCCCACTGGGGAGAGTCACTGAGTGGCTATGGTGACACTGTTCCTCCCTTCCCCCTCCCCTCCTCTGGACTGTCTGTGCTCTCCACGGCCCTGCAAGACTCATAGGCCCCGTCACGCTTTCCCTCCGCTTAGTCAGTTGCCCTCTGCCTTCTCTACTTCCCCAAGTCACTTGTTTTCTTTTAGGATGTCAGTGAGGGAACTGATGCACCAGGCCTGGCCTGCCTGGGAGACAGGGGAGTCTTGCCTGGCAGGCCTAGGCTGGATTTGCTTGCTTTTATGATCACAGGTCACAGAGAGAAGAAATCTAAGGTGGGTGTGACTGTTTCTTTCTCAGTCACAGACAGGTTGTCTTGAGAAGTCCAGATGTTCCGAGGATCGTTATTATGGGGTGGCCTGGAAACCAAGACTATGGTTGATAGCCACTGGCCAGGACCAGACTCAACAGCTTGAGTCCAAGCTTCAAATACCTGCCAACCGAGAAGCACAGAGAGGCCTGGACACTTACTTCTGACTACAGCTGAAATAATGAAACCAAGAACCCCCTTGCTTTCCTCTGGCCCCCTCCCTCCCTGCCCCAACCCATTCGCCACCTTCTTGGCCAGGGTCAGTGGGGCTCTGTCCCTGGGACCTGCATCCCGGAAGTCCCTGCTGGAACATCAGGAGTAAGGAGTCTTACGGATGAAGGGATGTGCCCAAAGTGTGGCACACACTTCCCTCCAGGGAACTCTAAGCCCTGTGCCTCCATAGCTGCCCCTTAGCTCTGATGCTAAGCCTCCTCCTAGGCTCCCCCAGTGAGGGCCACATGGCCAGGAGATGCCCTAGGAGCAGCTTCTGACCAAGGGCAGTTGCTCTGTGGAATGCGCACAGAGCTGTGACTAGGGTTTGGTGTCCAGCTCTTTCCTGGTGCCCCACTGTGGGTTCTAGGCAATGAAGAAGCAGCTGTCCTCTGCTGGTGTGGCACCCAGAGACCTGAGCCACTCCACCCAGCCTCTGGGTCCTCAGGAGGCTCTGCGGAGGAGCTTGGACAAGAGGCATCTTTCATTTTACACTTTGGTGCTGCCCTTGGCATTGTATCTTATGCTCCGTCTGCTTCCTGGGAGCCTCACATGGCCCCAGCACAGGCAGTGGACAGAGAGAGGACCTTGTAGGCCTGGCAGAGCATCGTTTGGGGGTGCGCATGCCATCTCACAGCACAGCTGTGCTCACCCTACACCTGAGGCCACATGACTTGTATAAAAAGATATATTTGTTTTTAGTGTGTGTCTACAACTAGTGTTATGTGCAGTCCTGGTACCCACGGAGGCCAGAGAGGGGGTCGGATCCCGTGGAACTGGATTTACAGATGGTTGTGAGCCTCTATCACGTTTGCAGCTGACAATGAAAACTCCAACAAAGGTCACCCAGCTGGGAATCTATGAACAAATGGCTTTCACTTTTCTCCAGGCAATAAGTTTGAAGGGTCAAATGAAGGAGGAAAAGAAAGATGCTTTGAACTTGGGGGTGGGGATGGCAGGGATCTTTGGTACCTGCAGCATTCCTTGCTGAACGCTCTCCCAGCCACTTTGCCACGTAGCTTGGATGTGCAGACCATGTGCTGTAGTCCAAGCATCTGCTGCCATCTTAACTCCTCAGATGAGACCTTGCTTTAGCAGTCATGTTATGCTGCTAGAAAGTCAGGCTTTCTTTTACTTCTCCCAGAGTTCCACCCACCTTCTCCAGAAGCCATTTGTGAGGGAAGGGCCTCAGGGGACCCCATTTTAGAGAAGAGCTGATGCAGAGGGCTCTCTCAGACAGTAACACATCCCTATTTGGAACTTGTGAACAGTGACCTTGTCTGCTACTCCAGCTTTTCCCTTTTTTTTTTTGTCTCAGCTCTTCCCATTGAGGCCTCTCGGTTCTGGCTTGTCTGGTCTCAGTGTTCATCCCCAGCGTTTCTCTAGCAAAAGGATTCTCTCTTCTCTGGGCTGACCGTTGCACCAGCTCTGCACACAGATTGCGTTGGACTGACCTCTGCACCAACTCTGTGCACAGACTGCATTGGGCTGAGCGTTCTTCCCGCTGCTCAGCAGAGTGCGGTTCAGACCATCAGAGCTCAGTTGCATCCAGGAAAAGGCCTCTGAGGTTGGAGTCTCCTCTCAAGGCATAGCCTTCATTCGTGACCACCCTAGGTCTTTCCACACCCCAGTGGGGCTACCTCTGCGTATGTTGAGACATGCCGAGCCTGGTCAGAGGGGATTCGGCTGACACCCTAGGCTCAGCCTCTTGGCTGGTTGGTCTCTGGAGCCTGCCTGGGGTCTTTGCCAAGCTGTCCTGGTCTTTTCCTGACTGAGGGAGGACATGGGGAGACAGCAACACTGCTGGCTGAAACTCTCATCAAAAGGAAGGTGGCCTCTGACATTTTCTCAGCAGTCACCAGACTTTGCTGCCCTGGGCAGAGAAGGATGAGGGAAAGGAGGGTCTGCAGAGGGAATGGAGAGCCTCTCCTGAGCCCGGTGGAAACCAGGCCAAGTGGTATCTCTAAGCAGAAGCTGGGTAGCCATAGGGACACGGAGCACTGGGAAGCAGAGGGAAGCTGGTTGCAAACCCAAACGTTGCTGCTGAGTCACACTCACGTGGCATCAGGAGCCCCAGCTGAGGCAGCAGCTCAGAATGCCTGCTTGGCGCTGATTGCTCGGGTTTGCCAGCCTTCCTCATCATAGCCCGCGCCATCATTTGCAGGGCACACCTGGAGTTCTTATTTCCAGCATTCCACCCTCCATTTGAGTGACACACCTATTTTCCCTAGAGGCCCATCCCCACTCCCAGCTCATTTGTGCTTAGGGTGAAGTGGGTGGGGGTGGGGTCTTTCCTTCCCCTCTAGCCTGGCCCCCAGGTTAGATGGTCACATGGCCCAGGCTTAGCCAGTCAGTTCCTTGATGGCCTCCAGGACAGGAACATTCTGGAAATGGCTTTCCAGACTGTCAGGAAAACTGGCAAAGAGACTTGCTGCGTTCCTATCAGAAACCCACTAGGCCTGGGTGGCTGGGGTCAGGGTAGGTGTGTGCAGTGGCTCTCTGAGGAGGAAACCACCCAACGGGTGGGCAGGGTGACAGGGCCACGAGCCTCTGACCTTCCCAGCTGTGGGGCTGCCACTTTCTCTGCTTAAACACGTTTCAAATCGAGTTTCTGTTGTTTCTGAACATAAGATTTTTGCCCTGTGCCACCAGCGTCCCCTCCTCTCTCTATTTTCCCTTTGTTTAAGGCTCACCACTGGTTGCATGTCACCTGCCTTGCATTATTGGACCAGACCACAGCTCCTAACAGCACAGAACAAAGATGTCCATGAACTAACTGCCACATGCACATGATCTGTTGCCTTTACAGTGGCCTTGCCAGTTGCTAATCACAGTTACTGAAGAAGAGACTCAGGATCAAGGAGACGGGCACTCCAGCTTAGTTAGTGAGCAGCAGAGCTGTGGTGCCGCTCAGACCTTTTGGCTGTTTTTCAGGCTTCTCTGAGAGCTGCCACCAACTAGGCTTGCTGGTGTTGATCCCTCTTGTAGCCTGAGTGTCATATAACCTGGGCTTCGTGGGGACATTTTATGTCTGACTCACCTTTGGCTCCCTGTTCTTCTTAGTCCTTGCCTTTCCCAGTCCCTGCTTGTCACTTAACATGGCAGCTGTGCTCCCGATGCTCAGGCTTGGCCACCAGCCATGGATGCTCCACTCTCGGGCAGGACAACCACCTGATCAGGTTGCCCTGGGCCACTGGCCCTGTCCTATACCTTGGTTAGCTCCAGTCAAGCTAGATGGATGGACGGGAGCAAGGCAGTGATGCCCCAGAGGCAACCACAGCACTGTTCCCCAGGAAGACTACCCATTCCTCTTAGCCCTTACCTGGGTCCTCAGCAGCCTCAGCAGTCCCTTATGTGGCTCCTAGCTTGGTGTGGCCCAGGCCCAGTGCTGGAAGGACACTGCGAGACCAGGCACGGCCTTGGCTAGGTGGTGGTGAGAACTCTGAAAACAACGGGATGTCGGAAGCATCTCAAGAATGCATGGGACCTTGCCTAGCCAGACAAATGGGGAGCACTGTGGGAGCACTCCGCTCTCCATGGAGGTGCAGAAAGAGGCCTGAGGGTGGGAGACATATTGAGGATGGAATATGGGAACTGGGCTCCAAAGAGTGTGCTAATTCCTATAGGATGAGACCGTGGGAGTGTCATCCCCGCAGGACAGAGGGGAACAGTGCTGCGGAGGGAGGAGGCGTGTGGGGAAGAGAGTAACAGCGCGAGGTGGGAGTGGGAGGGAAGAGAAACAGAAAAGCCAGCTCCATGAACTTTCAACTAAGCTTTTATGGCTAGCCAGGGCAAGTTACTATTTCTTGGTCCAAGGAAAGCCTTGGAAGCAGAAGGGTTAATTCAGAACAAGATGAAGAAATGCTCTGGGAACTGACTGTGCAGAGGAGACAGGGCTGCCTAAGGTTGGAAGGGCGGCAACAGCTGACGAAGGGGCAGGCCAGTATCCGGACCAATAAAACCAAGTCTTGCCTCACACTAAACCTTAGACCACAAGGATCAGGCTGGCTGGGGAGACACACAGGAGGAAGAGGACAGTAGAATGGGGAGGAGGCCATGGGCATGCTGGGAAACTGGCCCCAGTCCAGGGACCTGAAGTTGCTTCCTGGAGGAGGTGACACTACAACTAGGCTTCAAGGGATGGGTAGGAGTTTGCTACCTAGAGGCAGAGATGAGATGCTCTGGGAGACATCCCCTTCACGTAGCCTGAGCATACTGTCACAGCTCGCCCGGGGCTGCGTGGTCTGCCTGGTGCCACGGAGAATCTCATCTGTCTTACTAGGTCATCATCAGGACCCAGTCCCCACTTCCATGCTCTGTTCTGAAAGTATTCAACGGAAAATCCCAGAGACAAACAAGTGCTGGGTTTTAAATAGCCTGTGTTGCACATTGTTATGGTGACTCTGCTTTGTTGCTGGTTGTCCTTAATCTCTTATTAATATTCGTTCTTTGCAGATCTGTCAGGGCCGGCGTTGGTGCCCTCTGCAGGTTCATCCAGCACGGTCTTAGAATCAACTTCATGGACCGTGGGATAGGGGGATGGGGTGGGACATTGTGCCTCAAGAGTTTCAGGCTTATAATTTGTCCTCAAAATGCATGTAACAGGGCTCAGTGCCAGGCTCAGCGGAGGGCGCCATGGGCAGAAGTGCTGACTGGGGAGCCGGGTACAAGACAGGGCCCAGGAATGACCTGGGGTGCCCTTCTGAGTGGTCTGGACTTTCTCTTCCCTAAGGGAGATCTCATGATGAAATTCATGACCCGTTGTTTATCTGACAAATATTTATCAAACACTTATTATGTGTCAGGGGGCTTCCTTCCTCCCCTGGTGTGTGCCTCTTTGTGGGAAAACCGTGGCTAACCTGTAAGCAAGTAAAGAGACCGCGTTTTCAGCTAGTGGTGAAGCCTTAGACAGATTTGAAAAAGCGGGAGCAAGTAAGAGGCTCGGGCACGATGGTGGGAGGAGGTGGAAGGCCTGCGAGGTGGGAGCTCCAGGAGCAGAGCACCCGACTTGCAGCCGCTGGCATGGCAGGCGCTACCTGTGTCCTTCACGAGGAGCCCAAGCCGTGTCAGGTCTGAGAGCTGATCCCTGGCACTGTCAAGAAGCTAGTGTCTTCCATTTCCTTGTTCCTCCTCCTGTCATCTTGAAGAAGAAGAATCACGCGCTTCATACTGCTTTAAGAGTGTGTGTCTATAGTTAGCAGTGACGTACTGTGTATTTCAAAATAGCTGGTGGAGGGCGAGGGTTTTGAGTGTTCTCATCACAAACGATAAGTGTTTGAAGGGATGACTATGCTACATATTCAAAGTAGATGATGCCCCTGTTCACATGGGTATGGGAAGAATATCACCCAGTGCCTCAGAAGCAAGTTCAGGGATGCCAGCGAGAGCCCCTGCAGATGATGCCTCCTAACACACGAAGCCCTCCATCCAGGAAACCGTGATGCTCACTCACAACACGATCTTTGTGCTTTTCCTGGGATGGGGAGTGGGGAGACTATCTGCTGTCGTTTGGCTCTGTCCCCCAAAAGCTCATGTTTGGGAGACTCAGTTCCCCCCTGTGACATTGTAGGGGGCATAGCCTAACGAGGTGACTTAGGTCACAGTACTGTCCCGACACAACCGGCCTTGTTCCTGGGTTCCTTCGTTTGCTTCCTTGAGTCTTTTGTCGGAATTTCGTGTGCCCCCATCTCTAGCTGTGGACTGGTTTTGTTCTCCATGGAATGGCATATTAGGAACTGCATCCTTCCCTCACATGTTTTTGTTGTTGCTTGTTTGTTTGTTTTTTTTCCCCTCTTACACATGCGTTTGCTTTTCATGCTGCCTTCCACTACATTATCGATCAGCTGGGGAACCTCACCGAAAGCCAAGTAGATGGCTTCTCAGACTTGCCAGCCTTCAGAAGGGTGACTCGAATATGACTTCTGTGTGAGTGGAGGAGTGGAGGTAGGTGTGTGTGTGTGTGTGTGTGTGTGTGTGTGTGTGTGTGTGTGTGTGAGAGAGAGAGAGAGAGGGGGGGGGCGCTAACTGGAAATTGTAGGGCCTTTTGAAATCTCAAAGCCTACCCCAGTGACACACCTCCTCCAACAAGACCACACCTCCTAATCCTTCCCAAACAATTCTACCAACCGGGAATTAAACATTCAAATATATGCGCCTACTGGGGCCTTTCTCATTCAAGCCATCACAGTTGTCAACTTAACACACCTGAGAAGACAGACCCTCCCTTGAGGAACTGCCGCCAGCAGATTGGCCTGTGGGCACACCTGTGGAGCGTCTTCTTGATTGCTGATTGACACAGGAGGGCTCAGGCCACTGTGGGTAGTGCCGTCCCTAGGCAAGTGGTCTTCAGGTGTAAAAGGAAGGTCGCTAAAAATGAACAAGAGTATTGGCTTGCTCCATCCTCTCTGCTTTAGCTTCTGCCCCTGGCTTCTTGCCTTGAGGTCCTGCCTTGGAGATAGACCATAAACTAAAAGTCATATCAATCCCCTGGCCCCAAGTCAGTGTTTTACCACAGCAACAGAAAGCAACCGAGGGCAGGTGGCGAGCTCTGTGTAGAGCACGTGTGATGGAGACGGGAGGAGGGGCCAGCCTGGAGAATTAGCAGGGAGAGTGATGAAAGAATGAGAAATCAGTGCAGAACCAGATGAGGGGCCAGCTGGGCTGTGGGCCCTGACAACATCCGTCCGAGCTGGTACACCAGGCTCTCCAAAGCTGCCACCCAGGTGAACCAGGGTGACCTTCTAGGGTTTTCTGGGAGCTAAGACGTTCTAGCAGCCTGCCTGCAGTACTTGTTGGTGATGCTCTTGTCATAGACTCCACACACTCACTGAGTACTGGGTAGTCATCTGTGCTTTGTGACCCACTGGGTCCTTCAGGACTTGGGGACTTGGTTCATAAGCTGAGTGATGGAACCTTGTGGGAGGTCACTAGGGACAGGACATTCTGGGGGGGGTGGGGGTGGGGAATCAAAGTCGTTCTCGTGTGAGGGAGTTGATTCACAAGAGCACTTCTCTGGCTTCATCATGTCTTCCTCTTCCTCGTATGTATTCCTGCAGCTGTGACGCCATGTGCCACAGGTAAAGAAGGCAGCCAGGAGTGCTCACCAGCGCTCCCATGCCACTGGGCTTTCAGCCTCTGAAACTACTTACTATATGGACATCCGTTTTTCAATATATATGTTATCCAGACTCAGATATTTTATCATAACAACAGAATACTGACTAATAGAAGAGTTACCGAACATGTATTAAAGATTAAAAAAAAAAATCACAGCCTTTCGTCTGTGGAGGGTTTGTGGGAGAGCAATCAAAGGCATGTAAACCTTGGGCTCTTGTCACTGAGAACTTGTGACTTGTCAGTGGCTAGTGGAAGTCCTGTTTGGGTTTGGTATAAATTACTATAAACAAAGTAGAGCTATGACTGTCTCAGCAAGGAAAGGAAGTTGATTAGCTCCAGAAATGTTCCCTTCTAATAGACTCTGAGCGCATATTTATCTATGGGTTTTGGGGGTTTTGTTGTTGTTGTTGTTGTTGTTGTTGTTGTTGTTTGTTTTTGGTTTTGAGACAAGGTGCCATGAGACAGGCCAACTTGCAGTCACTATGTGCTCACAAGTCTGATGATCATGAGCTTCCTGCCTCTGGGTTTTAAGTGCTGGGATCACAGGTGTGAGCCACTGGACCTGTTGCGTATTGGTTTCGTTTATGTTGTTCATCAGCCTGGTTTCAGTTCATCCAATTCTCCACCTTTTTGAGGGCCAGGCTTTATTCTGAGTGATGGAGAACAAAAGAGACCCATGCCCCTCCCTTTACAGATTTCGAATTTTGGTAGATGGAGACGTTTCAAATCCAAAGAGGAAACGTGGCTGTCCCTTACTTAGCATGTCAACTGTCCCCTGCGGCTTTCTCACGTCACTCGAGCTTACAGGAACACGTTACAGCTACATGTGCAGTTCAAACCCACTAACAAGTTAGGCTTCTTACTTACCCACGAGGAGTGCATAATCCCAAGGAGGCCTGGTCTAGATGTGGACCAGGCAGCCAGCAGCACGCAGACGTTGGTCCATCCTGAAGATGAAGCAACAGATGAAAGACCTAACTACTCTAGTCCCTGGCTGAGCTGCTCTATCCCTCTTCACACCACCAGATTGTGTGTTTGTCACAGTACCACGAGCATCTCACACCAAAGACGCTCTTAAGTGTAAGGGTCTTGGTGGAGGAAAAAGCACGCTGGTTGGTTTCCTTGCTCCACAATCAGCATGCTGGAAGGGTTATCTGCCAGATTTAACAAATTATGTTAAGGACACCCAGCTAAATTTTAATGCAGTATTCGTGACATATTTATAGCAAGAACAAAAACCAATGTGTCTGAAATTCAGATTTACCAAAGTATTTGTGTTTTATCCAGTAGCCCTAACTCTGCAAGCCTCGGAGTGGGGTGATCAGTGTTCGCTCAGGATCAGTGAGGCTCTGCTAATGCCCTCCCCCGCTCCTCTCTCACTGGTCCACAGGGGCATGGGATGTGCTTCCTGGATCTCACCTTCAAAGTGTGGAGCATACATACTCTGGGGAGGACAGAAAGCGGGAGAAAGCAACCTATGCAGAGATGCAAAGAGTGGGCTGCAAGGCTTTGCAATGGAGAGCTGCCTCCATCCCCACCCCCCAGCCCCTGGCTGGGCTGGCCTGGCTGCAGGGGGCGGGGGTGGGGGGGGTCTGCCTCTTCCGTGTGATTAGCACCCAGCCAACAGGGCTAGAAGTGCAGGAAGCCCTCTGGAGCTATGTGCTGAGTCACGGGGCCTGGAGGAAAGCAAGATCACTGTGAGAGAAGCAGAGAGGCATTTCCCTGGAAACAGCAGTGGGCACCGGAAACAGAAACCACTCCTCTGCTATAGCACTGGGAGGTTGGGGGTCTCTATTAATCCTTGATCTAGAGGCCTCAGTTCAACCCTCCTAGGCTAAGAAGGCTGATCAGCGGGAGGGAGGCGAAGCTGTCCCCTTTTAAACAAAAGAGAATTGTTCCGGTTTCTGTGTTAGCAGCTCCTGTTCGCAGCCCAGCCCTTCAGTCTCCTCTTCTTGCACCTCTACCCTCCCTCCGGTGGTTTTCTGAACTTCATGGCCTTGGTTTTCTCATCAAGAGAGCACAATGCGTGACTGGAGAGACAGCTCCCCCTTTAAGAGCAAGCACTGCTCTCGCAGACGCAGACGACCTGATTTCCAGTCCCAGCACCTACCTCAGGCACATCACAATGACCTGTAACTCCAGCTCCAGGGGATCTGGCCGGAACCTGCTCTGGTGAGCCTGTCCCCACAACACACACACACACACACACACACACACACACACACACACACACACACACACAACCTGCCCAGTGTGTATACCATTGCTTTTGTTTTATTTTATTTATTTATTTATTTTTTTTTTTTTCAGAAATGACCATTTGGTATTTGATTACCAGCTGGCGTGCTCTTCCCTGGGGAAGGACATTCCTCCCACTCCCAGCATTCCTTTGTTGCCTGTGGTTCTTTGTCTTTGGTTGAGGCCTTGTGAGCCTTCCCCCTTTCACGTTAGCATGGCTGTTGGTGTTCTTGTTCCGCGATGTTCGGGTGGTCCTGTTGGCTTCTGATAGTGCCAGAAGACACACACTCACAGGAAACTATCTGATCCTCTGACTCTTACCATCTCTCTGCCCCCTCCTCTGCAGTGTTCTCAGAGCTTTAGGTGCCAGAGTTGTGTTGGGACTGGGTTCCACAACCCTGCATTTTGCTTAGTTGTGGGGTTTTTTGTGTGTGTTGGGTTTTTTTGTTGTTGTTGTTTGTTTGTTTGTTTGTTTTACAATGGCCTCTGTCTGTTGCAAAGAGATGTTTCCTTGATGAGGGATGAGGTGAGGGCTACATTTATCTATGGGCACAGGGACAAGTGTTTACAGTGTTGGTTTAGTACAGTGGTGGTTGTAGCTTCTCCTCCGAGATCCATGACTTCATTAGCCCTGGGGCGGTTTCCAGTACCAGGCAGGATTTCCCTCTTGCTGTTGGCTACTGCCGTATATGTGCCACTACTGCACCATTAGGGCTATTGTGCCACCCTGGTTATTGTTTCAGTTCGTAGATGTCATACAAGGCAGGACTATTGGTTGCTTCCCCTATTTGGAAACTTGTATGGTGCCTTTGGTACCATAAAAACTAGTCCTCAGGGGGTAGGCTTTCAGGTCAGGTCCAGCTTGGGTCCTCTGGGTCCTTTGTCCAAAGTGCATGGTGTCTTCAGCAATAAGGACTTCCTTTTTACCTTTGAGGGGCAACCAAGGCCAACAGCAATAGCCTATAATGTTTTTGTAATCTCCTGGAAAAACCCTGATCAACAATTCCAAAGGGGGCTTCTTATGCCCAGTGTTTGATTTTTGTTTGACTGGTTTTGTTTTGTTTTGTTAGTCTATGGCTCTTGGGAGACAAAGTCATCATTGTTTAAATTTTTATTATTGTGTATTTATGTGCGCACATGCTACTGCATATGTGAAGTGGTCAAAGGACACCTTCCAGTCATCAGTTCTCTTCTCCCATGGGTCTAGGGATGGAGGCCCTGCTGTCAGGCTTGTACAGCAAGTGTTTTTTACTAGCAGCACCATCTTCACAGGCAGCTCTGTTCATGATGTGTGTTCTGTGCCTCACAAGCCCTGGCTGCTCAAAGTGATCCTCTCAGCCCAGATAGTATGAGCCCCATTTGTGGATGGGGAAAAGGATGCTCAGGAGGGTAGACTATGCTATCCCCAGTGCTCAGAGCTGGTCAGTGGAGGCTCCATTCCAGCCCCGACTCTTCTAGAGGGCATGACTGTGGTGCTGTAGGCAAGCTCCTGAGGGAGAAGCAGAGCGGTGAGAGCCTGGTGACCAAGACAGTTCTGAGCTGGCGGATGTTTTGGGGCCTGGACCAGGGATGGTCCATTTCATCGATGAAATGAGCTGAGCAAAAGCAGGCTGCATGCAGGCACAGTACATTCAGGCAGGTAAGGGTGAGGTTCAGGGGAGACCAGGGGAGCTCATGGTGAGTGCTGGACACAGTAAAGGGAGGAAAATGGACTCAGTGTGTGGCTGAGGTACACCTAGAGGTAAGGAAAGATTTCTGCAGGTCACTCTGGCAAGCTGAGTCTAGTGGGTGAAAACTATGCAACTCTTTGACCCTGCAGTCTCTGGCTAGCTGTGACTCACAGGGGAGTGCATGAAGACTCCCTAAAGTCTGATGCACCCCTTTAAAATGAGAAGGTAGAAATGTCCACCCATCTTGATTAAAAGTTAGGATGCATCTGTCGTGTAGCCATGCTGCCATTAAAAGATGTTGTGACCACATCTTGATGAGTTAGAAAATTCAATTTCAAAACATCAATATAGTAGGATCTTGGCTTGTAAATAAAATATTCTAATTCATGAATTTGTTTGTTTGTTTGTTTGTTTTTCAAGACAGGGTTTTTCTGTATAGCCTTGGCTGTCCTGGACTCACTCTGTAGACCAAGCTGGCCTCGAACTCACAGAGATCTGCCTGCCTCTGCCTCTTGAGTGCTGGGATTACAGGCATGACATTTGATTAAGACCCACACACCTAAGGAAAGCTAACTATGAGGGTCTGAAAAAGCATTTCATTTTTGGGCAGAAACAAAAGCCTGAGTGCTGGAGAGGGAAGTGACTAGGGAGGTGGCAGAGGCAGGCAGGGGCCATGTCACACAGAGGCTGACAGTGCAGTTAGGAGTTGGTAAGAATTTTCCATGTTACAGACCTGGAGAGATGGGTCAGTGGCTAAGAGCACATGCAGTTCTTGCAAAGGACCTGAGTTCAGTTCCCAGCACCCATGTTGGGAAGCTTCATAGCTTGCCTGTGACTCCAGCTGTGGAGCATACAATACCTTTGGCCTCCACAGGCACATGCAGGTATGTGTGCATACACACTCACACACAATTAAAAAAAAATAATAAAAGTACGCCAGGCATGGTAGCGCACACCTTTCATCCCATCACTCAGGAAGCAGAGGCAGGAGGATCTCTGTGCATTCAAGGCCAGCTTGCTCTGTGCAGTGAGTCCCAGGTTAGCCAAAGCGACATGTCAGGGTGGGGGTGGGGAGGAAGAAAAGGAATTTTGAACTTCGCTCAAAGTGCCCAGATTTTCAGCATCAGCAGCTAGTATGTCCCTGTATCCTGAAGGAAATGCACCAGTGGGGCCGTAAATGACTGGCCAGTAGTGGGAGAGTGAGCCATTTTTGTTTCTGTGTCCTGTTGCACGACTGTCCAACTACTGTCATCAGAAACTGATAATTGTCTTTACCTTAAAGAACTCAGCAGAGAGTGCTGAGAGCCACTGTCTGTTCTCTCCCTGTCACTTTGAACCACGCCCATGGTTCTAAGCCCCAGGCACTTTGTAGTGTTCCTGGTCGTACCCATCCTCTCTCTATTCCCAATCCTTCTGCCTATCCTGGTGGCCATGGTTACAGTGTTAGCTCTCTGGAAAAGGCTCCTGGAGTTACTGATGGGTGGGTCCCTGCTGGTGGTGCTATCTGGAGGTGGGGGTGGGGAGAGTGGGGGTTGGGGGGGTGACTGGGAACTTGGAGGCAGAGTCTTGCTGGGGGAGACAGGTCACCTTACGGACCACGGGTGATGTAAACTGCTTTGTTGGACTGTGTCGTCCTATAGTGGTGAACCAAAACTATGAATAAAATAAATCGTCCTTCGCCCCACCCCCTTCCTCCGTTCCGTTGTTTCCAGGCACTCACAGTGAGAGAGGCCATCACCACAGCCCTAGTCTACCCTCTGCTTTGACGGGGTCAAACTTTCTCGTTTCGCCATCCATCATACACAAGCGTTGAATAAGCATGCTGTCACCTTAAAATGTGTGACAATTCTATGTCAACATAAATTGAAATTTAGATATCAACTTTGAAACTAAGCTCACTAGAGTACTAATTTTTAAAAACCCAAAACAAATGAATAAGTGAATAAAAATTTAAAACCAGCTTCATTTCTAAGGGGCTTCAGCTCAGCGACCCCCTACACCATCTCTTCTGAACCTCACTAGAACCCTGAAAGCTTAGCCGCACAGTCTGGAGGGGCTCGACTGCATAGCTCAAGAGACGGAGGTTGGCAGGTGCAGAGGCTTGAGCCAAAAGAGGGACTAGACTGGAGCTTCTATAGAACCAGCCTGAGCTCATGGCTCAGCCGAAGCCCTTAAAACTGTGGGCTGACCTTCCCACTTGGGAAGGTCAAGGCTGGCCCTGGAGCTCCCGGCTGCAGATGGTGTGTCTGGCATGGAAGACGCACAGTACACATCTGCTCAAGTGACAGTCATTTGCCTTTGGGGAATGCTACTCACGAGGTGCTTCCGCTGATCTGACAGCCTAGTAGCTGTGAGTTCTCTGTAAGACCGGGGTTACAGTTTGTGTCCTATTATCACATAGAGTGTGACGACCGAGTGTGGGCTTTACAGCCAGAACGAAAGCACTGGGACCCATCACCCTATCACAGCCAGAGCCTACTGTATTCACCAGGGCTCTCCAGGGAAACAGAACCGATGGGTTGAATCCATAATACACACACACACACACACACATACACACACACACACACACACACACGATGTATTAGAGTGGCTTCCAGGATACAGCCCTATGTTTCAACAATGGCTCTTTCCCAAAGCAAAGTCCAAAAACCCAGCGGCTGTTCAGGCTGCAGGACTGGGGATCCCAGCTGTTCTTCAGTGAATGCCAGAATCTAATACTAGTGAAGGAATGAATTTGCCAGCAAGAGCTTCCTTCTTCTATGTCCTTTACATAGGATGCCACCCAAAGGTATGGTCCCAACTCAAGGCGGGATCCTGCCACCTCAAAAGATCCAGGTTTTTAGGGTAGGTCTTTCAAATACTGAAATCAAGAAAAACCCCTCTCAGGTGTACCCAGCCACGTGGTGTTTAGTTTTGTCCCAGATGTAGTCAAGCTGACAACCAAGAATAGAAGGACAGCCATCGCACCTACACATTCCTCTTCTGCCTCAGTTTTCTAATCTGTCAAGTGGGAGGGATAATACTTGCCTCCTGGGATGGGTTGTCAAGAATAAAGGGGTGAGGAAGTGGTGTGAGGAGGTCTTGGAACAACGCATACAGTCCTCAAATGTCAGGTGTTACTTGCATTGGCTTCTCAGGTTGAAATCTGAGATTCAAAATACTCCAAACCCGGAAGGTCTCTGAGCACTATTGTGAGATGTGAGATGGAAAAATCCCAGGCCTGCCCCTCTGATGGTGAAATGTTCGCACACTTAGTCTTATGGACGAAAGTATTTTTAAATACTTGTGTAAAATTATCCCGGGGCCGTGTCTTTTTTCTTCTCCCGATGCTTTGGTAAGATATTCTGACAAATAGCAACTTAAGGGAGAAAGGCCTGTTCTGGCTCACAGTTCAAGGTACACACAGTCCATCATGGTGGGGCAGTCAAGGCAGCAGGAGCTTGGGCTACTGGTCGTACCGCGTCTACAGTGTAGAAAGCAATGGGCGTACGCAGCTGCCCATCTCCCTTCCTCCCAGCCGCCTATAGTGAGCAGGGTCTCCCCCAGGGGCCCATCTCCTGGATTACTTAGGTTCTGTGGAGTTAATGCTTAACACTAAACACAGGCTGTGTGCACAAAGTGTATAGGAACAAACAGACACGAATTTAATCTCTGGGCTTGGTCCCATCCCCAAGTTATGTCACCAATGTATGAAAACAGCAAACCGGAGACATCGGTGCGGGTAAGGGCCGCTGAGGCTGTGTAGGCTGTTGTAAGCGTTTAGAGAGAAGCGCAGAGGTGTGTGAGGAACTCGGTGCGGAGACTCAATGAGCGACAGCTGTCACCACTAGCCTTTCACCCCAGCACCACCACCGTCACTACCACCACGGCAGCTGCAGGAGTTGCTCACAGGAAACAGACACAAAAGCACCAGGCCGCGCTGTATTTATAAAAGAGACATCTGGACCCAGGAGCAGGGTCCTTTTCCAAGTTCAACCCTGGATCTGCTCTTTATCATGTCCGGAGGTTTCTGTCTGCTCAGGGTCATGTGGAGAGTCCCCTCCCAGCCTTTTCCAGTGTCTGTCTCTGGCTCATCTAATAAGCCATCTTTTCTGTTTGAGCCGTGACATCTGCTCTGGTGAGTGTTGCTTAAGCTGCCACCCCTCTGACTTCCAATCCTATTTTCAAACTTCGGTCGTTTAAAGCCATAGATGATTTTTGCCATAGCTGTAGACCATATGGTCTAGTCTCTGCTTTATTATTTTTCTTTGGCTTGCCTCACATTGAAAACTTAAAATACATTTCTTCAGAAGGGAAAGTTACGCACCACCATGAATAGAAAAGCCGGTTCCACCTACTGTAGATAGAAGCTGACCATAAAAAGAAATGCCATGAAATTAAAGCAGTGCTATTAAATTATAGAGAACTAGGGCTGCCCATCAAAGGCTCTGGGCTTAGGGCCTGGGCCTGTTTGATTTCCATTTAAGAGGGAAAATTGGAGAGGTGCAGTGTTTTTCAAAAATGTTAAAAACGTGTCAGAACCAAAGGAAAAATTTTCTTTTTGATAAACGAGAATTGAAAGAATATATAAACAAGAAAAGGCTGGCTGGCCACAAAGTTCATAGTTTTGTTTTTTTTAACTTCAAAAAAAGTTTGTCTTCTTTCTTTCTAGAAACTTCTCCTTTCATACAATCTAGTTCTTTATTGAAAAGAATTAAGGAGAAGATCACCAACCCCTGCTCCCCACTTCTTACAGCATTCTAGGAAGATCTGCACCCTGCTTTGAGGTGGGAGAGCTCGATTAAGAGGCACCCTTCCCAGAGCAGTTCCAGGCCCTGTAAGTCTGTGGGGTTTCATCTGAAGATGTACTCTGCAGAGCCCTGGAGGGTGGGTGAGCGCATGCTTCAATAACAAAAGCTGATTTCTCAAAGTTCAAAGACCAATGCGTGGGCCAGCTTGGTGCCAAGAGGACTCACTGTTGATGTTTCTAGGCACCTTTTCTGACTTTTTTTTTTTTTTAATTTTTTGAGACAGAGTCTCACCGAAAACCTTAGCTGCCTTCTAACTCCCATGTAAACCAGGCTGGCCTTGAACTCACAGAGAGCCACTTGCCTCTGCCTCCCGAGTATTAGGATTAAAAGTGTGCACCACCGCACCTGGCTCCATAGATGCCTTTTCTTCACAAGGGACAAAGCTATAGGAAGCACTTTGGGCCTTTCATAAAGACATACCCCATTCCTGAGATTCATGAACCATCCCCTTCCTCCCCTAATAACACTGCCTTAGGAGTTGGGCTTTAATACAAGACGCTGGCCGGAAAGAGACATTGGGCTTACATGATCTCCTGTCTGCTTCTACAGTGGGGTTGCTTTTTATTTTCCCAATGCTGGGGATGGAACCTAGAACCTTGCATGCGCTAGTTGACAGGCACTACTGTGGAGCTGCATCCTCAGTCTTGAGGCTAGCCCTGCTCTATGTAGTACAGGTTGGCCTTAAATTTCTTCTAGTCCAGGCCGGCCTTGAACTCACTAACCTCCTCAGCCTGTTGGGAGCAGGATTAAAAACCCCCAAAGGAAAGCCCCAAGGGGTGGCCTGGACCACCGATCTTCACAAGGAGTGGAAATGTGGGATTCATCATGTACCCACAAAGAGACGCACACTTTTTGTCTGGAGGTGGATTCTCCGCTGGCTGAAGAGAGCAGATGGCTGTGCTTGCTAACCCTGTCCCCTGGCCTAGAGCTGAGGAAGAGACAACTGACTAACTTACAAGCTGGGTTCGGTCCCCTCCCCAGCAGCTTCTGACCATTTCCCCTGCAGGTGCTTCTGTCATCAGAGAGCCTTTGAGGAGCCCTGCCCGCCATTCCCTTCTCCTGTGCACTGCTCCGAGATTTCTCAGCTGCCTTCCCTGAGCACCTGCGGTCTGTTCTGAGCAGCAGCAGTCCTACAGCAGCAGCCAGGCTGCAGGATTTCTGCCCTTTAATTCTCTTGTGTCTGCCCAGTGGGCTACCTGGCACGGAGTAAGTGTAAAGACAGGCTTTCCATTTGCTGTATACATGCATGCATGCATACATACATATGTATGTAGTAGTTTTGGTTTCTTAAAAAAAAAAAAACTCAATTGTGTTATGTAAACCTGTTTTGTTGTACTCTCAGGTGTGGGATATGGAGCTGCTTGACTGTGAATGTCTCAGGCTCTAGCAGGGGTGTGATTTGTGCCAGCTGCAGATAGTTTAATTCTGGGGACTCTGAGAGGGAATAAATGCCAGGACCCCAAGAGGGCCACTGCAGCTGCCACTCTCCCTGCTGCTGCCCACTGCTGCTGCTGCATCGTCCTGCTGCTGCCTTTGCTGGTTTGCTGGATATCCTGACGATGAAGATTGGACTTGCCCCCAAAGAACTATGTCCCTAAACTGCAGGACGTAGCAAAGAGACATATGCTGCCCCTTTCCTCCTCTAACCTTCCTTTTCTCCTACCTAGTCTTGGGGGGTTGGAAGGTATTAGGATGGTTAAGGGTTGAAAGGAAGGTAGAAATATAAGAACCTAAATAAGATAGATTTTTAAAAGTATACATACATACATACATACATACATACATACATACATACTATTTATTTCTAGAGTGGCCAAAATGGATGGTGCTTGAATCTTTCCTATATGCTGCACATTAACCAAGTGGCCACTGTCCCGATTTATCTTTGATTTTTCTCAGCTTCAGCCTCAGCAAATTGGCATTACTGCGTGGCTTACTGGAAGATTCCATATGTTCCTCTTCACAGCTCCTTTACATCATGGAAGAGGATGGCATTAAACAAATGATTCCGCGATGAAATGAGCAGCCTGCCCTCTGGGTTAGTGGGCTCTGCATCTATCGACTTAAGCAATGTCTGATTGGAAATGTTCAACAGAAATTGCGTTTGTACTAGAAGTGCAGAGTCTTTCTTTCCTGACGTGGCTCCCTAAACTCATAATGTAACATCTGTGGTTGATCTCTGTTGGGTGTGGGGGATGTGCTCAGGTACACAGGGATGCTAGTACATCTACATAAGGGCGTGGGGCATCCTGGAGGAAGGAAGACTCCTTTGAATGGGGTCAGGACCACTCCACAGGCCGGGGTAGGGACTCAATGAAAAGGGTTGGGGGAGAAAGCCAGCTGAGCGCCAGCATCTGTCTCAGATGTCAGCAGGCTCCCAATGCCATCATGCCTTCCCCACCATCACAGACTGCAGTAAGCCTTCCCTTGGAAGTAGGGTTCTGTCAAGCACTTTGTCTCAACAGGGACAAAGTAACTCATACAATCACTCTAACTATATTGTGCCCATAAAATAAGCCAGTGTGTGGAGAGGTGCCTCGATCAGGAGGGACCCACACAGCTAGCACAAAGTGATGGCTGCAGTGAACTGGAGGCCTACTGGTTTCCCACCACATGGCGCTGTTTGTATTTTAATTGGCATTTCAAACAGCAGAAGCTCTCTCTGATGGGGTATATAAAGGGCTATTGAAAGGGCATTAGAAGGAAAGCGGGAAAAACCAGGTCTTGACACAGAGAGAGACATTTGTTTCTTAGGAAATTGGAGATGGTTAAGATCAATGCCAGGACCATGGAGCCCACTTCGTTGAGTTTTCATTACAAAAGTTGGCTGCAGCCATTCAGTGCCCTTGGGCTTCTGTGCCCAAATTTCTTCGTGGGTTTGGTTGAAGATTCTTAAAACAGCTTCTCTTAAAACCCAAGCTAGTCTCAGACTTAAAATGTATCAGGAGGGTGGCTGTGAGCTCTCAGTTCTCCTGCCCCCACCTCCCGGGTGCTGGGGTTACAGGTGTGTGCTGCCCCCACCTCCCGGGTGCTGGGGTTACAGGTGTGTGCTGCCCCCCACCTCCCGGGTGCTGGGGTTACAGGTGGGTGCTGCCCCCACCTCCCGGGTGCTGGGGTTACAGGTGGGTGCTGCCCCCACCTCCCAGGTGCTGGGGTTACAGGTGGATGCTGCCCCCACCTCCCGGGTGCTGGGGTTACAGGTGTGTGCTGCCCCCACCTCCCGGGTGCTGGGGTTACAGGTGGATGCTGCCCCCACCTCCCGGGTGCTGGGGTTACAGGTGTGTGCTGCCCCCACCTCCCGGGTGCTGGGGTTACAGGTGGATGCTGCCACAGCTGGCCCCTACCTAGTATTTTTATCAGAGGAAGAAAGAGTTTGGTGCAAAAGCTTGCCTCCCATTCCAGCCCCTTAGCAAGGCTAGAGAGACAGTGTCATTGGAAATCTAAGACTGCTCATAGATTAGCTCAGCTCTCAGACCTCTGGGAGAACTATTTTTGTTCAGCAGACAATGGTTAATGCAGAAACACACAATGGATCAAAGTGAGGAGGCTAAGCCATCGAGGGGCGCTCAGCCATAAGTGGAATATCTATGTCACACCCTCTCCCTAAGGCTTGGGGAGCATCTCAGAAGTAGGATGGAAAGATTTTAAGAGCCAGAGGTCCAGGAGGACCACAGAGAATCAATGTTTCCTGGCTGTGATAGGACCACTGAACAGGACCACGCCACTCAATGGAGTGGGGAAGGGCTCATGAGCCCCACCCCAGGAGCTGTTGACAGCTGATGGCTGCAGGAGGAGGGGGAGAGACAGTTTTCCTTAAGGGTATAGCTCCTGGAAGGCTGCCCACGCTCCAGTGGATGGCCTTCCACACAGGAGCAGATGGGCAGCACAAATTGGAGTTGATGGGTTATTAAATTTAAATTAAAAAAAAAAGACACACGTTTGGGGATAGGGAAAGAAGGAGAGGGCAGATCTGAGAGGAGTTAAGGGAAGAAGAAGAAGAGAAGGAGGAGGAAGAAGAAAGAAGGGGAGAAAGAGACGGGGGGGGGGGGGAGAGAGAGAGAGAGAGAGAGAGAGAGAGAGAGAGAGAGAGAGAGAGAGAGAGAGAGTCCCCTAAGACCATGCAGCAGGGTGGCAGGTAGGTGCTTAGCTTGAGCAACAGCCAGAAAGGAACTGGAGCTGACAGCCTAGGCTCTGGCTCGCCAAAGCATCAGGACCATGTCTGCCCTAGGGTCCCTGCCTTGGGAGGGCCTCTCTACTAGCCTTGCATCTGGAATACTCTATTACCGAAGGTACCCCTATGCAGCGGGCTGCCTTCCTGGGCCCGTGTGCTGCATCCATCCAGGCCAAGGTCCTTCCTGTTCTCTTGCATTTGAGCAGTCTTGCAGCTGCCCAGATGTCTTTTCCACGGGCGGGGCCTGTGCTCCTAGTGAGAAGCAGCTGGCTCTGCCCTCCAGGAGACCACCTGACCATGTGTGGAGATGTATGTGTGGCTGTCATAGCAGAGTGGGAGTGCTGCCAAACATCAGTCCTGCACAGGACAGCCCATGATCAGACCCTCAACGTCTACAGTGCTGAACTGAGAACTCTCAGTCTCAGCTCAGAGCCCCCTTCCCCCGCCACTTCCTCTTCTTCCTCAATCAGCCACTCAAATCCTTCTCTCACACCACTGACTGGCTGCTTTTTCCTTTTTATTGTCACCCCAAAAGGACAGCATCTGTTTGGTTGCTGCTTGGAACCTGTGCCTGAATTAGAAGATAGGACACTTATGACATGGGCCTCAGTCAGGGTCAGCTACCCAGGCACACAGAGTGTATCACAGCAAACAGGTGCTGCTCAGCAAGTGTCGTTAAGGGAGTGGCTCAGCTTCTTAGAGGCCAGGATCAGAGAGCCACAGGAAACCCCGCCCTTGGGTCTGGCCACACTGTGGGATGCAGACTCAGCCTCTGTGGATGGCTGGCAAAGATCCTCAGCCTCCTGAGCCTGAGTTTCTGCACCTCCACAGTGAAGCTGTTAACATTGGCCCTTTTCCTCAGGAGCTGCAGTGCAGAGCAGAATAATCCATGGGCTGACTCTGGCGAGCCCCTGCAAACACCATGTGTCCTCAGCATCCTTGTCAGGATCTGCTGGGGCAGGCAATGGGGAGGAAAGAATGGGATGTGGGCTAAACTACCCAGGAGAGATTAGGGATTAGTGCAGTTTGCAAGGCCAAAGCCGGCTGCGTTTGGCTTGGCCAGCTCTTGCTCCAGCTGTGTCATGAATGGGATGTCCCCTTTCCCAGTTCTATCAGAGAGCATGGAGTGAGGGTGGCAGATGGCACCCCTTGAATTACAAAAACAGGGGTGGAAATTGAAGTGCTCCCTCCATTGCAACAGATTCCGGCCGTGAGAGGGAAGGGGCAGGGGCTGGCCAGAGAGGAAGCAGGGGCCTTTTCAACTGGCTACTCTTGATGGTAGTCGGAGATCTAGAGTTATATTCTTTTACAGCTATAAGTAGATTGGGGGGAAGGGGTCTACACCCCACATAGAGAGAGAGTGACCCCTGAGTTTTCTGTGAAGCAATCTGAGACCTTGATTCTTCAAATAGTATTATTTCCTCTCTAACCCAGGTCAAGGCCCGTGACAAACCCTGCCATGTGACATCCTGACAGGCACCTCTGGTCTTCAGAAGACACACAGATACCATTACCTAGTAAGGAATTCAGGGTTGGGCAGAGAACTCCCAGGCACTTCCTGGACCAGCCTACGCATGGGAGCCTCTGACGCGGAGTGGGACCGTCTGTCTAACCCACTGGCCAGAAGCCACACACAATCTCTCACTCTCACCAAACCCATCTTTCCTCCACTATGAAGCTCGAGAGATAGCAGATTCTGCCTCACAATTACCCAAATATACAGACATACAGGGTATAGCTTCTCATCCCAGGCATGACACATCGTAAATGGTTAATGAATACTTAGTGTTGTGGCCAGAGTCGACTTTAGCGCCAACTGCCCTCTGGGCTTTGAACCCCTAAGGACAACTCCTGTACATGGATTTGTCCTTTGCTCTTGACATGGCACCTGGCACCTGCAAGGGAAGAGGTAAATAGTACTGGCTAGTGGTTAAGAGACTGGCACCCTCAGGGACAGCCCCTTCTTAGTCAGCAGCATGTGACGCCATGGGATGCTGCCAGTAATGCGTGTGACTCTTTGTCACTAGTTTGGACTTTAATCCTAAGTGGACAAAGCAGCCCTCCTGTCCAATAGTGAAGTGGCCCGAGGATGTTTTTCCAGCCTTTCTCTGCAGAAAGAAGCCTTTCCCCAACCACACCACAGGCAATTTGCATTTAAATTGGTTTTTGCTCATTACAGAACTCTTGTAGGTCAGCTGGAGTTTTCGTTCTCCAGAGTCAGTTTGGACTCTCTGTTTCCCACTTGCGGGTCCCTCATGCCGCCTGCCTCTTCCTGACACCAAGATGAAGTCACAGAATCTGGGGATGGAGACTAGCTATCTTAAGAATGTTTCTGAAATCTCATCCATGCTTAAGTAAGCAAGGAGGAAGAGACCGAAGGATCCTGGATTTAGAACTCTGGTCTCATTTGCTCCAACGCTGTCCACAGAGCACGCTGCTGAGTGCTGGGCATGCTGGAGTAAATGGGATACATCTGCTGTCTTCCAGGGATTCCTGGAGGGATAAAGGAGAGAAAAGTAATGCTTGAAATAAAAAAATCACATTATATTCAACTAAGTCTTGAAACAAACAAACAAAATCACATTATATTCAAAGGACTAAATAAATGTGGGAATGAATTCCAGACAGACTATGGGCTTTCAAAAAGTGTCATGAACCACAGCAGTGTCTGTGGATGAACACACACACACACACACACACACACACACACACACACACACATACATACACACACAGGCATGTGCTAACATCTCTTCTAAGGCATTACTAAGTATCTCCTAAGACAGGCTCCTTAAAGTCTCCACTTTACCACCCTTCCATGTCCAAGAAACTGACACAATGCGAGCACACAGGTAAGCAGTGGAGATCCACAAGGCAAATATTTCCTGATAACAAGCCAAACAGAAACTTATTAAAATGATCCTTGTATTCATGTAATTTTTGTACTCATTAAAGACAAATTAAACTTGCATACAGATGGGGGAGGTGCACTTGCTTATTATTACACAAGAATTGAATCTTGGGTAAATAGATGCCCAAGGATGGAGAGTTAGTTGATATTTTGATGTCACAATTTGGTGCTGAGAATGGCACTTTATATAAATATGAAGCACAAAAATGGCAAAAAAAAAATGTGTTTAGGGCCATGTCCAAAAATGTTGGGAATTCTGTCCTTATCCCAAGCCGAAATATATTAAACAAGTTTTTACAAAACTCAAGTCAGCCACTCAAATAGAAATTTTCTAAAAAAAATCAAACACTGGGATTAAAAGCTTGCACCACCATCCCAGCACTCGGGAGGCAGAGGCAGGTGGATCGCTGTGAGTTCGAGGCCAGCCTGGTCTACAAAGCAAGTCCAGGACAACCAGTGCTACACAGAGAAACACAGTCTCGAAAAACCAACGGCCTCCCAGAAAACAAATAAAAAAAAAAACAAAAACAAACAAAAAAATCAAACACTGACACAATTCAGTACTAACTCGATTCTTACACTCTGAGGGATAACACAGGAAAATATTCCATCTTTGTTCTCCATAATTAAGTCATTGTGTTCCTATCAGAGCAGACAACTTTTTATGAGTAGCAAGACCACTGAAATCTGTAACATTTGATAGTCTGAAACCCAGGCGTTTCCGTCAGTGTTTGCCGGCTTTCAGTAGCGTGAGGCATGCGCAGTTCAGAGGGCACAGGCTGTTAGGCATGCGCAGTTCAGAGGGCAGAGGGGTGTAAGTTAAATATCAAGGCTACAGACCCGCTGAGCTGAGCAAGTGCCAGGTGCGCCGCATGGCAAGTGCTGCTACAAGCACCTTGGTTCCATTACGTGTTAACACATCAATTTTGGTCACTGTATATCCAGAAACCTTTTTACTGTAGCTGTATTTTTGTGACACCGCCCCACCCCCATGCAATTATAAGCCCCTCCATATGGGGTCACAATCCCTAGTTTAATAAGCCCAATTCTGAAGCAACGTGCCAGCAGCTTCCTGCTGCCGTGCCTTGCCCTCGTGGACTTTATTCCCTCAGACTGTACGCTGAGGTAACACCTCTCTCAAGCTGAAAAAAGAAAAAGAAAAGGGCAGGTCCAGTTCTCAGGTACTTTGAGATAGTATCCTACCACACGAACCACACACACGTGGATATTGCACATGCATGTGACACTAACTATATATACATGTATGTATCAGCATGAGTCAGCTTGTGTGATACTTTTCTGAAATGCTAAGGAACTATATACCTGTAGCCTATAGGTTATTTTACACAACGTTTTAACCAACTCTGTGCGTGGAACCACGAAGTTTCGGGGTGTGGGATTCTCCACGGAAGGCTTTCAGTTTGGAACATTTCCAAGTTGGGATACTTGGATTAGCGGTGCCCAAACTGTAGTCCTCCTTCGCTCCGCGCGGCAAGCCTTGAGAATAGTTCAGTCAGCACCGCAGTTCTATAGACGACGAAACGGAGGCATATCTCCATCATATCACTTGCCCAAGGCCATCGATAATGAAGAGCGCAGCTACTGCGGCATTGGTGGTACAGCGCCGAACATGGCTGCCTTCCAGGAAGAGGGCCAAGACTTCCCAGTCATGTACCTGTCTCCAGAGCCTGTGCCGTTTGTCCTGCACCACACCTAGTAAGGAGAAAGATACTCCTGTGTCTCCCTCACCTTGTTCGGCTTCCCAGATGTAGGCAAGATCTGCTACGCTGATTGGCTATGGGTCAGTTTTGTGAATTGCAGAAGGAGACAGCCGCTTCTGTGTGGAGAATTGCGTAGTACCTCACAGCAGGAGACGCTTGTGTAGGGACTTGAAGGGGTGACGAGCAGTCTGACAGATGACACGAGCAGAATCATTAGGGAGGAATGTCAATCCCCTAAAAAGCAACTAAACATGGGGCCGTCGCTCTAGTGACCCTCCAGTTGTACGTCGGTCGGTGCTCAGGAGCGAGGTGGCTGAGCAGGAGATGGGGCCACAGAGGTGTCTGAGCAGGTAAGGAGCACAACCTATAGGGCACTCTAGCTCCGCTGGAGGGCTCTCTGGACTGAGGGGAGCTGTGAGCAGGGAGACAGCATAATCAATAGACATATTCAACAGGTGTCCTGGGCCCCATTGATTGACATAACAGTAGGGTGAAGAATGTTTGCCTGGAGCTCACCAGTGTGCGTGCCTGGAGCCCACCAGTGTGCGTGCACCAGGGAGCTTTATCCACCCAGAGGGGGTGGCTCCATGTGGCTTCCCTGTGCACTCACGCAGACATTGGGCTGTGGTGGTGACATTTGGGGGTCACATGTATGAAACATAATACGACAGAGTAAAGTGGTCTGGGTAATGTAGCAGTGTCAGGAGTGAAGGAGGGCAGTGAGGCAGAGACGAGACCAAGGTTTCTCTCAGCTCTGCCAAGTTAGATACGGCATCTAACACTGGGGAATAGAAAACTTCTCTTTAGAGGGACAGAAAGAAAATATTTTAGGCCTTTCAAGCCCCGTGGTTTCTTTGCCATTATATTGTTAATGCAGCCACAGGCAACACCTGAATGCAGTGTGTCCCGATAAAACTTCAACATGTGGTAAGCCAGATTTAGCCCTAGGGTGGACAGCAGATCCCTGAGCTGTGAGGTACCAACTGAGTGTGCCAGGTGAGAATCCCCCCCCAGAACACACACCTTGCCAGGCACACGTGCCTCTCTCCATGAAGGGTGCCCACCAGATCAGCAAAGTCCCATTTGAAATGCAGGCTGCTTTCACGTCCAGCCCCAGGACTGCACTGGCAGAATGGAGACCGTGTTGTGTTGGGAATTTGGTCCTCCGTGTGGTGATGTTGGAAAGTGGTGGGACCTTTAAGAGGTGGAGCAGAGTCAGAGGTCATTTGGTTGTTGGGTGTACCCTTAGAAAGGGTTAAGGTGTATCTCAAGAGACCTGAGTTTGTTCTTATAAGAGTGACATGTTATATAGAAAGTCTTCTTCTGGCTTCCTGCTATGATGTCATGTGAGTGGTCACTGCCACATGCCTTCCTGCCATGATGATGCCATCCATCATAAGATCTCACTGGAGCTGAGCTGATGCTATACAGTGTGTGTGTGTGTGTGTGTGTGTGTGTGTGTGTGTGTGTGTGTGTGTCTTATGTGTGTGTGTGTGTATGTGTGTGTGTCTTGTGTGTGTGTGTCTGTGTCTTGTGTGTGTGTGTGTCTGTGTACGTATGCACCTTGTTTGAGATGCTGTTCCTGCTGTATGGCAGGCAGGCTAGCTGGCCCAGAAGCCTCTATTCATTAATTAATTGCTTTCCCCCTCTCTGTAGAGGCATACTGGGATTGCAGACACTTGTGCTACCACGCTATGTCCTTTCTTACCTGGATTCTGGTGCTCTCAACGCAGATTGTCTGGTTGGTGCGATGTGCTGGCCAGTTTTCATGTCAACCTGTCACAGGCTAGAGTCATCTGAGAATAATGACCTTCAATTAAAAAAACGCTTCTATAAGTTCTGGCTGCAGGCAAGCCTATAGTGCATTTTCTTAATTAGTAAATCATGGGGGAGGGCCCAATCCATGGTTGGTGGTGCTATCCCTGGGCAGGTGGTCCTGGGTTCTATAAGAAAGCAGGCTGAGCAAGCCATGTGGAGCAAGCCTGTAAGCAGCACCCCTCCATGGCCTCTGCATCAGCTCCTGCCTCCAGGGTCCTGCCCTGCTTGAGTTCCTGTGCTGACTCTCTAGGGAGGTCTGAAGCTCAGAAGGGTTCAGTTGACTCTAGACTATGCCTTGAGGAAAGAAAAGAGCTCAACGCTGCCTGTTAAACGTCTTCGCAGGATCTTCTCCTTTTGCTCCCTGCTAGCCAGGGCATCATCTAACTAAGGGACTTCACAGATTTCTGCAAACATTCCCCCACTATGGTGTTTGTAATTTCTTACAAAGGAAGCTCTGATCGTTGAAGTGTCTTCCCCAGTTTTGCACAGCTTTTGAAGGGGCAGAAAGAGCTTGGAGCCAAGGTCTTATATTGTAAAACCAACCCTTTTCCTCCTTTGGAGTCTCAATCCACAGCAAAGAACACACACAGCACTAGAATTGCATGCAAGGTCCTTCAAAATCAAATTATGTTTTTTTTTTAGTCTCTTCATTGGCAGGTATTCATCAAGTAATCAAAAGACAAATACCTCCTTGAGCAGAGCGTGCCAGCCACAGCCAGTGACATCATAAGGAACAGGTTGTGCCAAATCAAAATTTAATTTCCTCTAACAAAGTGGGAGGTTGGGAGATAAGGCTAAAGCCACTGACGTCCCTGACACTGAAGGACACGTCAGAGATCAACTTCACAGGAAGAACTGTGTGTAGTAAGGGTGACAGATGACACAACACAGTCCCACAGATGCATACACAAGGACACTTGTTGATGCACAGGCACAGTAAGACACACAGAGAAAATCAAAACACTAAAAACATATGCACACAGACTCAAATGCAACCCATACCCCAAAACGCAGGTACAAACTCCCAGATACACAGATCTACAGAGAACATGCATGCATAGTCATGTATGCAGACACACACACGCACCTGGCTCCCTGTCATGTGCAGACATACCTGGAGATACACACACACTAACATATCCTCAGCAAGAAGCAGGCTTACCCACTTCCACTTGCTGCCAGTGGGCACAGAGTCTACTCCTAACCTCTCCTGTGTACACAAAATTTGTATCCTAACTAGAGACTTGGCGGGGGTGGGGGTGGGGGTGGGGGGGATGGGGGGGAGGGTTCATGTGATTTCCTCTAGGCACCCTGGGACTTGTTGATCCTGCCCAGCCAGTGGTGGAACAGCCTTGGCAGAGGTGTGTGGTGAGGAAGGTTGAAGACTGTGGCGTCAAGCTGACCTGGGCTCCCGCTGAGTCTATGCTACACACCAGCTGTGGGGCCCAGGCAGGTCTCTCTCAACTGCCCTTACCTTGCAGCTGAGTTCTTTTCTCTAGAACGAACCCTTCCGTTTGTGATGAGCCCTGTGCACTAGAAGCCTTGAGGGCAAGGGACTGTCTGTGTTACCTTTCTTTAGGGACATTGCCTGGGTGGGAACTTTTTTTTTTTTTTTACCAAGAAAAGGGACAATGAAAGTCTAACCATGGCCAAGTGCGGACTCGATGTCCATGTACCTGGTACCTCATTTCATCCTTCCCATACCATAAACAGGACATGTTTGAAGATGAATGGTGGCATCCAAAGAAGTCAAAGATTGCCCCAGCTTACCAGCTTCCTGGGGCAGCCGAACCTAGGCCTCTGGTTGACGAATCCCTACTCAAGGCATGGCCGCTTTGGGCTCCATGACTTCCATGTGCTGGTTGTTTCTTGTCAACTTGACACAAAACCAAGACACGCCAATGTAGAGGGAATCTCAACGGATTCCCTTCCTTTAGATTGGCCTGCTACTTGATGGCTAGTTGACGTGGGATAGCCAAGCCCGCTGTGGGCAGTACCATCCCGAGGCAGGTAAGCCTGGGCATAGGAGAGACAGCTGGTGTAAGGTGGTTGCCAGCGGGAACCCCTGCACTACACGGTCTCTGCTTCCGTTCTTGCAGCCAGCTCCTGCCCTGAGGCCCTGCCCTGGCTTCTCTCCGTGATGCACTGCACCCTGTAGGCTGAAATAAACCCTTTTCTTGCTTTTGGCTGTGGTGTCTGTCACAGGAGCATAAACTAGGACATTCCACAAGGTAAGTACTTCCTTAAGTGACACAGCTCAGTGAACAACGTCTAAGCTGGCTGCCTCGTCCAAGTGGGAGAGGCTTCCTCCTTCTGAAGAAATGCCGTGTGATTGTCCTGGAGTTCCGCTGGGGCTGCGTTTCACAATCCACAAGCTCCTCAGTCGGCTCCCTCACAGCTGGTAAAACACATATATGATAAACAACATATGCGTTATATGCCCTTATATATAACATGTTGCATATTGTGAGAGATAACACAATTTGTATATTGAAATATCCTCTATATCCAATCTACTCACCCACCTACCTACCTACCTATCATTTATCTATCTATTTATCTATTATATATCAATCAATTTATCTATCATCTATCTCTCAATCAATTTATCATCTGTCTATCTGTGATGCATATATAAATATACATGTACATGCTGACATACACACGTGCGTGCACACGCACACGGCAGATATCTTTCTATATGCATATACATGCTGACTTCTTTCCATGTGAGGCCCATTCTGCCTCACATGCTTTTTTTCTGGTTGTATAAACCATACAGCCCCACCCAGAGTCAGTCAGTTCTGTTTTTCTTTTGTTGCAGTACAGTCCCTGGTTTTGAAACTCAGCCAAACTGTAGGCCACTTGAGCTGTTTTGCATAACAGCTGCACCTGACAGGAAGCAGGGCTCAGGGCTGCTGAAGCCCTCTGCAGATCTCACAAGGTGGCCTAGGCTGGCATCTTTGTTCCTGCCTGCTTCAGACCTGACAGGGAGCTAGAGAGGGTCTGTCTCTGCCTGAAGCGTACAGAGCACGCAGGGCACAGTCCGTCCTCACAACAGAAAATGAAAATGTCTAAATATAGTGGCCAACTGGTAAGCAGGGGCGAGGGCAGGCAACTGTGAGTCACGGACATGAGGCGCTTGCATGTGGCCTTTCGAGTCTTTGGAGCTGAGGAGAGGCAACATCATTTCTGATGGTCCAAACTCAAAGGTGAAGCCGGTGGCTTTTGGGGACTTTTCTCTTGTACTGTTCCTTTTATTTTCCAGTGAGTGCACTCTGGAAATGGCCCTGTGTGCACAGAGTAAATAGAAAGGGGGAAGTGTCGTAGCGCAACCGGCCATTTTCCTTACCCTTGCCATTTCAAACCCACACCCTGCTAGCAGCGTGGGCCCGAAATCCTACATTGGCAATCATAGCACTGGACTTGCTGTTCTTTGGAGCTGTTCTTAGGTTACTTACATGGAGTAAGACAGGACGGGACAGGTGCTCACTATATAAAGATGAGAGCTTCTGTCCTCACAATGGCATTCCGGGGAACACCTGACTCTCCATTTCAGAGAGTGCTAAAGGGACATCACAGGGACAGGAAGTAAAGGAGGTCACACATGGTCACCCCAGGTGTCCTGAGGGATTTGGCCACATCTCCTTGTAGTCTCTGAAGCCTTTTCAATCATCTTGAAACACAGCCAGGCCACTCTTGTCACTTAGGTGACAGCTAAAGGTCACGTTAGGTGCCAGTGGGGTTATACTGAGGGACCCTGAAAACAAAACAAGGTTCATGTCTGTGAAATGTTTGTCCATGTCCTGAAGACTTAGAAATACAAGCAAGACTGGACGTGCTGGTGAGAGGACCAAAAAAAGCCTACAGCTAAAGGTGGCAGCAGGGCAGGAGAAAGGAGCTCTGTCTTCCACAGGGCCCTGAGCTAGGCTGCCTGTGTGCTGGGAACGCTGTGCACTGATTGCTTTAATTGCTCACTCGCCATAGCAATTATTGGAAAGCTGGGAAGCCTTGGACCTTTGAGGCTGCCACCTTCCCCGACTCCTTCCTTCCCTCCCTCTCCCACCTCTGTGTGTGTGTGTGTGTGTGTGTGTGTGTGTGTGTGTGTGTGTGTGTGTGTGTGTATGTGTGTGTGTGTTTGTGTTTGTACATGTGTGTGCACACATGTGTAGAGGCCGTTATTAAGCACCCTCCTCTCCTGCTCTCCACCTTAGTTTCTGAAACAGCCTCGCCGAACCTGAGGCTCACCAGCTTGCTGGACTAGCTGGGCCACTGAGCCCCTGGGATCAGCCTGTCCTCCCCCTCCCCAACACAGGGATTACAGTCATGCATTGCACTCCCGATGTGGGCTTTTGTTCTCTAGAACCTTCTGCCAAAGTTGAGAAATGGAAACTTCACAGGCCCCTGACTCCAGAACAGACTGTGTTTTCTGCTATGTCTGCCGTCTCTTGGGATGGCCTTCTGATAACTGGCTCATCCTGCTCTTGTGACCCTCTTGGACTCCCAGCTTTTCCTCCCCACCCTCTACCCCATCACCTCATGCAGGCCTCCCTCCTCTGTTTGTCTGAGGGTACAGTTGGCTCTTTCTCCCCGTGACTCTTTCTCCAGCCCATCCTCCACTGTGGCCCAGAGAGAACCTTCCAGAACTTGACGCCGCTGTATCACCTCATACCTGAAAATCCTCCCAGGCGTCTACATTTCTTAAAGATAAAGCCCAAATGCCTCAGCGTGACACCGGGACACATGGTCACCTGATTGCTCCTCACTTCTCCAACTTGATCCTCAGCTATGCTGGGGACACAACCTGTGTCTCCTTCCAACAGACACACCGGAGTCACAACCCCCGAGATGGAGTTGCTCAGACCCTCACACCTCTGCGTCCACGGGGCGGCTCCCCAATGCACGGGACCTTGTCCACTTAGCTCTAGCCTTACTCCAAGTTCAGCACCTGGGCCTCAGTGGTGTGCCTTCTCCAGCCCCACATCCTGCCCGGTGTCACTGACCACACTGCTTGTATACCTGCCCCTACACCCAGGGCTGAGGCGCCTGAGGACTGACAGCAAGTATCTTCTAGTACGTGTTTTCATTAGCACATAATGGTTATACATAATAATGATTTTTGTTATGACAACTTCAAAAATCTATGTATTTCAATCATATTTATCCTCTGCCCCTATACTAATATACTTAACACTAGAGCAGGGATTGCCCTGAAGAACAGGGAAGTCCTGAGCAACACTGGACCGAACATAGAGGCCTCCTCAGGCCCAGCGTTCTGCATCCTCAGCTTTCCTGCTTTATCCCTTCTTCACATCCAAGAGCCTGTTCCCAGTGGCAGAAGGCCAAAGGAATGGAACACTGGAGCCTCCACATGATTGGGGTTATCTGTTAATTTCCCAGTCTCCCTTGGTGGAGAAGGTGCTTGATAAAACATAAGTGGGGGGGCTGGAGAGATGGCTCAGCACTTACGATCACTGGCTGCTCTTGTAGAGGACCTTGGTTCCCAGCATTCACACAGTAGCTTCCAACCACCAGGAACTCCAGTCCCAGGGTACCAGATGCCCTCTTCTGGCCTCTTTGGGCACTTGCTAGGGATGCTCATGGTGCACAGACATACGTGCAAACAAACACATACTCAAAAAAAAATTTTTTTTTTAATGTGAGTGGAAGTCATTGGGAGAAGCTTCTAGTAAATGCTTCTCAAAGTGCTGACTCATCTGAGAGGTAGCCTATTGTACATGTCACCCTTCCTGGGGCTTAGAATGTGGGCATGACAGCTGGTGCTGCAGCTTTTTTTTTTTAACCACGTGCTGGCATTGACGTTGGAAGACTTGTTCCAAGGACAGCAGAGAAGGATCCTTGGCTTCTTGGAGGAAGCAATTAGGAAGCCACCACTTTAGCCCTTGACCGTTTGCACCAGGACTCCTTTCGTGTAAAAGAAACACAGATTCTTGTCTGGCTTATGCCACTGTCATGTGGAAACTGGCAGTGGCCTTGAGTACATGGGCAGGGCCTTTCCACACCAATCATGAAATAAGAAAATGCCCACAGACATGCCTGCATGCCAATCTGATGGATGCAGTTCCTCATCCTGGAATTCCTCTTCCTCTGTGTCTCTAGTTTGTGTTGAGTTGTCAAAGACTAACTAGCATATGTTATGCATCCATATGAACAGGAGGGTCACAATCTCCAGAACCAATTTTTCTCTGCCCCTGCGTCACAGGGAGGTGATCAGACAAGCTGACTAGGTCTACAGGTACGAGGTGAGGCCGCCTCACACCCCAGCCTTCGGGGCTAGAGTTCTGAGTTCCAGTTTGGGAGAAACATAGTCAGCTTCTCACTGCAGTGACAGTGAGACCTGCAGGTCAGGTCAGTTCCTCTGTCACACAGTCCACTGGTAGCCAGCAGCCAGAGGATTTTACTGCAAGGAAACAAGGCAGGTGGCCCACTGTCTGTCTCTGCCTAGCCCATGTCACCCTGTTCAGTGCCATCTGGCCTGCAGCTCCTTTACTCTCTAACTGTCCGTCCGTCCCTTTTAAAGGGACAGATCACTGGGTGGTGTCATTCACTATATTCTCAGCCTGATAATGCATTTACCAGGGCAAGGCTCACAAAAACACCAGCACAATAGGGCCATAGCAATTCTGAGAGCCTGGAGGACCTGACCCATCACCTGTTTTGGGGCTCCCCTTCTCCTGAAATGCTGACTCCCCTGTGGGCCTCAGAGCACACAGAAGCTGGCCTTATCTGCTTTGCAATTTTCCTTTTGCCCCCGGGAGAGACTTGGAAATACACTCTTTCTAGGAGCCGATGGGAAATTAACCCACATTAGCACAACACTGAATGATGCCAAAACTGGGGACAGGAAGGTCCGTTTCAAAAGAAAGAAATAAATGTTCTTTGTAACCAGGCCAAGGCTAACATGCCTGCTCCTGATTGGTCCAGATCTGTGCCAGCCTCCCACTGCATCCGTAGGTGTGCTGAAAGCAGGCTGGAGACTTTTATAGAGACTGTCGCCATGGCACTGGGTGCTGTACTCTGCGGCATCAAAATGCCAAGGGTAGGAAAGATAAGCACAGGCCTTTCAATGTGCAGGCAATTCTGGGCGCTTCTGCATGTGTCTGCCTCTGTATTCAACGTCAGCAGTAATACGATCAGCCGGGAAAGCTAGCTTCTCTGCAGCTCATGGGGACGGAGAGCCTGGCCAGCGCTGCCCCGTGATCCAGTTTCCCTCACAACAGCCTTGCCGCACTGTAAGCCCCATTTTGTCCGTTCAGGGATTAGGAGCGTGCAGCTTGTCCATGTGCATGCAGAGTTTGGAATGGAAGGTGTGGGATTCTAAGACAAATTAATGAAAGGTCTATTCCTGGAAGCCGGGAGTGAGCTGGGGGAGACAGGAGGAGACAGCAGGACATCTGGAACTAGCCAGGGAGACACTCTATGGCCTGCTGTCAGCTTACAGCACACAGAGCACGGGAGGGAAATGGCAGAGTCCAGCAAGACTGCAGTGTGGAGGGCCTAGGCCTGGGACGGGCCAGGCCGAGCAGAGCGGTGGCATCTGTTCTGGGTTCAGAGGTTTATGCTGGCAAGGTTTTTTTTTTCTTATGCTTACACCTGCCAAATGGGCTGGGCTGGGCTCCAGGCTGAGATCAAGTTTGGGTCTCTTTCACATGCTGTTCATCTCAATTGGGCCAAGAGACTCACCCCCTCATTGCATCACTGTGACAAAACGCCCAAGGCAAGCAACTGTAAAAAGAAAAGTTTATTTTGGCTTATGGTTTTAGAAGCTACGGTCCAGGGTTGCTTGATCTTATTGTCTGTGGCCTGTGGGGGACAGCTCAATATATCATGGTGACCAGAGCACATAAAAGAAGATGGCCAGGGTGCCTTGGAAGAGACGGGAAGAATACACACACACACACACACACACACACACACACACGGGACCAATATCCCAATATCCCCTGGGAGGGCTTGGCCCCCAATTTCTTAACTAGATCTTCTAGATCTAGATCTTCTAAGAGTCCCACAACTTGCAGAGAGCCCAGCAGCTGGAGACCAAGTCTTCAATACAGGAACCTTCTGTGTGTGTCGAGGGGGTGGAGTGGGGGGTGTGGGTGAGGGGTGGGGGGAGGGGGGGAGCATCCAAACCATAATACTCATTTTAGATGGAAGTTACACGGATGACCACGATGAGCTCCACATCAGTGCCATAGGAGATAAATTCATTGACCAAGACACAAGTCCCAACAAGGTGTTTGAGTTCGCAATACAGTATATGAGAGAATGGAGAACTTGAAAAAAAAAATTCCAACCCATCACATTTCCCAGAGAAAACAAAATATTAACACAAAAGAGGAAGAAACACAGGTAGAGACCAACCTGTGTTGCACCCCCAGAGTTTGGTACAGTGTTCATTTGTGCAAGCGGAAGAGGCTTGTGTGTGCTGGAGGGGTGGGTTTGTTTTGGGATTGCTTAGTGCACTGGGGTCAGGACTGGAAGGGTGCTGGGTAGTGGGGTGGTAGAGTGGACAGAGGCAAGCTCTGCTGGAGACATCAGAATTCTTTTTAGAATGTCATGGGCAGGGCTGGGCGTGGTGGCGCACGCCTTTAACCCCAGCACTCGGGAGGCAGAGGCAGGCAGATCGTTGTGAGTTCGAGGCCAGCCTGGTCTACAAAGTGAGTCCAGGACAGCCAAGGCTAACACAGAGAAACCCTGTCTTGAAAAACAAACAGAGAGAGAGAGAGAGAGAGAGAGAGAGAGAGAGAGAGAGAGAGTTTCATGAGCAAATTCAGGGAAATGACTGATTTGGAAGGCACAGCCTTACTCTGGGTTCTGACACACTCAGAGCCCTGAAGCCACTCACACACGTGAGTAGTGTGTAGGGAAGATGGAGTCACGTGATTTCCTTGGCAGCAGCTGTTACAGGCCCTGTTCACTGGGGTCCCAAACCTGACCCCGTGGGCACAAGATCAAGGGATTTGGCTTGGTTTCTAGAGTGTAGGGCGTCACCCCTACCAAAGAAGGCTGAGTGGCTGAAGAGACGGCTCCGTGGTTAAGAAGAGCATTTGCTGCATGTATATGAGGACCTCAGGTCACCATCCAAGTGGGAAAAAAAAGCTGGGCGTGGCTGTGTGCCTATAACACCAGCATTGTGTGGGGCAGAGACAGGAGAATCAGTCGGGTGCCTTCTGCCAGCCTAACTCTGGGTTCAGTGATAGACCCATACTCAAAGGAATAAGGCCATGGTGACAGGGCAGGACACCTGATGCCCTCCTCTGATATACTCATTCATGGCATGGTGTGTGTATCTGACACATGTGCTCACGTGTGCGCATGCGTGTACACACACACACACACACACACACACACACACACACACACACACACACACACACCCCACTGCAGATTCACAGTGGGAGAGCACTAGAGCGCTCCAAGTACTTCAGTGCCCACACTCGGTTGCCTTGGTAGCAGCATATGTGCGCATCATTTGCAGTTCTCACTGAATAATGGCCGTGTTTTTGAGCATGCCCAGTGGAGAAGCGGACAGAGCTGGAGTTCACACGGAAGACAAAATGTCCACTAGTCCCTGCTGTAGCATCTCACCTGAAGGGGCACTTTGACAAAGGGTAGCAACAGGCAATGTGTCCAGCAAGCTTACAGGAGGAAAGCAACTTCCTGTCTACTGAGAAGCTGGATGGAATAGGAGATTAAGTTCCAGAAGCCAGAGCCAGGTGCTGGGAGGGTGCCTTCCATTTTGAGAACACAGCTGAGTTGGCCACACACCACACACTGCCTTGTCATCAGGCACACCTGGCTTCTCAGTAGCTCTCTCCTTGGATGGCCCTGGGCCAGCACTTCCAAGTGCAGAATTTTGATCACATAAAACGCTAAATAAGGGATAACGGGGGACAAAGGCACTCTAGTGCAGTCTGCTGTCAGAGCCAGGGAGAGAACAAGTCCTGTGAGGGAGATGTGTAAGCTACACTCATGTCAATAACACACACTTAGTCCAGTGGTTCTCAGCCTTCCTAGTGCTGCCACCCTTTAATACAGTTCCTCATGGTGTGATGACCCAGACCATAAAATTGGTTTTGTTGCTACTTCATAACTGTAATTTTTCTGATATGCATCATAATGTAAATATTTCGTTTTCCCATGGTCTTGGGAGACCCCTGTGAAAGGGTCATTCAACCCCCAAATGGGTCGCAACACACAGGTTGAGAACCGCTGGCCTAGAGCTGCCTCAGTTCCCTCCATAGATGGGATGGAGGTGAGATGGAGGAAGGGAGGGAAGGGGGAGGGGAGGAGGGAAGAAGGGAGGGAGGGAGGGAAGGAAAGCTGGAGGGAGGGAAGGAGGGAAGGGGGAGGGAAGGGGGAGAGAAGGAAAGAGGGAGGAAGGAAAGGAGGAGGAAAGGAAGGAGGAGGAGGAGGGAAAGAGGGCGAGGAGGGAAGAAGAAAGGATTCAGGTTCCCAAGCCTAAGCCCTCTCCTCTGAGAGCGCGTGACCTTTCAAGTACAGAGCAAACTGGGGGTTATCATCCCTCACTCTCTGTGTAGAAGCTGCCTTAGTAAATTGCCTCCTGTGATTTATGAAACCTTGGGCAAGTTACTTCATCTCTCTCTGCCTCAGTTTCCTCATCTGAAAAATGAAGGCAACAGTGATATTCTGGCGTGATATGCCCACATAAATGTAAAGCACTGCTATGACACTGTAAAAGGACCACTTTGCCAACTAGAGCACATCATTTTATTCTTTTAAGTCATACAGTGCATTTCTTTAAACAAATGTGACTTCCTTGGGAGGTTCAGGAAGGAGGATTGTCATGATTTCAAGGCTTTCCTGGGCAGCAACAGCAAATGGTTACCTGGGCTACAGAACAAGACAATCTCAAAAAAAAAAAAAGTTTCGGCATTATCAGTGCTTGGTGTATGAATTCATTTTCACTTAGCCTCCTCCTCCTGAGGTAAGTCTGAGGACTGTTAATGGGCCTCACGGTTACAGGTTGCTCTGAGGCATATTGGAAGGGGAGGTGGTGAGGCGGTGAGGAGGTGCCGGGAAAGAGGAAGAGAAAGAATTCCCAGGGAGCAATGTTGAAGCAATAACTGCAGACCGTAGGACTCACGGCAAGGTCAGCCTGTCAGGTCAGCCAGCATCCGGAGGGTGACAACAGAGTTGAACACGTGAAAGGATAAGCGACTTAGGAACTGTCGTTTTCCTCCTGAGAGCTTGCTGATGAGGGGGTTCTAAGCCTCTAACCCAAATTCTCTTTTATGGCCAGTGCTTCCCTGGCCCTGATCTGAGACGGCGCCATTAACGAGGGCCAAAAACAGCTCCTTAGCCTGGGATGGTGAAGCTGAGATAGGACAAATCCCCGGGTCCTCGGTGGTGGCTGCCTTCCAGCTCCTCTGAGGAGCTAGCAGCTCAGGTTTCCAGCTCAGGGCATGACTAGCTGGGGCCTCTCCAAGCAGATCTGGTTGCACTCCTGAGTGGCCGCCAGCCAGCCAGGGGCTCATGAGGAGGTCAGGCCTGGGCTCTCTCCTGGCTGTCACTTGCCCAGCCCCATGCAAAGCACATTCCAGGGGAACCCTGGATTCACCAGTCTTTCTTGTCATTTTGCTTTGCTTTTATTTCTGCTCTGTGACTTGAGCAAATCACCGAGCCTCTTCTGAACCTCCCTGTTAGTGTGTGAAACAGTTAAGACGCTGAAGGGCAGAGGGAGCTGAGTCACAGTGGCTTGCTTGTACTAAGGGCCTTGTAAACACCAGCTACTTTGAGAACCACCCCCATTCCTGCTGGTCAAGGTGTGTGTCCCTCAGGGATGGAGTTCCCTGTAAGTTGGAGAAGGCTGTCTTTGTCAGACCTGATGGAATAGAGAAGTGACGTGCTGTCTATTCAGTTCTTAAAGACTTGGGCACGGGGTCCAGGTTAGTGATTTTTTTTTAAAGGTCACTGGCTGGTGGCAATGCTGAGCAGACCCCAGGCCTTTGAGTCCTCATCCCCTTTGCTCCTTGCTCTATCCAGTGTACAAGTGTCTTCACATATGCCTGACCCCATTGGTCCAGGGGGCCACGCCCATATGCAAAGAATCACTTCTTGCAGCTGCATTCATTTGTCTTCATCCTACTCTCCTGAAGTGCATTGTGGGAAACTCCTCTCAGCTCCAGGAAGCTGTGCCAATTAGCACGCTTCTTGCTTGCTAATGTCAAAAACAAATCATCATGGCGTCCTCTCTGAATATTTAATTGGCCCCTAAACTTCAGCCATGAGCCTCAGCCATGACTGCCCTCCTCCAGTTCAAAAGAAAACAGAAGAATCTCTCTCTCTCTCTCTCTCTCTCTCTCTCTCTCTCTCTCTCTCTCTCTGTGTGTGTGTGTGTGTGTGTGTGTGTGTGTGTGTGTGTGTGTGTGTTGTGTCCATATAAGTGTGTGTACATGAAAATCAAGGTTAGTATATATGGACTGGGCCCTTTCCTCTCTTGAGGAAGAGGAGAGAAAGAGCCGGCCTTAAGAGAATATGGCCCAGATAAAACTTGTGCTAAATCATGCAGACCACTTGCATTGTTAGAATTGTTTGTCATAAACATGGATTGCAATTTGGCCCAAACCTGCTTTGCCTAAAAATAAACAACATGCTGGGGTCAGGGAGTCTCTGGACCAAAAGACTGGATGGAGTTCAGAGGCCAGCTCTGCCTGTGCACTACTTCTGAGACCTTGAACGTCTCCAGGTCTCTGCCCTCTCATTTGGGATGGTACAGCTCACCAAGGCTGCATGTTGGATATGAAGTGATTGATGGTCCCTGCCTGACCTTGCACCAGTTACTGTGAGATGACTTCCCTCGGGTGGCATTTAAGGAAGGACCAGTCCCGTTGTGTTTTCTGCTTTATGTGACCATAACAAGGTGCCCGAGAGAATCAGCAAAGGTTTGTGTTGGCCAGCATGGTGATGGGGAAACCTAAGGAACTGTAAGAAATGAGCTCTCAGAAGGACTGCAGAGCTGGCGGGAGATGCCAGGTCAATAGTAATTAAAAGACAAGGCCAGCGGTTGTCTTCGTTTGCTTTCTATTGTTGTGGTGAGACACCATAACCAAAACAACTCAGGGAGAGAGGAGGGTTTGTCTCAGCTTTCAGTCCATGGTCAAGGGAAGCCAAGGCAGGGGCTCAAGGCTGACATACGGAGTCAGGAACTGAAGCGGAGGCCATAGTGGGGTGCTGCTTGCTCCTCATGGCATGCTCAGGATGCTTTCTTGTATAACCCAGGGCTGGCTGATGGCAGCGGGCAGCACTGCCCACAGTGAGCAGTCAGGAAGATGCCCCCACAGACTTGCCTAGGAGTGATTTGATAGAGACATTTTCTCAACTGAGACCCTTCTTTCCATCTGACTTGTTGTGTCAAGCTGACAACCTAACCAGGATGACGGTAGACCCACAATGAGTGCGGATTGGTCCATGATGAAGCTCCTGCGAGCTGCCTGGAGGAGGCTGTGCTGGTGGGTTACCACAGACGTCTCCTCCATCCCCTGAAGCTGCAGGACAGCCCTGCAGCTAGCCAAGGAGCAGGTCCCCAGCCCTAGGGGAGAAGCCATGATGGGCCCTTGGCATGGCAGCGGCAGAGGCTTTCGCGGGGCACTGAGCCCACCTGGCTATGCCAACACACCAACTGGTTCAGTGGTTTGAGCCCCTTCATCTCACTTTCCTGCTTCGATAGGAAATTTTTGAAATGAACGACTTTATTCAAACTGAGGGTTTGGGCACCAGATTGTAAGCTGAAGACAGAACATAACCTCTCCGAGGTATGGTTGAGGAGAAGGTTTATATTGTAGCTATGAGGGAGAGAAGGGACAAGGGCATTGGGAAGAGTCCAGAGCAGGGAGAGAAAGTAGTAGATTGAACATGGCCAGCAGACTGGACCTGGGCTAGGAGACGGGGGTGGTGAGAGAGAAGCTGACCGTGAGAGAGGGGCAAGAGAGAGAGAGAAAGCCAAGAAAGGAAGACAACAGAGACTCATAGCCAGAATGGCAGGGTTGTGTGGGGAAGAGAAGCTGGGGTGGGGGTGGGGCAGGAAGCCCATGATCTGCAGAAGTTTAGGGTAGGGGGTGAGCTGAGAAGAGCTGCAGGTACCAAGTGTGCCTGGAGGCCAGTGTGTCCCTTAGTATGCCAATAGGCACTGCAGACAGCCATGCATCCTTCTGCCAGTGATGAGGAAACAGTAGAAGGGAATGGACCCCAGAATTTGGGCTGGGGGGGGTGGGAGGGAGAACTGAAGTTTCTTTTAGACCTGACCGTCTTGTCCTAAATCCTCATCTTCGTATCTGCTTCTGTAGAGGTATAAAATAAAACATTATCTGCTGTAAAAATGAGACACCAAGAGGCCAGAGAGATTGTTCAATGGTTAGAGCACTTGCTGCTCTTGCAGAGGACCTGGGTTCAATTCCCAGCACCCACATCGGTGGCTCCCAACCTGCCTGAACTCCAGTTTTATGGAATCTGAAACCGTCTTCTGGCCTCCAAGGACATCTGCAGCCATGAGGTGCATACACACACAGGCATGCATCACACAAGTAATAAACAAATATTTTAAAGTACAGTGCAGAGCTGTCACTCAATAGCTGGCTTGCTGCTATTGTACTGTCGACAACAGCGCAGAAGCCGTCCCTCCTACTGAGTGATAGCTCCCTATGGCCCCATTTCCTGCTCTGCGCTCTGCCCGCTCTGCTCCAGCTCTGCCGTCTTCTTATCAGTTCTTTTGTGTTTTTAGGGCCAGCATTAAGTAAGGTGACAAGAAGACAAAATTACCTCCGTGGACATCCTCCATCAGGAGATTAGTGGGAGGGTTGTACACACAGCGTGGGCGTGCTAAGTGGAAGACGTCCCATCCTGAGTGGGATGGAATGAGGTCCCACCTGATACTCTGAGTGACATCTGATTTTAAACCTAGGAATTGTTTGTTTCTGGAATTTTCCACTTGCTATTTTTGGACTGTGGTTGACTGTGGGTAAGCGAAACACTAGGAAAGTAAAGCAGGGGGAGACGGGGAGGCGACTATGACAAGAATCATCCCGTTGAGCACCAAAGGCCCCTCCAGGGACCTCTTGTGTGAGTTCACTTGAAAGAGTAGATGGCGGAGGAGGTTTAAACTAAGTCTACCTGACTCTAAGCCCATAGCATCCTATACAGCCACACATCTACCCTGCTGGCTTCAGATGTCTGCTGCTGATCCCCAGGGCTCCCGCAGAGCTGTTCACGGAGGGCAACTGAGGACTTCTGGGACAATCCCAGGAGCCTCCCAGGATGGGAAGAAAAAAAAAAGGCTCAGATTCTGTATTTGTGGCTGGATCTGCCACTCTAGCAAAGACAAAGTGGGTCAAGTACTCTAGTCGTGAGTGCTCTCGCTAGAACCTGGGGAAATGGGGGCAGACCTCACAGAAAGAGTACAAACGAACGCTCAGCGTGTGAGCAAAGAAACAAGTCCCCACCCGAGACAGTTCAATGCCGAGGGTCCAGTTTCTGCCACTTACCAGCTGCCAGATGGGACTAAAGAGGGCTCCCGGAGAGCACCACGGTGGTAGGAATTGACCAGGACGACACAAATAAGCACACACAACACAGTATATGCTCGTAAATATCGGATGCTTTTAATCAAGACACTCATGGCAAATCAGCCCAAACCACTTTGGAGAAAAAATGTCGTAGGTCAAAGTTAAAATGCATCTCCCTCTGGTCCGGTGCTTCTTACTCCTGGGGCTACGGAGACAGTTCAGTTGGTAAAGCTTGAGAGTTGGAGCTCAAATCCCCCACCTCTCAGTTAAAAAACTAACAGACAACAACAACCAAAGCCGGTTCAGCTGGCAGGGAGGGGACAGGGGAAGGAAGACCCTGCTCCCTGGCTGGTGAACGGGCTAATTCCAGGGCGCCCAGGTTTACACATGCAGGCCGCCCCCAGAACGCTCATTCCCTCAACACACACAAAAGCCATTCGCCCCTGCATTGGCCAGGATGCTGCGTGGGTAAGTCAAGGCGGGTGCGCTGCCAACAGCAAAACCCTAGGAGATGCTCTCTGAGTCAAGGGACGTTGTCTATGGGTCACCCCACAGGAGCCACCTGGTGTGGGCGGGAGCTCCTGCCTGAGCCCGAGGCCAGCAGAAGCTGGGGAGCAGGTTGTATTAGGGACCTTTGAATCTGCCTCCAGAAGCAAGAGGCTGGGTTCCGACATAGCTTCTTGGTAAATAGGCCAGGTGGTCAACATATCCCGCGACTGCGGGCATACTGAACACTGGATGGAGGTGTGCCCACCTGGGGACTCAGTATATGTATAGTGGAGTCCCCAAGATGCCTCTTTCAGGAGAACATGCCCATCAGTTTTGGGGGGAAATGCAATTTTCTAAAATGGCTGACAATTTTTAAAAAATCTGTGTGAAAGTGCCGTGGCTTGAATGTGTCTTTTCAAAGTTCCTGTGCTGGAAACTCAGACCCCCCTACCCCGCCCCAAAGTCATATGCTAGTAGCATCTGGAGGTGAGGCCCCTGGCAGACAATTAGCATCAGATGAGGGCATGAGAGTGGAGCCAGAAAGAGGGAACTGATGGCTTTATAAGAGAAGGAAGACCCAGACGGTGTGTTTTCCATGTCCGGCCGTGAGATGCCATGTACCATTCAGGAGGCGGCACACGACTGACCATCACCAGATGCCAGGTGAACACCCTTACATCACTCAGCTTCTAGATTATGCATCAAATAAACCTCTATTTTTTTTTTTAATGAATTACCAGACTCAGGTACTTTGTTATAGCAACGGAAAATGGGCTAAGATACAGGGGGAGTTGCCACCGTCACTTTCTTGCACGTACATTGTATGTAACACCATTCACAGATCTTGCGAGTGTCACTGTGGAAAGAGACAGGGGGAGAAGAATTAAGACTCTCACAAGTCTGGAGTCCACCCAGCTGCCTCTGAGCACCTCTGGCATTCGAGTCTCTGACTAGCTTGGGAGGCAGCAACCATCACTGCCCTCCTGACCCCCGCCTGTACACACACTCGTTATTCTTGTGCTGCGGCCCAAGGGTCTGGGTGGCTTTTCAAAACTGGGACACGTCTGAAAGAGACATCCTGAGTTCGGGTTGCCCCATTCTTGCTTGAGAAAGAATTTGGCCTGAACTTGACTGTACAAGATTGTGGTAGGCATGGTACCAGGCATGGATAAGGTGGACCAGCGATATTTGGGACACGCTTATACTTTGAAAATTACCTGTTATTTATTTGAAATTGAGCAGTTAATATTTTCATTTGTTAAATCCAACAAGCCGACGGCTAGGCAGAGAGCAATGAGGCACTTGCTTGAGTCCAAGCAGCCGGCATCAAGAGCAAAAGATTCTGCTTGCACTCCGTTGGGAGTCTTGTCTGCTTGCCGCAGAAACCTGGATTCTGCTGGGAGGCCTCGGTGGGTACTGCTCCTGAAAGTTCCAGAAAGTCTTGGGTTCTTGGGGTCTCCTAAACTGCTTGGGAGGGGCTTTTTCGGGATCCACTTGACACTGGCCTCAGAGCCACGGAGTTCAGGCTTCAGAACCCCTCTTTGCCATTGTCCCATTAGAAGCCCTGGGGAATGTAAATCTGGGCATTCGTTATTAAACTGGGGCTTCACGCTGTGTGGGTCTCAGAACCCCCCAAAGTTGGGCAGAGGCTGAGACACTTATTCTCATTGCTGAACATCTGTCACACGCCCAGCCACAGTGAGCACACTTCACCCTTACACCAGCATCCTCACGAGAGGAGACAATTTCCTCCTCCAACGTCGCCCAGCTAAGAAATGGCCACAAAAGGATTTGAGTGCTGCTTGAGTGTCTCTCTGCTGTTAGGACAGGCAGGCGAGGCTGCGCTTCCCTGAGGCGGGTGGGAAAGAGAAAGCCGGTTCTCTTCTAGCCTACGTACATCAGGAAGGGACTGTCCCCTCAGGTAAAGCTGGGACCCCGTCCAGAGCCAAAGCAGGAATAAAAACTTCAGAATTCTGTTCCGTGCCTAAAAATAGCATCAAGTACCAATTTCATGCCAGGCACGGTTGCTAAGAGACCTTGCAGGCACCATCTCATTTACCCTCGTAGTTACAGGTGACATCTGTTGTATTATAGGCTTTTTAATCAAATGAGAGGACCATGTCGAAGACATCGCGTGGAGGACCCAAGGCCATCCAGTGCGCAAATAGGATGAAGCCTCCCACACAGGCTAACGGGGAGCAGGGAGGGAGGGGGGCGCAGGGAGGCTGGATTAGGGTCTTGACTGGGCAGGGCATAGGGTTTGCCTCATTTCCTCCTGCTCCTGTCACAAATTAGTACAAGCCCGGTGGCTTAGCAACACCGACTCATTATCCTCCAGTTTGGAAGGCTGCAAATCCACAATTGGCTCCCCTGGGAAAAGGTCAGGGGGCCAGCAGGGCTACACTGCTTCCTCCCTGCAGGAGAGGCTGACGCAGGAAGCCATCCTGATTCTCCCAATTGCTCCAGCACCAGAAAGCCCTTTTCTCGACAGCTGTACGGGGCATCAGCTGAGGCAAGGGCCCTTCCAACCCCTGTACCTATGACTGGATCCCCTTCCTCTCGAGCTGGCATCTTCTCATGCCAGCTCCGCACACTGAAGGACTCGGGACAGACGCCTGAGGGCCTGAGGGCCTCGTCACTTTCCCAGTGTTATTACCCATGATCCCAATGTATTCATATGGCCAGATGCACAGATTTAAATCCTCTTGGTGTGTGACTCACTTGGCTGCATGGTGGAATTATCTGGGGGAGGGGGCGGTTGGGGGGGGCTTTAAAATTTCCTGGTGTCATCAAGCCCGAGTGACTCTGTTAGTCTCTGGGGACTCCAAACCTCAAACGTGTAGGTTTGTGCGACCGGTACCACAATGAGTGACACAGCACAATTCCAGCCCCGTGCTGTCTCTTGAGCTGAGAGAGAATGTGACATTAGGGCTTAGCAATACTCCGTGTCCTACTTTAGAACAGAAATTCCAGAAGACAAGAAGCCACCAGGAGCAAGGCTCAGCTCTGCTGCTCAGGCTGAGCCTGCTCCTGTGCTTCCAAAGGAGGAAAGCCCGAGAAGAGCCTTGGAGCTTCTGCAGCTGCCGGTCTCCTGGTGCGCGGGGCACACTGGGATCTTGTTCTTCTCACTGCTTTCCCAGGAAGAGATGAACCGAGCTGGCGGAAGGGAGCCCTGACGGGAGGAACCCCGTCTTCTTCATTGCACAGCACAGCTGCTAATTTCGTGGCCATAAGTAGAAGTCAAGGAAAGGCAGAAATGGCGTAGGCAGAAAAGAGAGGGGCTGAAGGGGTTCTCAGACTCCAGAGTCTTAGCTGAGGACGATCCACACCAAGCACTGGGTGGGGGTGGGGGTGGGGGGAGGGAGGGACTTGAGTTGGCATAGAATTCCACAGAAGCTTGTTCCTGCCAGGGTGGGCCAGTCCTCAGCAGTGCCAGGGTCATGGTCTATGGCTGATGCCCGGTCTCCTTAGTTGTTCCAATGTGCCAGCACCTTACCCCGTTCCCCCTCCTTATCATATCCTGGAGAGTAGCTACCACTCGTGGCTCTTTTGTGCTTATGGAAAGAGAGGTTCAGAAAGAGGAAGAAGCAACAGGCCGGGACTTGCAGAGTGAGCGGGTTGCCACGGCTGATATTAAACTATAGACCCTCTCCAAGCCAGGACAGAGAAGCTTGTGACTGTTGGAGGCCAGGACGGCATGGAAGCCGTGTGTTCTTTCAGAAGAAAGATGCTTTGTTTTTGGAATCTGGATCTTTCCCCCCAGCCCAGTGGTAAGTGGTACAATTCTCCTTTGAGACGCTGGGCAGACAGCTGAGCGGCATACAGCGCGGCGGTCAGCCTCGTGTCAACGGACTGTGTTGCTAAGCTGGGCTTGGACGATTAGATCGACTCAGTGTTTCCAACTTACGTTATTTTCTCTTTATGATGGAGTTATGAGGGCATGACTCCATGGTAAATCAAGGAAGCATCTGTTTTTACAATAGTACCCCCGATGGGCATACACTCTGTGCCCAGCCCTGTGAAAAACTATACCCTCCAGAGCCCATGGAGGGGCCCCAGGATGTCAGCCCAGGGGCTGTTGTTCCAGGTAACTTGAAGGAGCCCCTTAGGCTATTGGCTGGGCATCAGACTCCAGTGCTGATCTTATTCAAGCTCAGTGTCGCCTCATTCTTCTGCACGTCCGTTCAACTACTCTCTTGCTTGCTCACAGTGTACCCTCACTCAGGACTATGACCCACTCTGCATCACCCTCTGTGCCAAGACCTGACCCTGTCACAGCCTCCCTGTGCTGAGGGTCTCAGTGTAGAAAGAGGCAGAAGTGGATGTGCTAGTGTAGCTGGGAGTGTGCCATGAAGACAGGAAGTGGACAGTCGGCTGCCAAAGAAGGCAGAGGGATGGGCGGGTCGCAGTGGCCAACTGGACGCTCAGCAGGTGCACAGCTCGCAGAGCCCAGGAGCATGGGAGGGCTGCTGGAGGTGGGGGGGGCTGCTGGAGGTGGGGGGGGCTGCGCTCTGCACACCAGGACATAGGCTGCTCCAGGACACAGGCTTGCAGCCAGTTCTTAATTTGCACACAGTATCTATAGTGCCAGGTGTGCCAGTCCATCTAGCAGCCAGTACCTTTTGTCCTGGCCCTGGGGCCTCCCAAGGACACGTTTCTGACTGGAATCACTTTGGTTACAGTCAAGGTCCTGTCCCTCTCTAGCGAGCGCCTTGCATGGGTCACCAGTCCCTGAGAACCTAGATCAAGGAATCCTTCTTGGGAGTCTCCAGGCATGATGCGTCTCTCTTGGGCCTCCAAAGTCTACATGGCTTGAGGCTTTATTAAACCTCCCCTGCCAGGTCAGAGAGAGTTAAGAAAACAACCTAAAGTTACTCAGCCGGTCCCCTGGGGCTCCTGTTCCCAAGGTGGCCTCTCCGTGGGCTTGGTAACTCCCTTCCTTCCTTCTAGTCCTGAGCCTTCAAGCCAGCCCAACCCAAAGGAAGCAATATAGACAAAAAACAAGGTTTCCTTGGTCCTCTGCATTTTTCCTTTAATATTTAATCTCTGTCCTCACCTGTCCACCTGTTTATTTGTCCCTTGCAGGCAGGCATTGATTCAGCTGAGAATTACCAAGGCCCCCTACTCCATGAACTACCTACCAGGAAGAACAAATAGAGGCTGGGTCTCCCTTGGTTTCATAAGCCTAGCCAAGGGGTGGGCATGAGAGGGTAGGGAGCCGAAAGGGTGGGGAGCAGCTACCATAGTAACACGCAGTGTGTATGTGTGTGTGGGGGTTTGTACTCTCAAACTACTATTAGGATACAGAATACAAAGTACTTAATTTCTTGGGGGAGTCAGCAGAGGTGGCACAGAAAAGGTGACATTTAAGCCAGCCTTGAGGAATCAATGGGACTTTGATAAGCAAATCATGGCAAGACATTGTCATTCCAGGTAGACAGATGCCAAGTGTGGCTGACTCTGGGGGGGGGGGTTGCTGGGGTAGGGAATGAGGGGCAGAACCAAGAGAAAGAAAACAGAACAGCCTCTCACTCACCCAGGTGTCTGTGCCTGGCGCCCAGTTAATTTTCATAAGCACCTGGAGTAAGGTTCACTCCCACAGCTTTGCCGAAAGAGACTTTGAACACTTATCGAAGGCCACACAGCCAGCAAGAGGCCGACCCAGGATTTGTGCTGTGCTGATTGACACCTGCAGTCTCCACCCCACTCAGGCTGAGGTGGTGGGATGACAGCAGCTATGTCAAGGAGCCCTTGGCGGCGTGCGAGACGACAGCTGCGCCAACATTCTTTTCCAGAGCCCCTTCTTTACCCTCTCTAGGCTAAGCCCGAAATCTTGGTATAGCGGGAGCCACCTCTGTGATGCCGCCTCTCTGTTTGTGTCACCCAGGGCCTAAGAGGGCTATGGGAAGAGCCACCATTGCTGGAGTCTCATCAGCAAGCAGAGGCCAGGTGCTGATGGGCACTCTCTCCAAGACCAGGCAGCCATCTAATTACAGAAGTGTGGGTGGGCTAGGACCACATGAGAGGAAGGGATAGTCATGCCTGTTGAGGCCTGCAGGAAGGCTCCCCGGGGGCTCCCAGCTCAGCGTCTTGCTGTCTGGAGACCACACGCAGGCTGCCTCTGGAGACAGGCAGGGGAGAAGGGAAAGAGCCACGCTGAGTACTGGCCATAGGCCAAGGGCTAATCAGGTCTTTATCCCTACTCTCACATGTGACCCCCGCCCCTATCTCCGCCCTTCTCTCTGCAGGTTCATAGAGAAAATAAAGCTTCCTGAAGTGAAGCAAACTGCTCCTGGGTCACAAGACATGAGATTCAAACTCAGCCTGAGGGAATCTAGACACCTGGGAGAGAAGGAAGCTGTGAGGCTGTAGACCTACTAGGGACCCCAGTCCATGAGGATGGGAAGATGGTACTTCATCTTGAATGTCAGAGCAGAGGATGCCATCGGAGGGCTCAGTGGTTTGAGGACCTTTCTGTCTTCGTCTTTTCTTGTTCTCTCAGTCGCTAGGGAAATGTGCTACCTTGGGGTCCCTGGATCAGGCCATGCGTCCGATCACCTCCTGACTGTCCTCTCCTGCCACATGCTCTCTCCTCCTCCGTTGTACGTCTCTCTGATGGCCAGATCTGTGACTTTTCACCAGGGCCCTACATAGGATTTCCATCAACTTTGCGTTGGACACACTTAAGGGTGGCAAAGAATTGTGACTGACTTCCTCGAGCTACCGCGGTGGGTGAATGAAGTCTGCCAGCAAGGGAGCCGTCTCACTAGCTGCCATCAGTCACCAAGGACTTGCAAGATTTGCAGGTGGCATGGCTGGCTCAGTGTTCCCGTTGAAGCATTGGCTGGAGCTCTGTGAGACCCTGGCTCTCCTAGCCTGGCAAGACTCTTCCTGTCTCGTTCTTGGCAGGCTTAGAATGCACAGGGACTTCCTGTTTGTGCAGCGGCCGCTCACCAACCACTAAATAGCATCAAGCTGTGTTCAACACAGGTGAGGGAAGCTTAGAAGGCAGCAGACAGTATTTTAAACTCTGCCATTTAGATGACCCGAGGTGTCTGACGTGACCTCTGGGAACCCCAGTTTCCTCATATGTCAATAAAGAATGATAGTCTAGGCACCTCAAAGCTGTTCATAGCAGCACCACAAACATGTGTGAGGCTGTAGGCTGTGGGTTGAGGCCTCTGCCACAGTTTGGATGTTCAGTGTCCCCCACAAAGCCATGCCTTATCACAGGATTGGTCACCAGCCTGTGCCATGACTGGGGGTGTGGCCTAGTGGGAGGAAGTGAGATCCTTGGGATATGCTCTTGAAGGCGGTACAGGGGCCCAGACCCCACTCTTTTCCTCTTTTTTGTTTTGTTTTGTTTTTTGTTTTTTTGTTTTGTTTTTTGGCTTCTAGACCTGAAGTGCTAGCTCCTTTCACCGTGTGCTCCCAGCCTGATACCATGCCAAAAGCAGTGGGCAAGATGACTGCAGACCAAAACCTCCACCAATAGAATCAAGAGCAACCTTGCCACCTTTTAAGTTGACGGTCTCAGGTATATTGTTATAGTCACACAAAGCTGACTGACACAACCTTCCTATTCAGATTCTGGCTCTGTCTTGCCAGCAGCGCCATCTTGGGTGCCTTCCTTGGCCTTGTATAAGCCTGTTTTCTTCCCCGTGACAAGAAGCTGGAGGTGCCTTCCTAGTTATGAGATGGGGATGGAGACACAACGAAGAGGCCTAGGTGACAGCTAGGTGTCAGCAGCCTTTCACGGCTCTTCACTGAGCATCTGTTCAGGACCAGCCTGGAGACACAGAGGCTTTGAAGCCTCTCTAGCTGTGCACGTGTATTCCTTCTCTGGGGTCCATCAGGGAAGAGCCATGCTATGATTTAATTGTCTCCACAGATCTCAGGCATTGGAGCCCTAACTGAATTTGGAGTTAAGGCTGTGAGGGGTTGTTTAAAGTTAGATGAGGTCAGGAAGGTGGGAGACCTGTGGTAGCATGGACGTCATGCTTAGGAAGAGAGGAAGCTGAGCTAGTGTGCTCGTTCTGCCACCCCCCCTGCCCCCCTCCCCCAACCGCCTTGTTAAGATGCCGCAAGAAGACTCATCAGATGTCTGAGCTCTGGAGGTCCTAGTCTCCAAATCAACTTGTTTTCTCTAACAATTACTCAGTCTTGGGTATTTTGTTAGCAACAGAAAAAGAACTAAAGCAGATATTCCTACGTTGGCTTGAAAATAGCTCTTTCCCGAATGAGTAATTTCCATAGACAGTAGCTAAGGCAACTGGCCCCCAGGATGGGGCTATCTGCCAGCATCATCCTGAAGGCTGGTACAGGGGCTGACTCACTAATGAGTGTGCGTGGCACACAGTAGGACTTCACCACTTCATGTGGGGAAAGCTGCAGGCCTCCACTTCCTCACAGATGGCTTGAGTGAACTGAGCCAGAGTGGGTCAGCTGTAGACAGCCCCCCCCCCTGGGAAATGGGCGAAGGATGGTGACAAAACAAAGTGGGAGGGCTTTGCTTGGGTTGTTCTCAAAGGCTCCAGCAGCCTCTCTGTGGCCACTCTGCCTTGCTGCGAAGGCAAAAGGAGCTGGCATTGCCATGGCAACTAGGCATCCTCAACTTCCAGCTCACCTCGGAATTTTCTATAGCAACAAGAGCCCCTGGTAACACATCTGGAAAGCAAGAGCCACGAGTAGGAAGTTATGCCAGGGTTCTGCAGAGAGCTGGAGAGGAGGAGCCTTCTCATTTCCCACATCCATGGTTAATAAAAAAGCAAAAGCTAGTCCACGTCCAGGCCCAAGAGAAAGAAACGATACCACAGCCTGAGGCAGGGATACTCTTTCCATGACATTCAGATGCTATTGGAACTAGAGATCAGGCTTCGGTTAGAACCTGGAACCGGGAGCTGAGGAGATAGGAAATGGCGGAGCTGGCTATCAGTGGGCGGGTCCTGGACAGTGGAGGTGACATGGATGTTTGGGTCAGTGCAGAGGTCTAGCCCACAACTGCACTGTCAGGAGATTCCCTGAGTAGTGGGTGTGGGTCTCACCCCGAGAACTACAGCAGCGCTTCTCAATCACCACAGAAGGCCTGCTGGTAGCCTGCTGCCCCACATATCACAGCCTTGTTTTTTTTTTTTTTTGTCCAGTAGATACCATCAGCATCCCCTGAGTTGTGACAACCAGAAATGTGTTCCCAGAGGGCAAACCTACCCCAAGTTGAGAACCACTGTGCTAGTCCAGGGCAAAGACTTAGGAATGGCAATGTGGTATTGATGGTGGGGTCTATGTGTGCTTATTTCTCTGTGTGTTTGTATTTGGATGTGTGTGTTTGTGTGTGTGTGTGTGTGTGTGTGTGTGTGTGTGTGTGTGTGTGTGTGTGTGTGTGTGTGATTGGCTTGTTACATGGAAAAGGCGGAGGTAAGCTTAAACCACAGGAACAGGAGATGAGATATTGGGATATTAACTGTCTTTGTGGCTTACTATTGTTTCTCTGGCCCCATCAATCCTGGTCTAGTCTGAGGCTGGAGAGAGACTCCATTTTCCTATCATTGGTATTGATTCCATAACTACCCAGAGAGGACGCCAACTAGTTCAACCTGGGTCTCATGGTCATTTTCAGTGAGAGGGAGGCAGGATTCCCAGACAGCAGAAACAGGAGGAGCAGCGAGGGAAGTGGGGGAAGCAAATGCTGTTGTCCTTCCCCAGGGCAACAGGATGCCCAGGTCTCCAAGAGGCGGCTTGTGTGGCGACAACAGTGCAGTCACCCTCCTCAGACAAAACAAGGCAGTGAACTTGAACCTCTGAAGGAGACAGAGTAAAGATGGGCTCCTTGAGAAACAGTGAGCTTTGGGGTGTCAGGAGTCTTATTTACACTGTACTCTCCTTAGCATGAGGAAGTGAACCGTGCAGTTAATAGAGGTGACAGTTCATGTTATGTGTCAGCTTGGGGGGGGGGCATTGGGGGATTACATTAACATTTAAATGAACAAACATTGAAAAAAGCCCAGCTTGCCCTTCCTAGTATGGGTAGGCCTCATGAAGTGGTTGAAGGCGCGTGCCTTTAATTCCAGCACTTGGGAGGCAAAGGTAGGCATAGTTTCAGGCCAACCTGGTCTACATAACAAGTTCCAGGATAGACAATGATACACAGAGAGACCGTGTCTCCAAACAAACAAACCCAAACAAATCCCGCAATAGTCAAAGGATGCTCAGTAAAACTAATGGCCAGGCTCTACAAAGGGAGAATTCTCCAAGAGGCTGTAGCTGTAGACTTCTGCATGGTCAGCTATCCTGGGTCTGCAGCCGCTGGTCGATTCTGCAGAATCTAGACTCCCCAGCCACCAGCATCGAGAGCCCGTTCTCTGTCTTTTTATACAGCTATGCTCAGGGCTCACAAGGACGAGGAGTCCAGAGACTTTAACTTCCTTCTCCTTGACAATGCACTAAGCCAGGGCAGCAGTGAATTTGATTCCTACATTTCTTTAGGCGCTAAAAAGAAAAGAAAAGAAAATGAAGAAAGTGGCGAACTTTGACAGCACTAAGTGAGGTCTTGGAGTCAGAGGCAGGGAAGGCTGGAATGCCACCCAGAGGCGAGGAGCTTAGGTAAGATGTGGGCTGAGATGAAGTGTGGCTCAGGCTGGGTCCCAGTTGTGTTGAATGGTGAGGGACGTGGAGCATGAAGGTCTGACTTGCAGAGCAGCAGTAAACAGGACCGTTGACAACAGGGACCACTGAGGGCTTCGGGACATGGAGATTCATTCAGTCTGTCAGCTAAACAGCTACGTGGGACCCCAGGGACAGAGAGGACCAGAAGGCTCCAGTGAACAGTGGTGCATTCTTAATAGGAACTGCTTGGATGTGCGTCAGGCCCTTGCTAGTCACAGAGGACTGACTCCTGAAACCTGAATAACTGACAGGCCCTGCTATGAAACGGCTGCATTTGCACATTAGGCGACAAAGTTCTCCCATGTTGGTCTTTTCATTCCTAACACATATAAATAGTGTGTAAATGGTTTTCTAGTGCATGGTTTGGAAGATGATTCCCAGGAAACATCTGTCCACGGTTTCTAGTTTAAATCTGTAATTGGCTGACTCGGTATAAGTGAAAGCTGAAAATACAAGGGCAGACCATGGTCCCCAGCCTGTCAGCAACTTGACTGGAAGAGTAACTTGAGTTCTATTATCCCTAATTTTACAGATGGGGAAACTGAGGGAAGGCACTGGTGATGGAAAGTCGGCTTCGAAGCTGCTTGCTCTGCTGGCCCTATGATGTCCACACTAGATTCTGGGCTTCTGGGGGCTACATTCAGAGCCTAGCATGGTATCCAGGGTTTCAGGGCCACCTCTTTCACATTAGGGGCTCTGGGCTCCAACAGCCTCCTGCATGGAGGACAGTCATCAGAGACCATGAACAGGGGCAGATCACAGGCCCTGGGAAGATGCTGGGATCCAGCTGCTGAAATATCGCTTATGAATTTAGAAGATCTTTGGGCAAACAACCCAACCTGTCACTGCTCAGCTACCTCATACAAAAAGCAGTTAACAGAGGGGCCGCAAACCAGGTGCAGGCAAGGCCGATGTCTAATTTGACCTAATCCCACTGTTGATTGGTCCCAACTGCGTTGAGTCCCAGCACTTCTTACCTCAAGAATAGACCAGGCTGCCACTGTGGTAGGAAAGAAAGTGTGCATTTGGTTTCCCTCTCCAGTCCCTGCTCTACAGCTCACAAGTTCTATCGTTGCCAAGTGCTAAGTGCTAAGAGCATCCTTTGTTAACAATTTTTGCTGTTGCATAGAGGCTCCTGAGAACCCCCGGGTGTGGCCAGTATCCCCAGCCTGCTAACGGTACCTGCTTTGTGGGGAGGGCCAGGAAGGGGGGTGATGAACAGACTGGAGGCTGGATGGCCCTAATAGCTTTGAAATGAGACTGATCACTGTGTGTCTACTTACTGTCTACCTTGTTGGAATGGCTAGCCCCACCCCCTACCCCCTGAGAAACCAGAGAAAGAGCTAATGACCTAAGGGCAGAGGAATAATCAGTCTACAGAAAGGCCCACGTAGGTGCTGGTGGGCTGAGAGGATGTAGTGATCTTTACCCCCTCCACTACACAACTTTTCCATCTGGCTGCCACAGAGGGGGCGGCCAGGAGAGAGTACATAACAGATCTGCCGACTCAGTTATCAAGCGAAGGGGTTCTGAGCAAGCTTTCCTGCTCTGGGATATGAGTTATAATGCTCCTGGCAGGAATATAGCCTACTCCCTTTATCTGGGCATCGGGTGTTCATCCAATGAGTTTAGTTCATGTCCGTGATCTCTGCCATCATCTGGCAAAACTTGATCTGACAGTCCGTGCTGGCCAGTGAGAAAGGCTTGATGTTTAGGGAGGAATTTCCAGGTAGCTGGCCTGACGTCATTCATGTAGCCCAGACAGATTCCTTTTCATCAGGAGCCTTGAGGCTCAGGATATCTGGCCTGAGGTCCGATCTCCAGTTAGCAATGGCACCAACCTTGGGCACTTGAATGTTCTGGCTTGCCAAAGTAGCGCAGGTTTCTTCTAGCTACCTTGTCCAGGAACAGACACGGGCCTCTTCTTGCCTCTGCTCCCCTCTCTCCTTCCATTTTACCTATGTGCCAAGCACTTCCCGGCCACTGTAGCTCTCCTTCCTCTGCGAGCGTGCATTTGCGGCCTCAGACCTGGACACCTGGGCTGTGGGCAGGAGTTCAGAGGCCGAAAGGAGCACACAGTCCCTGAGAGCTAAGGAAGGCTTCGAAGGAGGCAGCATCCCAGTGGTGGGGCCCAGAGGCCAGCAGCCAGGCCAGCAGAAGGTCTCAGCCCACTCATCGTTGTCTCTGGAATCTGCCCTGCAGAGGCAGTCGGTGTCTCCTGTAGATACAACTCCATCAGAAAGAGCTTCACCCAGCGTCAGCCAAAGACAGGCTGCTGCCGGGCTTACCGGGAAACTTCCAGCTTCCTACTGCCTAGCCAGCCTCCATCTGTGAGGAAGCAGGAGCCTCTCCTAAGCCAGACTTATTAGCTTCATCCTAGAGGCGTCCCAGATGCCAAGGCTGGTCTCAGTGAGTGATCTGCCTGAGGACTGGGGATGGAAATTAGTTAGGACTTGCAGAGCCCGGGGCTCGGTCCATCTGTCTGAGCATCTGCCTCTGTCTCCTTCCCTCTCCTCCTGTCTCCTTCCCTCCCCTCCTTGTCTCTTTCTCTTCCCTGGACTTCCAGTCCTTTCCTTTCTAGCACAAAGGGAGAGGTTCTGGGCATGACCCCTGCATAGACCACCAGGTCTCAGGACAGGACACTGTTCATGAAGAACGGAGGTCAAGGATCCTACAGAAGCAGCCCTGACACTCGAAAACAGGAAGCACGTTTCCCATCTGGGAGTTGGGGACCCTCTCTCTGGTAACAGAAGGGGGCTCGGCCACAGATGCTTGTTTTGATGTAATGGCGTCTCCCTGTGCATGCTGCATGGAAACCAGATCACCTAGAATAGTCACCTTTAAGGTGAAGAGAAAGAGTGCTTCCAGGGCGGTGTCATCACAGTGCTGACAGGTACTAATGCTGAGGATGGCCGCCCTCCCTCCCACCTGCCCGCCTGCCCGCCTGCCCGGTATACAGACGTGTGTTAGGACTATAAAGCATGTGGTCTCATTTGTACACATGATCATATACCTGCAAGTTCTAACGAATGAACACAGTGTTTCAGAGCCTATACACATATGAACTTGTGTACATAGAATCAGACCTGGAGTTCCGTCCCATCTTACAGTGGGGTGACTTTATCAATATGCTGTGCATTCCAGGGTCTCTATAAGACAGCCTCTGAACGGTGAGCGATGGAGCTGGGGTGTGCTAACACAGCAACACGGCGGCCCACAGGGTCATTATTACATCCTCAATTAAAAATTTAAACCAGATCACTGAGGCGTGTTCCCATCCACCCCCTTTATCAGGGACTATAATCAGGGACATTATCGCATATGTAAATTTTAAATCAGGATATCTAACCTACAGCTACATAAATACAATTGCTTTGAATAAGGCTAAAATAATAGTTTTTGTTTTTTTAACCTTTGCAGTAAGTGGATAACTTTAAGGATCGCCTAGAGCACCTAGCAAAAGTCCTGGAATTTAGGGCATGTTACTTCCAAAGGCCAAATCGAGTTGCAGAGCTGAAGGCAGTCCACCTGGTGTAGGAAGCCGCAGCACCAGGTGACCTGAGGAAGAAGGTCACAACGACAACATGCTACTGCGCTCACATGTGTGCACATGTACATGAGCAGGTAAGAGTGTATCATGCACACACATGTGCAACTTAGGGCCAGAGGCCTAAGCAAACAGGCCCTGGGCCTTAGCAAATGCCGAGGCTCGCTCGCTGCGTGGCTGCCTTCTGTCCCTGACAGCTGGCACTGTGGGGGCCTGTAGGTTGTGGGGATGGAGAGGGGCAGTGGGACACCTCAGCCCCTGCACCCACCTGAGACACCCAAGGAGAACAAGTGGGAAATGGTGGTTTCGGTTTGCAGTTGCCTCTGCTGGCCAGCAGGGCAGTCACCACACTCAGCTGCCTCCATACACGCAGCTCCAGGAGTGTGTTTTCACTCCTGCCCTGCAACAGAACCTTGAGGGTGAGCAGTTAGCCAGGGGCAGGTCTGCACGGGGAGGAACCCGACTTCTAGGCAGCCTTGGGGATGGGGGTGGGGGTGGGGGCAGGAGAGCAGAGAAAGTAACAGCAAAGCGCAGGACATGTGACTTACTGTGACAACCAAGCCACACCTATTAAAATACAAAATACATGTCTCTTTTGACAAAGTAATCCCTTACAGGGGTATCTGGTCTATGTAAGGCACTAAATTGCAGTTTTATGCCTTGTGACAAAGACCTGGAAAACAACCTTTGCATGTCTGTCAGCATCTGGGAAAAAGTGAAATAAATCATGAATCACATGATTTATTATGCATCTAATAAAAAGTGGAATAGTATGCAGCTAATAAAAAGTGGAATAGTATGCAGCTAATAAAAAGATGATCACTTAGAGCCAATGATCTTAAAGTCGTAGGAGTTTTTTAATTAACATAAAAAAGGATACAAAACAACATCAAAATTTGTTTAAATCCCCCAAAACCCTATCTTTTGAGTGTGTCTGAGTATGGGGATTAATTGTAGAATGACACAGGTAGAAAGGGATTATTCACGTACACACAGCCCCAAGGGTCCCACACAGCTCTCCCTTTGACATCAGAACGCTGTGAAAACAGCACACATTTATTCAGGCTTCATACTTTGAATGTTGAATCGGAATTTTCCTGGGCTTGCCGTGTGAATGCTCTCATTGATGCTGGCAGCAGAAGCTTCCAACCAGGCGTGCAGTCATGAGGGGAGATTGTCCGCACATCGCCTGCAGGGGCTGAGTGTGTTCCTGTTGGGTCAGGAGGATTGGCAGGAGGACTCTGTCAAGTCCCACCAGGCCACAGGGCGTGTAAGGAGCGTGCGCACATTCACAGGCCTAATCATTGTCTCCACTTGGTTATGAAAATAAATGACTTTGATCGTTTTTATAACAGAATTTAATAAGGAATGATGGGGGGATGGGAGGAAAACATGCAGTCCTTGAACGGTTCTCCAAGGCTGAGCTTTTACAATCCAAACGGCGACTCACTTGTGGGTTTGTTCAACCACAGAGTGAGTGTCTGCTACAAGGTCAACATTTTTCCGGGTGCAGCTGGCCCAGCAGGAGAGTGAGTCCCGAGGCGGTGGAGCCGAAAGCAGAGGCTTGTAAGGCAGGGCAAGGCAGCGATCAGTTGTGAGAAGGGTTCAGCCCAGACCTGACTGCCATGAGGGATCACCTCAGGCAAGACCCCCACGGGGCGCCCTGCAAGGGACATCCAGGGCAGACCCTGTACAGCTGAGGAGCTGATCCCCGAAGAGTGGGAGCTTTTCTCTCCCTGAGTCTGTTCAAGACTACAGTAAGCCGGGGAGCCCCTGGTCATGGGCGGTCCCAGTGAACTCCTGACTGGAACGGGAATCCAAAGCCTGGCAGAAGTGCAAATAGGTGCACCCCTCGCTCTCAGGCGGGAATCCTGGCAGAGCGATCTCTGGGAATTTTTTTAAGTGTTCAAATATGCACCCCAAGGATGTCCCCTCCAGGAGCTCCTGTGATCTGGTGCCGAGAGAGATGTGTGTGTGCACAACACACTATTCCCAAGAACATAAACATAGACAGATGTCTACAGAGTACAGTGCATAAGAAAGCTGGGCTGTGTTCCTCCAGTAGAGCACCAGGTAGCAGGCAAAATGGTAAAGGCTGGCAGGGACTTGGGCGGTGCTGGGAGGGAGGTAAGGCTGCCAGCATCTCACTGTCATCCTTCCCTCGTCCTTCTTTCCCATAACATCTTATGTTCCTCGAAGTGAAGAGGTACCCATCCTGGAGGTAGGTGGCGGGTACGGATGCCGCATCCTGACTCCCACCCGGACCTCTCTGGGAGAGCTGCAGATCACAGCAGAGGCGGCCATTATGGGCGTTAGCCAGCGGGAGCTGAGCACCACACTGGCCTGATGGCTCTCTTTGTTTGCAGAGTGGGCAGGACAATGGCTTGAAAGAAAATCTGAGCTAGTTGCTACAATATACAATCGGGTTTCCTGTCTGAGTCCAAACTACTGTTTTGGTTTGGTTTTTTGAACTAGAAAACAGCCACTCTGACCTGCCTGCTATCCCTCCGGGGCACCTGGAGCTGGGGGGTAGCTCTATGCTCTGTCCCTGGCCCTGGGCGCTCTGCTTGGCCAGAGTCCACACCCGTCCTTATCGTGTCCCCAACACTGCAACCTGCCCTCCCTGTGTTTTTCCATCACGCTGGAGCCTCTCTGTCATCTGTGTGACCTGCCCTGTCTTACAGGCATGCATATTCTGTCTCTAGAGACTTGCCCTTTCAAAATAAAAGCGGTTTTAGGAGACGAGGGCATACGCATGCGCAAGTCCTTCCTTCCATGTTCCCTAGAGCTGAGGGCCCATGCTCCATTACACTCAGAATGATCTCCGCAGGTATTTTCCCTCTTAGAAATGGAAATCTGTGCCTACAGTTGTAGCCGGGCCCTCTCTGGAGCTCTTAGCCTTTCCTCTTTCCCCCTCGGATCTGACATCCTTTCCCCAGCCCTGACCTCGCTGTCCCCTCCTCCCTCCCATGCTCCTGCAGGCTCGAGTGGCTGCCCTTTCTTTCTTCATCTGGAGACAACAGCACTAACTGAGTTATTGGCAGGAGGGGAGGGCAGAGTTCTCCACCCGCTGTTAACCTCAAGATTGCTCCATCAGAGGAATCACAGCTTCGGGAGCTGCGAGGCCCTGTTTTGTTTGCACCGTTTTTTTAAACCAGGAAAACACACACACACACACACACACACACACACACACACACACACACACACACACTCCCTGCAAGGTTAGGTGTGGAGTCCACTCCCACTTTCCCTTTCACATTCTTGGTATCCAGCGAGCAGTGTTACTCCCTGTGGGCAGAGATGCTCCCTGTGGACAGAGGTACTCCCTGTGGGCATAGATGCTCCCTATGGACATAGATGCTCCCTTTGGACGGAGATGCTCCCTGTGGACAGAGGTACTGCCTGTGAGTAGAGGTGCTCCCAGTAGGCAGAGGATCTTATGTTTCAAATGGACAGTTTGATCTTTAAGGTTAAATCTGTACTATCCATCCATCTGTCCTCCATCCATCCACCTTCTGTCTTATCTGCCTTCTACCCATCTATCCATCCATCCATCCCTCCACCCACCCATCTTCCATCTATTATCTTCCATCTATCAATCTATCTGATCACCCTTCCATTCATCCATTTGCTCTCCATCCATCCATCCATCCATCCACCACTCAGACAGCAGAATCACACGGGACCTCTGTCCTCTGTGCAGCTGACCCTCAGTCTGGTAGAAGACACTTGTAAACTGATTACTGCAAATGAACAGAAAGTGTCTGCCTCCTGTGACAAGTACAGTGTAAGAGAAATCAGCCGCAGTCGTTCGACAGCTTAGAATGGGGTTTCGGTCCTGCTGAGAAGGGCAGGGTCTGCCCAGCAGGCAAGAGCCAGGGGCACCAGGGGAAGGAAATGAGGCGCCAGTGAGCAGCTGCAGAGCATGGAGGCTGTGCCCTAGAGACCTTGGCCAATACAAGCAGCGTTGGACCCTGACCTGGCATCCCAGACGTTTCTTGTTTATCACGTACAGAGACATGCTCCGCAATATCTGTCTCATGATAGCCTTTTCTCTTTCCTCAGACTCTAGATTTCAAGTTACGTAGGTACCGAGTTAGACCTGCCACGCACAAACACCCACAAGAAAGGAGTCGTGGAAGTCTAGGCCTTGGGGTTGATGTGCCTATTTTTTGTTTTTTGTTTTTTTCTGTACCGGGCATTGAACCCAGGCCTCACATGTGCTAGGCAAACACTACAGTTACCATGTCCCACACCAGACTTTTTTCTCCTATGTTCCATGTTAGGGTGCATGCTCATGACTGGTGTTGGGTGGCGCTGCTTTCCCAGCAGAGTGACATGTTCGCAGGTGGCGTGGCTTCTCCCACTCGCAGAGGCACTTAAGACAGATCAAGCCAGCCACTCAGTCACGGTGCCACAGTGGGAAAGCACCACGGAAGCCCAGCTCTGCATGATCTCTCCTTCATGCTGGCCTGCCTCAGATCTTAGGGCTCAAAAGGACCTGAGAGGCCTCAGACAGCTGGCTGACTCAGCTGCCCGTGCCTGCCAAAGGGGCTGCCTCTATTTGAAGAAAGAACCATTCAGGCGAAGGGGACCGTGACCTTGGCTGCACTGTCCAGCTGGCCTCTGAAGACTCAGTAGAGCTGTCCAGCCATCCACAGTCCCTACACAATGCCTCTGCTGACCCAGCAGTCAGAGGTGACCACCCCTCAACCAGAGGTCATCAGCTTCTGGCCAAAGAGAAGGAGCACAGATCCGTTAACCCTTTCCCATGGACCACCCAGGAGGGTGAGGGGGCTCTGAGCGCAGACAGACAACCTTAGGGCACATTGGGAATTTATCCCCGGCCTTTGGGGTCAGGCTTAGATTTGTGTGCAAGCAGCTGAGGGCTATGTGGCAGACATTTGACTGTCCTGTGCATCTTCCCCATAGCCTTCAGAGTGACCCTCTGAGGGCAACATCAACATCCCTAGCTAGAGAGGAGAAAAGGGACACCGAGGGAGGTGAAGTGTCTTGCCCAAACTTGCACAGCTTCTAAGTGGCAAAACGTCTGTCCCTCTGTCCCTCTCATCCCTTGTCCTTTCAGCTGGTAGCCACAGGTGGCCTGTCAGCCATGTGCCGTGTACTCGGACTACAGAGATGAGCACAGCAGACAGAATCCTGCCATTCAGGAGCTGGCATCTGAATACCACAAGACTAGAACCTTCACCGTCAATGCTGAGCAAACAGGCGAACCCGGGACCCCGTGTCTGACTTTGGGGAAGCCGTAGTTCAGAGTGGATGTGTGCCATTTAGCAAGAATCTCCCTGCACAGTTCAGCATAAGGTGCTTTGATCAGGATTGACAGAGAGGTTGTGGCATTGAGGAAGACTTCCTGGAAGAGGCGTCACCAAAATTAAGCCTGAAGTATCAGCCAGGGACAGGAAAGATCACAGGGGGTGTGGGG